>NC_133664.1:33126723-33426723 GCF_037893015.1 Macrotis lagotis | reverse complement strand
TTTTCAAAGAATTACTACAGGAAAATTGCCCTGATATTCTAGAAGCAGAGGGCAAAATAGAAATGGAGAGAATCCACCCATCCCCCCGAGAAAGAGATCCCCAAAAACCAACCCCTAGGAATATTATAGCCAAGTTCCAGAACTCCCAAGTCAAAGAGAAAATATTACAAGCAGCCAGAAGGACACAGTTCAAATATAATGGAGCTGCAGTCAGTATCACAGGACTTAGCAGCAACTACATTGGAAGCTCATAGGGCTTGGAATAGAATATAGCGGAAGGCAAAAGAGCTTAGAATGCAGCCAAGAATGAACTACCCAGCAAGGCTGAATGTCTTCTTCCAGGGAAAAGGATGGACTTTCAATGAACCAGGGGAATTTCAAATGTTCCTGTTGGAATGGCCAGAGCTGAACAGAAGGTTTGATCTTCAGGTACAGGACTCAGGTGAAGCATAGAGATTGGAGGAGAAGGGGAAAATATGAGGGACTTAATGATGATGAACTGTATGTATTCCTGTATAGGAAAAATGATACTGATAATACTCATATGAACCTTCTCAATTAACAGAGCAGGTAGAAGGAGCTTTTATAGATGAAGCACAGGAGAAAGCTGAATTTGAAAATAAAATATGGTGTAAAAATGGAGTCAGTAGAAAAAAGGGAAATGTAATGGGAGAAAGAAAAAGGAGAGGGGGAATAGGCCAAGATATTTCATATAATAAGATTTTTCTTTATTACAATGAGCCATTGCAATGATATGGAAGGGAGGAAGGCAAGGTGGAATGAGGGAATCTTCTCTCTCATCAGAGTTGGCTAGGAGAGGAAACAGCATATATACTCAATGGGGTATAGACATCTGGAGTAAGAAGGGGGGGAGCAGGGGGAAGGGGTGGGGATGTGAATAAAGGAGGAGAGGATGGACCATGGGGGGAGAGTCAGATATAACACATTTTCTTTTTTACTTCTTGCAAGGGGCTGGGATTGGAAGGCCTGCCCAGGACCATAGGGCCAGGTGGATTCTGGGCCTAAGGGGTGGTATGGGGGCTCAGGGCCTCTTGGCCCCAGGACCAGGGATCTGTCTACTGCGCCACTCAGCGACCCTACAGCAGAGACAGAGTGAAAGGAGAGAGAAAATATAGTACATGGGAGTGGAGAAATACCAAAGGAGGGAGTTGCAATCAGCAATGGCAATGGTGGAAAAATATGGAAGTAACTTTTGTGATGGACTTATCATAAAGAATGTGATCCACCCACAAAAGAGTTGGTGATGTTGGAACACAGACTGAAGCACATTTTTTATTATTATTATTTTGGGGGGGGGGTGCAGGGCAAATGGGGCTGGGTGGCCTGCCTGGGGCTGCACAGCTGGGTGGTTGTTGGGTGTCTGATGCCGGATTTGAACCTGACTTTCCTGGAAAAACAGCTATGTAGGGCTGGCTAGATGGTGAGGTGCATAGAGCAACCGCCCTGAAGTCAAGAGAACCTGAGTTTAAATCCAGCCTCAGACTTTTAATAATTATCCAGCTGTGTGGCCTTGGGCAAGCTACTTAACTCCATTTGCCTTGCAAAAACCTAAAAAAAATAAAAATAAATAATTACCTAGCTGTGTGGCCTTGGGCAAGCCACTTAACCCCATTTGCCTTGCAAAAACCTTAAAAAAAAAAAGCCATACAAACCTACTGTAGTGCCTGGTCATCCAATCTCAGTTCTCTTTGTGATTGGTTAGGGAACAATTTCAACAGTTTTGTTCTGATCCAAAAAGAGATAGCAATCCGGGACTATGATTTTGGAACTAGTAGTTCTATTCTGAAATTATCTTCAATTCCAGCATTGACTTGGAACCTAGGGGAGCTAAGGAATCTGAATTTGCTTTTGATTGAAATTCTCCTTTAAGGTTAAGCCTTTTGTTTATTCCAATCCCAGAACTAGGTTAAAACTTGACTGGCTTTGCATTAAGGACAATATGGATTTAGGACTGGCACACCTGCATTCCAGGTACCCTCCTGCTCTATGAGAGGTAACATGGCTTGATGACTAGAGAGCCAGCCTCAAATTCATGAAAACCTGAGTTTCAGTTCTGCCTCGGACACATTGGCACTTAACCCAAGTCACTTAACCTCCCAGTTCTCTAGGTATCTTGAGGGAATAAGTGACTTAGAAAAAATAATAAAATTTATCTACAGGAACAATAGATCAAGAATATCAAGGGAATCACTGAGAAAAAAAGAAGGGAAGGAAGGCAGTCTACCAAGCCCAGATTTCAGTCTGTGTTACAAAGTGGTAATCATAAAAATCTTCTGGAACTAAATAAGTAATAAAGTGGTTGATCAGTAACACAGATTAGCTATCTGATATGAAGAAATAACTGACCACCACTGAAAAACTCAAAGATCCAAACTTTGGGGGCAAGAATTCATTATTTGATTTTTAAAAATACGGTAAACTAGAAAGCAGTCTGGAAGAAAGTAGGCATAGACTAACATCTCATACACCAAGATAAGGTCAAAATGAGTTAGCCATAAAGGGTGATAGCAAAAGCAAATTAGGGGAACATGGAAAGTTGTACCTGTCAGATCTATGGATAAGGGATGGTTTCATGACCAACTAGAGATAGGATCATAAGAGGTAAAATGGATAATTTTGACTAGATGATTTTTTTTAATTTTGCATAAATAAAACCAATTTTTACAATTACAATTTCTCTGATAAAGGTATCATTTCTTAAATGTAAAGGGAAGTGGAACTTATAAATTAAGAGCCATTTTCCAATTGATAAGTGGTCAAGAAAAGCAGATTTCAGAAGAAAAAATCAGAGCAATCAATAGCCATATAAAAATACTCTTAAATTACCATTGATTAGAGAAATGCAAATTAAAAGATCTCTGATCTATCAAATGGGCTTAAATGATAGAAAAGGAATATGACAAATGCTGGAGGTAACGTGCAAAAGTTGGGAAACAAATGAACTGTTGATGTTATTGTGAACTGATTCAACCATTCTGGAAAACAATTTGAAACTACATCCTAAGGACTTTAAAAATACATACCTGGGGCAGCTAGGTGGCTCAGTGGATAGAGCACCGCTCCTGGAGTCCAGAGTACCTGAGTTCAAATCCTGCCTCAGACACTTAATAATTACCTAGCTGTGTGGCCTTGGGCAAGCCACTTAACCCCATTACCTTGTACAAACTTTAAAAAATAAAAAAAAAAACATACCTTTTGATTCAGCAAAACTATTGCTAGGTCTGTAACCCAAAGAGATTTAAAAAAGAAAAGAAAAGGAATCTATTGGTTGGTTAAAAGAAAAATTCTAGAAGTTCTTTTTTTCTATGTTCAAATATGTGTTTTCATTACATATAAAAATGATTTTAACATTTTATTAATTTTGATTTTGAAATTCCCTCCTTCTCCTCCTCCCTCGGCGAGAAGGCAAGCAATTTGATGTTGTTTTTGATATACACATGTTTAAGTATAGTCATGCAAAATATATTTCCATATTGGTTAGCTGGTTGTCCTTTGCTCTTGAAGAGGACCAAAATGACATCATTCTTGGGGTCAAGGTACAGTGCGTCCAATATGAGCTTTGTAGGCTCCAGCACAGACAGTTCATTTTAACATTTTGGACTGAACCATATGCTCTCTCCATGTCTCAGACACTGCATGGAGTGTAAAATCATCTGAGAACAAAAAGTCATGTACCACTTCTCCCTCCAATTTGGTCTTTGCTTTTAGCCTTTTCAAGTTAAATAATTTACCATCATTTCACTCACTGATATCGATGCCATTTTCGTTCTTGTTGAAGTCATCAACCACATTGCTAAAAACATCATACTAAAGGGGCGGCTAAGTGGCACAGTGGATAGAGCACTGGCCCTGGAGTCAGGAGTACTTGAGTTCAAATCCGACCTCAGTTGGGCAAACCACTTAAACTCATTTGCCTTGCAAAAACCTAAAAAAACAAAAACAAAATCAAAAACTATCATGCTAAAAAGAATGGAAGCAAGGATGCAACTTTGCTACCCTCCAGCGGCGATTGGGAAAGCATGAGAGTATTGCCTACCATCCAGAACCCATGAAGCATGCTATCAGGAAATTGATGAACTACTCCAACCAGCCAAATTTTGTCATGATCTTCCAAAACCTTCACAACTGACGGAATCAAATTGGCAAATGTTGTGTACGATCTCTGTTCAGTTCCTGGCATTTCTCTTGGAATTGTTGGGCAGCAAAGACCATATCAACCATGATTCAATCTTTTCAGAAGCCACACTGGCTCTCAAGTAGATGACCATCTTCCAGGTGAAGGATCAGCCTTCACTTGCCAGCAGGGCTCCTGTGAACTGTCACAGGGCAACTTATTTCCCTTTTCTTTGTAAAGATGGTCAATGGAGCCATCATTGAACTGCTAGAGGAATAACAGAAGATTTTGGCATGATCAGTGAATCCCCTGCTTTGTAGATCTCAGCTGAGGTAGAATCAACACCAGGTGCTTTGACACATGAGAGGAGCCTAACGGCATTCAAACCCTTTCTTTAGTTGAAAGTTCAACTAGAGAGGAATTGACTTCAACCAGGGTAAATGGTCAATGGCTTTGATTGATGAGGGTCTGTTAAGAATACTGTGCAAGTATTCAACCCATCTCCCTAGGTCATATCTTTCTCACTTATGAATGTGGTTCCATCCTCACTGAATAGTTGAGATGCACCAAAGGTCTTTGACCCATAAATAGTTTTCAGGGAATCTTCCTTTGGATTGTTATTATCAGCACTCTGCTTACTCTCCATTGATGAGACCCCTCAATTAACCATATTTTAGTTTAACCTCGCTGCAAAAATGGTCTACTAGGTAGGACATAGTTGCTGTGCATGTTGCAGCTTCTTAAGAGTCACAGATGAGAATTGGGTGAATCAGATGACACCAAAGGTGGAAAGCATCCTTGAAAAGGGGTCGGCAGTCCTCACACAAGAAGTACTAGTCTTCTTGAAGACCTATACCCCATTTTCATATTAGTCATGTTGTGAAAGAAAACACAGACCACAGGGGGAAATGAAATGAAATGAAAAGAAATAAAGTGGTTTTGGTTTTTTTAAGTATGCTTTGATCTGCTTTAAGACTCCATCAGGGGGCGGCTAGATGGCGCAGTGGATAGAGCACAGGCCCTGGAGTCAGGAGTACCTGGGTTCAAATCTGGCCTCAGACACTTAATAATGACCTAGCTGTGTGGCCTTGGGCAAGTCGCTTAACCCCATTGCCTTGAAATGAAAAAGGCTCCATCAGTTCTTTCTGTGGATAGCATTTTCCACCTTAAGTCCTTCTGTAGTCTTGGATCATTTTATTGTTGAGAATAATAACTAAGTCATTCACATTATTATCATACAATATTGCTATTACTGTGTGCGCAGTGTTCTCCTGGTTCTTTATTCCACTTTGTATCAGCTCATATATGTCTTTCCAGGTTTTTCTGAAAGCATCCCTTCATCATTTCTTATAACAATGTATAATATAGTAGTATTTCCTCACAATCATATACCATAACCATTTACAAATATTCTTCACATAATATTGCTATTACTGTATACAATGTTCTCTTGATTCTGTTCACTTCAGTTTTCATTATTCTGTGCAAGCCTTTCTTTGGGTTTTTTTTTTAATCAACCAGCACATCATTTCTTACAGCCCAGTAGTAGTATTCCCTCACAACCGTATACCACAACTTGTTCAGACATTCCCTAACGGGCATTCCCTCTACTCCCAGGTCTTTGCCACCATAAAGAAAACTATCATAAATATTTTAGAACATATAGGTTCTTGTCCTTTTTAGTGGGTAGGGAAGAGCAAGGGAGAAATTGAAAATTCAAAATGTAAAAGTAAATGTTAAAGAGGAGGAGCAAAAAGACTATATAACTAGCACATTAAGTAACAGCTTGCATAGGTAGAACAAATTTTCTTACCTGGGAACCTCTGTCCACCAATAAAATCATAAGTCCAGTCCCTATTTTTTTCAAAAAAGATGATTTATATTTATAATTCAACTTGTCCTAAGACAAAGCTGCTTGACCCAATTAACAGAAGCACCAGATTTTGTTAATAGATCTGAAGACCCTTGAGTTTGAATACTTCAAAGTGTGACCCTAGGAAAGTCACTATACCTTTCTGAGACTCAGTTTCCTAGTTTGGAAAATTAAAAAGGGTTATTCTAAGATAGATACTCTGGAATAGACACTATTAGCAAGATGTATTTAGAGAATGTATTGTTAAAATGAGCTTCATGAGAGGACATGTTCCCTGATGTTAGTAATTAACATGTACAAAGCACAACTGTAAATTTACTTATATTATCTTTGAGCCCCACAATAACCCAGTGAATTAATTAGTCCAAATGACCTTTCCAAGCTCATTACTCATTACCCCTCTTCAGGCACTGTACAACCTGGCCAAGTTGGCTGCTACCTCCTCACCTTGGCCTCTTTGACTTTTCAACTTACTTGAAAGTTCAGCTCAACACCACCTCCTTCAAAAGGCTTTTCTTCTGTCTCTCCTTTTTTTCCAGCTGCTAGTGCCTCCCCACTCTGACAAGAGCTCAACTAGAATTGACTTGGTATGTATTCATATTGTATACATGTTGTTTGACCATGAGCTCTTTGAGTATAGAATGGTTTTGTCTTTCTATCTATCCAGGCTTACTGCACAGCAGGTATTTAATATTATTGACAAGGGCTGCCAGGTGGCACAGTGGATAGAACACCAGCCCTGGAGTCAGGAGTACCTGAGTTCAAATCCAGCCTCAGAAGCTTAATAACTACCTTAGCTGTGTGGCCTTGGGCAAGCCACTTAACCCCATTGCCTTGCCAAAATAAATAAATAAATAAATGGAAAGATTATTGACAAAATGACTGCCCAAGATCAAACAGCTAGTAACCATTGGAAATGGGATTGTGGTCTTAGGTCTTCTTTATTTATTTATCCAACTCAATAGCCACTAAATGATATTGTTTCTTACAGGAAATCTTTTCTAATGGGAATCATTGCTATTGTTTGCCTCAGAGAGTGAACATGACCTAGGAGGATTAACTTGTGTGTTACCAAAATAAGCAAGCCAATTTGAACCACTCCATTCACAGTTTGCAAATAGCTTCAATATCTAAGGCTAAAGCCCTCACATTTTCAACTACCTATATAACATTTCCACTTGCAACTCCAGTCTGTCCACTCAATTCAATATATCAAAATTCCAAATTGTAGAAATATTCCCAAAGGGCTATAAACCCTTTGACTTGGCAATACCATTACTATATCTATACCAAAGATATCACACAAAAAAGTAAAAAAGACTCATAAGTACAAAAATATTTATAGAAGCTTTTTTGCTGGTGTCCAAAAAAATTTGAGAGGAATAGCTGAACAAGTTGTAGCATACGACTGTGATGGGAAATGACGAGCAAGATGCTTTCAGAAAACCTTGATTCAAAGTGAAGTGAGCAGAACCAAGACAACAGATATGTAATAGCAGCAATAATATATAATGATCAACTATGATTTTGCTGTTCTTAGCAATAAAATTATCTAAGATCATTCCAAAGGGCTCATGATGAAAAAGGCCATCCACCTCCAGAGAAAGTGCTAATGGAGTCTGAATGCAGAGCAAAGCATACTTTTGTAAACTTTCCATATTTTTCTTGGGGTTTTTTGGTCTGTATTTTATTTCACAACATGACTAATATGGAAATATGTTTTACATGACTGCATATGTATAGTCTAAATCAAAATGGGTGACTGTTATTTTTGTTCTTAAAGAGGACCAAAATGACATCATTATGTTGGAGTCAAGTTTGGTAGGCTCTCCCACAGGGTGGGCACAATTAGGACATGTGAACATTTGGGGTGGATTCTCTAAATTCTCATAAATTTGCATATCTCACATTTCTTTTCTTGTTCATAGAGCACAGCACCTTCCCAGAGAATGGCATGTCCTACTGGGTGGTCTCGTGCCAGTGTTTTCCAAATCATGCAATCAATTCCAAAGTTCTTGAGAGTGGCCTTATATCACTTTTTCTAACCACCATGTGAGCACTCACCCTTTGTGAGTTCTCCATAAAATAGTCCTTTTGGCAGGTGTATCTTTGACATTTGAGCAACATGGCCAGGCCAGAATAGCACATAGTACTCTCGACAGTAAGATTTGAATGCTTGACAGTTTAGCTTGAGAATGGACTTTAGTGTGTGGTATCTTTTCCTGCCAGGTGATCTTCAGTATATTCCTAAGATAATTCAGATGAAAGCAATTCAGTTTCTTAGTTTGGTGATGGTAGACTGTCCAGGTTTCACAATGACCTCAACAATGAGGTCAGCACAATGTCTCTGTATTCCTTCAGTTTGATAGTCAATACCTCTTCTCTCCTTCTTTGGAGTCTCTCAAATACAGAGTTAGCTCAGGCAATACATGTGTCAACCACATTATCACCTGGAAAGTATACCACCAAAGTATGTGAACTTATCCATATTCAAAACTTCTCCATTTGCTGTAATAGATAGTTCCACATATGGATGGTGTGGAGCCAACTGATGGAGCTTCTGAGTTTCCTTAGTATTAATTGTTAGACAAAAATTAGCACAAGCAGCAGAAAATTGATCCATACTTTGTTGCATCTCAGCTTCAGAGGCTGCATCAAGTGCACAGTCATCTACAAACAAAAAATTATGCACCAGGGGCAGCTAGGTGGTGTAGTGGATAAAGCACCGGCCCTGGAGTCAGGAGTACCTGGGTTCAAATCCGGTCTCAGACACTTAATAATTACCTAGCTGTGTGGCCTTGGGCAAGCCACTTAACCCCGTTTGCCTTGCAAAAAAAAAAAACCCTAAAAAAATTATGCATCAACGTTCCTTTAGTCTTGGCTTGTAGCCTTTTCAAGTTGGAGAATTGACCATTAGAACAATAGCTGATCTAGACGCTGTTTTCATCCTCAGGGAAGGCATTTGACAATGTGGTTGAAAATATCATGCTAGGCTGTTCAAGGAAGACTAGTACTTCGGGTTTAGGGTACTTTCCACCTTGGGTGTCCACCTAATCCACCTAACTCTTACCTGTGACCCCAAAAAGCTATAGTATTTGCAGTAGCCACAGCCTGGAAAACTGTTTTGGCAGGTGGGCTAAATCATGTTGAGGGTAACAGAGACGTCTCAATCCCATCAATGAGTTGGAGTGGGGGTAGAGGTGTCTACCCCAAGCACTAAAGATTTCCCCTAGTGGAATGGCAGATGAGAACAATTCAGTCCAACAGCCATGAAGGTGGCCAAAGTAAGCATTGTAGAGTGCTTAGAGTTTGGTTAGACATCAAACATGGCAAGGTCATCCACTGCATCTAGAACTATCACCATTAGTCTTGACCCTGTCCTGCCATTGGTCTGTGATGACTCTAGAAGAGAAAATAAGGTTGATGACTTTGTGCAACTCTACCTCCAATTTATGCAGGAATCAAAAGATCATCTATTCCATTTCACCATTTTTATCTCAAAGTCCTCTGGTGACCAGCAAGTGACAAAGCAGCAGGATAGATACACTGGGAGCTGTAGTCACAACTCTGCACACAGGTGGCCTAGACCATAGGATTATCTTCTCACTAGAAGCAGCAGTGGAATTTGGCAGCCCCCTGGATCCGCCTAAGTGCACCACATCTCTTGGTGTGAGAAAGAAAATAGTGCACCTAAAATAGGTGCCCTGCAGTCAATATACCAAAAAATGTGTATCAAATTACTTGCATTCTCAATGACTGGAGAAGAAAAGAAATGGAGGAGAGAATTTAGAACTCAAAATTTAAAAAAATAACAAATATTAAAAAAATGTTTACATGTACCATAATTGGAAAAAATAAAACATTTGGAACAAATTGTTTTGTTTCCTCTTAAATCCACTTTTTTATCATTGGCACTACCATTCATCCCATCTTCCAAATTAATTCCTAAACTTGTTATTCTCTGTCTTCTTTCCCTCACATATCTTATCAATTACAAAAACCTGTTTTCTATCCACATTGACCCAGACTTTTCTTCTGTTCTAATATTGCCACAACTCTACTGACTTTTTCAAAATTGAAAAAAATATTTCCTTGTGTCCTGTGCTGACAATTTTTTTTTTTAGGATTTTGCAAGGCAGATGGGGTTAAGTGGCTTGCTCAAGGCCACACAGCTAGGTAATTATTAAGTGTCTGAGCTCAGATTTGAACCCAGGTAGTCCTGACTCCAGGGCTGGTGCTTTATCCACTGCGCCACCTAGCCACCCCATGTGCTGACTATTTTGTGCCAAATTTGGGCCAAAATAAAAATTTCACAAGGGATCAATTACAGTTGCTGTTATGTTAGTTTCTTCCTAATACTCTATAAATGAACCTAAAACAACTAAATAACAAATAAAACTTGCGGAAAATATATATTTTTCAACATAACATGCTTCTGCATTGAAAGTTTTAAGTAAGCTACTCTTTCCTGATGGATCTTTCTAAATTCACCCTCTTCCTTGTCCCCTTGCAAACCATCCTGCCCCTCTCTCCTTTATATAGAAATGTGGCCATGTTGCTTCTCTGCTCAAAACCATTTAATGACTCAATCCCATCAGGAAAATGAATACTCCCTAATTTATTCTTTGTTCTTCATGAGCTAGCACCATGTCAGCTTCTTCAACTTTATCCTAAAAGATTGCCCTCCAGATATTCTATAATCCAGCCCCAACTAAGCAGTTCTTTGTTTCTGTTGCACCCTGAATATTCCCATTTCATTGCCTTTGTTTCCTTTATCTTAGAATGTTCTACTTTTTTCCTGCCTTCCACCCCAGACTATTGAGTTCTGGTCAAACCAAATTAGTCCAAGTCCAATTCAAATTCTACCCCATTTAGAAAGTCTTCACTGCTTTATCCCAGTAAGCGATAAGTTTTTCCCAGACTTCTCAGACTTACTTCTCTTATGAACTTATCTTGAATTAATTAGTATGTATGTGTGTCAGATCCCCTACTAGGCAGTAATTTCCTTTGAAGAAGTAACCACATTTTATTTCCAGAATTTGCATGTCTCCCAGGTTACAACATAATGCTCTACTCTCAGTTATTTTTGTTCTGTTACATCTGATTCTCCATGACCTCATTGGGGGTTTTTTGGGCAAAGATACTGAAGTGGCTTGCCATTTCCTTTGCTCATTTTACAGATGAGGAAACTGAGGCAAACAGGACAAAGTGACTTGCCCAAGGTCATGCAACTAACAAATGTCAGAGGCCAGATTTGAATTCAGAAAGATGAGTCTTGCTAACTCCAGGCCCAACACTCTAGTCACTGTACCACCTAGCTGTCCCTAGTTTCAGAAGTTACCTGATAAATATCTGTGGAATTGAACTGAATAATATTGAAATTTGGCGTGTATTGGTCATATAGTATTTTCCTCACTAGACATTTTCTTTGCTACTAAGAAATATAATAAGGTCAACTTTTGGCTATTACTAGGCAACTTACATACCGACATTAGCAATATGTAATATTCCCGAGTTACTTTCTGATTGGTTGGAAAAATGAGAAGGCTGTTCTTCCATTTTCATTTCTGAATCCTCAGGTAAACTGGCAGTTTTCCTAGAGGTACTAGTACCAAAATGGTCATCAGATTCCAGTAAACAGGCAACTGCTGTACAGCCACTCCAATAGAAGTTGGATACTTCCTTCCTTCCAAGTCTCAAAACTCTATCCATCCTCCAGAAAGCTTTAGCAAAAGCCCTATGGATATACTCATAATCATAGCATGAAGTTGAACTCATCACTTGGGAAGAAAACAAGTATTCTTGTTCCCTGTAAGCTTCCTTAAACACTGTGTCAAAAGAGTTGATAAAGCTTTGTTCTCCCTTGGTCAACTTATAAGAAAAATCAAATAGAGCAAGCTGGTCCAACAAAAATTTCGGAAGTTCTTCAGCCATGAATTCAGCTGCTGTAGAGCCATGTTGTCCATCAAACAAGCCAAAGAAACATGTATTGGATTTCTTCCCATATCTGTTCCGGAAAACATATCTGTCTTCCATGACTTGTTTCCATGTCTTGTTTTGGTCTTCACAGATGGCAACAGCATTAACAACTGGATTGTTTGTTTTCTTAAGGTGTACAGAGCTATTGAAAGAACTGCTAAGAATCGTGTAATAAGAAGGATTGTCCTGCATACAAAGGAACTCATAAGCCTTGTCAATGCTTGTTTTGATTTTTTCATTAAGTGAATTGGCTGCAATTATCGAAGAGAGAAGGAATCGCCTCTTTAAGATAAGAATGCCTCTTTCTAGTTTTTCTCCAGCTATCACCGTGTAGCCCATCGTGGTCATGGCTTTGTGTTTTCTCTTATGGATAAGAAATTCAGATGGACATATTTCTTGATTGCATAATGAACAGGGAACGGTGAGCCTGTAATCATCTCTATAGCTTAATGTTGTAAAGGATGAGATGGCCTGAGATGTTCCTGCTTCTGATTTTTGGAAAGTTCCACTTGGAAACAGTGAAGATTCTCTTTGAAAGACTAAGTTTTCATACTTAGTATCAGCTTCTACCTTCCTCTCCTTCTTGATTGGAATTTCTGCAACATTCAGGAGCCTAGACTTCCATAGCATTCTGCAAACAGAGGGAGAAATGTTAACAAATGCAGGAAGCAGCTAGAATTTGCAAATGTCTCTCTGAGCAGTGAAATGATTTAATACAAGCACCATCAGGATGTATATGCTGGTATTACAGGTATTACAGAGGTAGTATGCTGATATGACTAGAGCTCTGGACCTGAAGGCAGGAAGACTTGGGTTCAAATTCTGTTCCCAACACTTATTGACTATGTAATCATAAATCTCTATTCCCTCCTTTGTAAGGCAGAAATAAGAATAGTGTCTCTCTCCAAGGTTATTGTGAAAGTAAAATGAAACTATATTTGTAGAGAGATTTGTGACTTGAAATACTATGCAAATACTGGCTATTTTTATAATTATAACTTATATGGCAATAATCCTTATAATAGCTGTGTAACATTTAGATCATTGATTTGTTGGAGTAAAGGTCAGAATTAATAAAAAGTTGGGGCAGCTAAGTGGATAGAGCACCAATCCTAGAGCCAGAAGGACCTGAGTTCAAATCTAACCTCAGACACTTGATACTGACTTAGCTATGACCTTGGGCAAGTTACTTAACCCTACTGCCTTATCAAAAAAATAAAAAGAATAGAAAGTTAAAAAAGAATATGTTAAAAAACAAAGTCGAAACAACTCTATCTTGAACTAATTAAATATGCACTTAAAAATGAAAATGGATAATGGACAATAGAAACCAATTAGAATTATTTTATACAGAGATTTAACTGCTGTACATCATTTGGTATCTCAGGGATACCAAAAGAATCTAAAAAGCATTTGCCTTACTTACCTAACACAGAGAAAAATGGTTGGCAAAGGCAAATTTAAGAAATGAACTTGGTAATAAAATCTTATGAAGAAAGATGGTGGATGCTACCTTTTAAAAGCGAAGAGCAGGGCAGCCAGTTGGTGCAGTAAATAGAACACAGCCCTGGAGTCAGGAAGAGCTGAATTCAAATCTGACCTCAGACTCTTAATAATTACCTAGCTGTGTGACCTTGGGCAAACCACTTAACCCCATTGCCTTGAAAAATCTGAAAAAAAAATTTTTTTTAATTAAAAGCAAAGAGAAACAGTGGAGAGTAACAATAGTTTTTAAAAGATGCTTGGTTAAAAAAAAAAAAGCCATCTTCCATGTCCCAGGACATTTAAGGTTGAAAATGGAAGGACAACGAACAGAATAAAATTTAAAAGATCTGCAAAGATTTATATAGCAAACTTTTCACTAGAGAGTACAGTATTTTTCTAACACTTCTAGCATAAATACTAACACTTCTAACATCATAGTTTAAGATGTGTTCAGAGGAGAAATTAAAGATAACAAAATAAAGAAAACAGCAGGATTTTTATGAAAAAGTACATGAAGGAAATAGATCTATCCTAGAGATTACAGGATTATGAGATAGTTGAAGGACTGATTCACAAGATAACTGAGAAAAAAGTAAAGATTAGATTATACATTTATTAGATACTTACCATGTGTTGGGAAAGGAAGTAAAAGGTAATTTCAGTCCTCATTAATACCCCAACCAAAGGTATAAAGGAACCATTGATAGTTACTAATGTGTATGTTTATATTCCCAACTACAATCTTTAGGAGTTCTCTGTATCTGTCTTTTATCTATCTTTCAAGGATATAGGTATAGCTTAGAGATATTTCAAATTTTGTTCTAGTTCACCACAATAAAGTGCATATCTCAATAAAGATATAATTTATTTGGTTTCAGTTATATTTAAATTATATGTAATCTATTATATGTGTACTTGTATTATATCCAAAATAAAGGCAATGAACATACCTTAATTAAAAATTCTATATTGCAAAAAATGTTAACCATCATCTAAGCTTGCAGCTAGTAGTTATCTTTTTCCTGGTGAAGGATCTTTCCTCAGTATTGCTGGCTGCTGAATGATGAAGGTGATGGTGGCTGAAGTTTGGGATGGCTGTGGTGGTTTCTTAAAATAAGACAATAATGAAGTTTGACAGATAAATTGACTCTATCCTTCATTTGAACACTTAGAGGTCATTGTATTATTATTATTATTATTATTATTGCTTAATTTCAATATTGGTGTGTCTCAGGGAATAGGGCCCAGGTAGAGGGAGAGAGATGGGGGAATGACCTGATCAGTGAACAGTCAGAATACACACAACAGTTTATCGATTAAGTTTGCCATCTTATAAGGGCATGGTTTGTGACACTCCCAAACAACTATAATATTAATATCAAAGATCACTGATCATAGCTTGAAATATTGTAAGAATTGCCAAAATGTGCCACAGACATATTGTGAACACATACTGCTAGAAAAATAGTGCCTATAGACTAGCTCAACACAGGGTTGCCACAAATCTTTAGTTTTTAACAAAACAAAACACATCTGTGAAACACAATAAAATGAAGTATGCCTGTATAATTAATGAAGATATTAGTAAAAAAATAAAAGGCAGGTTATCACAATCAATATTGTAAATGAACCTCACCAGGGCCAACAATGTGGAACAATGGATAGAGCCATGGACCTTTAACACTGAAGTCAGAAATTAGTTGTTATTCAATTGTGTATGACTCTTTGTGACTCCATTTGGGATTTCCTTGGCACTCCAGTTCATTTTAAAGATGAGGAACTTAGATAAACAGGGTGAAGTAATTTGCCTAGGGACAAATTATGTCTGAGTTCAAATTCGAACTCATGACTTGAGATATGGCACTTTATCTATTGTACCCCTGCACTTACTTAGGAATCAAAAATACTTAAGTTCAGATTCAACCTCAGACTCTTATTTGCCTGTGTAATCCTGGTTTATTTATCTCAGTTTACTCTGTTTGCTTCAGTAACCTCATCTCTTAATATAGGGATAATATTAGGATCCACTTCCTAAGAATGATGTGAGGATAAAAATAGATAGTATTTATGAAGTATTTAAAAAATCTTGAAGTTATGTAAATGTTAACTATTTTTTTAAAAAATTATCTTTACTGGGAACTGACAGCATTAGTACTTTAAAATCCAGAGCTACCTCCTTATCCCAATGAAGAAATAGGTCCATAGAGCTGGACAGACCCTCAGGGACCTCGTCATTTTTCCACACAATGAGGACAGGGGAAGTAAGAATTTGAACCCAAGATCACTGACACTGGAGTGTCCTTTGATTTATAGACTTGAACACCTAAGTATTTTTATATTCTGGTCTCTGCATTTCTTAAAAAAAAAGGTTAATTTATTTTTGTCCTTTTTTATATAGTTGTAGACCCAGACTGAATATCAAGTCCAAGACTATATAAAGTGGAATTGTCTATTAAGATGATTGGAAAGCCTTCTGATACACAGACAGAGCTATAAAATTCTTAGTCCATAGCCTCACTGTAATATTGTCGAGTCTAGTCTGGAATTTGCTGGGGGGTGCAGGGATGTTTGGAGGGAAGCACTACTGGACTTTTTCAATTAGATATATGTGTGCATATATATCTATATATTTATACACACATGTATATGTTTATGAAATAAAATAGATTATACATAAAAAATAAACAATTATCTTTACCATTATGCAATGGAGATGTAGCAAATGCAAAATTCCATTATGCCTACTGTTTTATTTTTTCTCATATTTTTTTCTCAATTTTATGTAAAAAAAAAAATAACATTTGGAATTGAGTTCCAAATTCTCTCCTTCCCCTGTCTTCTAAATAAGAAGGAAAGAAATTTTATATAAATTATATATGAATGAAAATGAGGAGGAGATGGAGGAGGAAAAAGAAGAAGAGGAGGAGGAGAAGATGATGAAAAAGGAAAAGAAGGAAGTTTTAATGATATGCTTCTATCTGCTTTCAAACAGGATCAGTTCTTTCTCTGGAGGTGGATAACCTTTTTCATCATAAGTCCTTCGATGTATTGCTGAGAGTTATTCACAGCTGATCATCATACAATATTGCTGTTTCTATGTACAATGTTCTCCTGGTTCTGCTCACTTTACTTTCCATCAGTTTATTTAAGTTTCCCAGATTTTTCTGGCATTCTCCTGCTCAACATTTCTTACAGCACAACAGTATTCCATCATTCATATGCGCAATTGTGGACATATCCTCAATTTCCAATTATTTGCCACCAAAAATAGCAGCTATAAATATTTTTGTATATATAGGTCCTTTTCCTTTTCTTGTACTCTCTTTGGAATACGGACCTGGTAGTGATATTGCTGAGTCAAAGGATATTTACACTTTTATAGCCCTTTGAGAATAGTTCCAAATTGCTTTCCAGAATGATTGAATTGATTCACAATTCCTTAACTGTGCATTAGTGTCCTGATTTTTTCACATGCTCTCTAAAATTTGTTGTTTTCATTTTCTTTCATATTATCCAATCTGATAGATGTGAGGTGGTTCCTCAAAGTGGTTTTTATTTGCATTGGTTTAACAGTAGTGATTTAGAGCATTTTTTTCAAATGATTATAGATAGCTTTGATTGCTTCTTCTGAAAGCTGCTTATTCATATCCTTTGACCATTTATCAGCTAAGGAATAACTTGTATTCTTATAAAGTTGAATCAGTTCTCTATATATTTGAGAAACGAAACCTTTATAAGAGATGTTTACTTTAAAAATGTTTTCCTCAATTTTTGTTTTTCTTCTAATTTTTGCTGCATTGGTTTTCTTTGTGTACAAACATTTTAGTTTAATATAATCAAAATCATCCTTTTTTTTACATTGTGTAATGCTGGCTATCTCTTGTTTAGAAAGATAAATTATTTCCCTATCTATAGATCTGAGAGTTAAACTATTCCATGCTCCCCTAATTTGCTTATGATATTAGCAATGTCTAAATCATTTACCCATTTTGACTTTATCTTGGTATATATAGATGAAATTCTGGTCTAAACCTAATTTCTGCCAGATTGCTCTCAAGTTTTCCCAGAACCTTTGTCAAATAATGAATTCTTGTCCCCCAAACTGGAATCTTTGGGTTTATTAACACCAGATTACTGGAGTCATTTACTATTATGTTTTGTGTGCCTAATTTATTCCACTGATTCATTCTCTATTTCTTAGCCAGTACTTTTAAAAATGATAGCCATTTTGGGGGCAGCTAGGTGATGCAGTGTACCAGCCCTGGAGTCAGAAGTGCCTTGAAGTTCAAATACAGCCTCAGGCACTCAATAATTACCTAGCTGTGTGGCCTTGGGCAAGCCACTTAACCCCATTGCCTTGTAAAAAAAAAACTTAAAAAAAAATGATTATCATTTTGTAATACAGTTTGAGACTTGTTATTGCTAAACCAACTTCTATCATTTTTTTTCATTGATTTCTTTGAAATTATAATCTTTGGTTCTTCCAGATGAATTTTTATATTTTTTTCTCTAGCTCCATAAAATAATTATTGCCACTGAATAAGTAAATTAATTTCAGCAAAATTGTCATTTTTATTATATTGTTTTGGCCTTTCCATGAGCAATTAATATTTATGAAATTGTTTGGATTTGTAATTTTATTGTAATTTTTGTTTGTAATTTTATTGTAATTGTCATTTTTGTTTTCAATTTTATTTGTAATTTTATTTTTACCTTCCTGTATTTTTTTCATAAAATCAGCTCCTACTTTATTTATTAGTTCAATGATTTTCTTACTTTCAATTTTATTAGTCTTTCCTTTGATTTTTCTGGATTTCCAATTTAATATTTAATTAGGTATTTTTATTTTGTTCTTTTCCTAGAATTCTTGATTGTATGCCCAATTCAGTGATCTGTTTTTTCCTCTATTTTATTGATGCAACTCTTTAGATAAAATTTTTCCCTAAGTATTGCTTTGGTTACATTTAATAAATTTTGGTATGTTGTCTCATTGTTATCATTCTCTTTAATGAAATTATTGATTGTCTCTATGATTTGTTCTTTGACCCATTGATTCATTAGGATCAGATTATTTAAGTTTCTCATTGATTTTTAATCTGTATCTCTGCAGTTCTTAATTGGATATAATTTTTATTGCATTATGATTTGAAAAAGATGCTTTTAATATTTCTATTTTTCTGCATTTGTTGTGAGGTTTTTATATGCTAATGCATTATCGGTTTTTGTGAAGGTGCCATGTGCAGCTAAGAAAAAAGTATATTTTTTCTATTTCTATTCAGTTTTCTCCAGAGGTATGGTATATATCTAATTTTCTAAAATTCTATTCATCTTTTTAACTTCTTGTTCATATTTTTGTTAGATTTATCTAGTTCTGAAAGAGGAAAGTTCAGGTCTCCCATTAATATACTTTTATTGTCTATAAACTCTAGTAATTCATTTAACTTTTCCTTTAAGAATTTGGATGCTATGCCATTTGGCATATTATGTTTTGTATTGATATTACTTTATTGTCTATGGTACTTTTTAGCAAAATGTAATTTCCCCTGTTAATCTCTCTCTCTTTTTTTTTTTTTAGGTTTTTGCAAGGCAAATGGAGTTAAGTGGCTTGCCCAAGGCCACACAGCTAGGTAATTATTAAGTGTCTTGAGACCGAATTTGAACCCAGGTACTCCTGACTCCAGGACTGGTGCTCTGCCCACTGTAACACCTAGCCACCCCCTGTTAATCTCTCTTAATTAGTTCTATTTTTGTTTTGTATGAGATCATTATTCCTAACCCTACTGTTTTTTTTTAAACAGCAGAAGCATAATAGATTCTGCTCCAGCCCCTTATTTTTACTTTAGGCATGTCTTTCTGTTTCAAGTGTTTCTTATAAACAACATATTGTTAGATTCTGGTTTTCAATCCATTCTATTATCTGCTTCCATTTTGTGTGTGAGTTCATTCCATTCACATTCATACTTATGATTTCTAATTCCTTTTATTTTTTTTAACATTTTAACATTTTATTTGTTTTCCAATTATATACAATAGTAATATGCACCCATCATTTTTTGCAAGGCTCTGAATTCTACAATTATTCCCCCCTCCTCCCTTTCCTCCCCCCCCAAGGCTGTCTGACAGTCTCTACATTGTTTCCATGCCATACATTGATGTAAATTGAATGTTATAAGAGTAAACATAGGAATAAACATAAACCTTCTCCCCTTCCAAGAAGATAAGAACCCTCAAGAATAGAGAGGAAAAAACCTAATCCTTTTCTTTTAGGTCTAATTCCTTTACAAAACTTTTTTTTTCTTACCACTACCTCCCTTCTATCAGTCCCACTTACCTCTTTTGTCCCCATCCCCTCCTTTTTCTTTCTGTGGAAAATATACTCAACTAAGTATGTATGTTATCTTCTCTTTCAGCCAATTCTGATGAGAGTATGGTCCAAGGCTACATTTTCCCTTCCACTGTAAGAGCTCTTCCCTTTGTATCTCTTTTATGTGAGATGATGAGTTCTGCTTATCTGATGTGCTCTGAAAGCCTGCCTATTCTTCATGATCCTAGAACTGTCCCCAAGTTCCCCACAAATACTAGTGTTCCTTTCTACCTTGGAACTGTGAGTGACCAGGACCAGAAGCACTGCGTCCACCTTGGAACTCTGACCAGGGCCCCTGCTCCCCTGCAGCCACAAGTGTAATCTCTCCTTTTTGCCCTAGAACTATGCCTGTGGGTCCCTACATTTTTGTGGCTACAAGTACTTGTGCTCCTTCCTGTCTTGGAACTGAGACCAGTCCTTTATTAATGACCACAAACATCTTCTCCACCCTATAATTGTAACTAAGGTCCCTATTCCCCTCTGGCACTTTCTCTTCACTCTTGAGCTATGACCCAGAACTGCATCAGGGCAATGCAATAGGATCTGAACCCAGCTAGCAAAAGGTCATCTATAATCTCTCTCTAATCAGTTGTCCAACCCCCTTATCATCTATTGACTGAGAGCTTACAAAACTGCTGGTACCTCCAAGCCTGGCTGTTGGCCTTTCCACTGTGTAGCAGGCTGGACCACCACCCCATGAGGCAGACCTTTCCTCCCTATTACCTAAGTTGTCCTGAGCTGGAAAACTGTTTCACCCTAACCTTTTGTTGGTTCTCCTTAGTGCAGAATTCTATTTGAGACATTATTTTAAAATTGTTTGGAATGGAATTTGGGAGAATTTGGGTGAATTCCTGCCCCTATTCTGCTTAGTTCTAACTATGTATCTATTGTTTGCTAATTACTGCCTTAAAAGCTTCTTCCAGAAATCCAAGATTTCTTCCATTAATATATCAAAATCAGTTAAAATTTCTTGAAAATTATAATCATAAAAATAATCTTTTTCAATGATACTTGCAAAAACCAAAAAAAGAAAAAAAGGTAAGTCTTTTTCAGGTTACATTTTGAAGGAGGCAACACCCACTCAATGAATAAGGTTAGTTAAGAAAGAAATGAGGAAAAGAGGCCAAGAATGAACATTCCCCTCCACCAAAAAATTAAGCAGGGAGGGTAAAACCCTCAGGGTTTCTCAGTGATTAAATCAGGTTAGAAAAGAAGCAAGAGGAGAGAGAATAACAAATTAGGAATGGAGGAGAGATGGATAAGCAATAGGGAAAGGAACCAAAAGACAAGGAAAGAATGAAGATTAGATCATGGAGACAATCTATTGGAGAAGATGAAAATGGATCTAAGGTACATGGAGATAAGTATTTCTTGGCAAGGAAAAAGGCCATCTCTTCCTCAGGGATTAGAATTAAAGGGGAGATAGTGATGAAGGGTTTCAAGTAGATGTGAGGTGAAAATTAGAAGAGAAGAGGGATGTGATGGATGACCTCAATTTTTTTTTTGATGATGTATGAGCTCAGATCCTCACCTGAGTGCATGGAGGTGGGGGGGGGGGTATTATAACAAGTTTGAAAAGAAGAGAAAAGAGAAGGAACAACTGCTCTTGTGAATGAGATAGAGAAGGAGCATTGCTTTGATTTAGTAAGAGCCCACTTAAAATTAGGTAATATAAATGTAGAATAGCTCAAAACTACTCAATTCCTCTTTCCTGTAGCAGTAACAAGGCCTTCAGTAGCCTAGAAAATCCACATTTTTTTTTCCCTAGGGTATATTTTCTCATAGCATAATAACCCAGGTGAACCTTCTCCCTCCAGCCTACCTCACATTTATCTCATCTCTCCTTTATAGCTCTAATTTTCAAAGGGGAAGAGAAGATGATCTTACTGTCCTGCTTTATTCTCTCCTACCAACCACACAACTATGCCTGTGGGTCCCTACATTTTTGTGGCTACAAGTACTTGTGCTCCTTCCTGTCTTGGAACTGAGACCAGTCCTTTATTAATGACCACAAACACCTTTAACCTTTACCCTACAACATGCTGCCCAGCAGCCAGTCCTTCCACAGAGAAGCCTCAGTGTTCTAGGTATTCTTTTTTCCCTTAGTAAACTCAATTCACTTGCAAGTCATGACATCTCCTAGATGTCATAGTTCTCTTTATGAAGAAGAAGGGCAAGGGGGCAGCTAGGTGGCACAGTGGATAGAGCACTGGAGTCAGGAGGACCTAAATTCAAATCCCATCTTAGACACTTAATACTTGCTTGGTTGTGTGACCTTGGGTCAGTCACTTAACCCCATTGCCTTACAAAAAGCCAAAAAAGAAAAAAGAATGAAGGGCAAGCAATAACCTGTGAGGAGGAGCATCTACTCCATTGAGATCCCAACAGGTAGTTTAGCTAAGAGATAAAAATGGACAGTTTGTGTTTCTACCCTAAGGGAGGCCACACCTACTATATTGACCTAAAGGGATTAAGACCTTTGAAAAGAGTCTGTTGTAGTGAATAGTGTATTGGATTGGGAGTCCAAAAGTCTTGGGTTCCATCCTTACCTTCACCATTTCCTAGTATGAGATCTTGAGCAATCCTCTTTGAGTTTTATTTTTCTCATATTTAAAATAGGGATTAAAATGCCAACTACCTGATAAAGTTGTGAGAACCAAGCAAGATAGTATCTGGAGAACATTTGGTAAACCTTAAAGTGCCACATAAATGTGAACTGTTATAGCTTTCAAATGAGACAAGGTACATAAAGCCCTTTACAAACCTTATAACTGTCAGCTACTATTATGAAGTATTGAACAACAGAAATAACACATAATACAAAAGAAAAAGAGAGGGGGAAAAACAGTCAAGTATACTGGATTATCTCAAAAACCAAATAATAGAGTCTTACAAGGTACCAGTTTGTGGCAACAAAATTTCCCCCAAATCATAAATACCTAAGGAGACAGCCTGTCTCATTTTACAAATTTATAGCATAAAAGTATTTTGCAAGTGGCATTCCATCCATATTTCCCCTGCCACTCATTTGGCACAACTTGGTTTCAAGATTTCATTTATATTTATATATCTGGAAAGAGCCAGATAAAGGAACATGGCAAATATCATTTCAGCTTGGCTGAAACTCAAGAAAACTTACCCACTAAGATTTTGTGACATGTTTTGTGGGGGATCATTGTCCCATGCCTCTTCTCCTCCCCCCTTCTCAGAAGTTCTTACTGGAGCGCCGCAGGTCTGCAAGAGCAGAATTTCTGAGTTGGAATCCTCTCTATAGCAACTGTATCCTTAGCCACAAGTCACTTTGTAGTTCTGGTGGCAATGGCTGTTGAGCAATAGGTTGGCAAATGAAGGGGTTGAGGAATGAAGGTCACACTCAGAACTGAAGAGAAAAGTCTTATACTGGCTTGAGTCTCCTTCGGAAGTGCTTCACACCATAGTAACCTGCCCTGGGTGAGTATAAGCAATAGGACTAAATTTTTTTGGCACATATAATTGAGTTTATACAATTTGTAAGAGAGGCAGAGGCCAGGGCATGTACCCCATTGGAAAAGGTGAAAATTAATGCTCTCTCTATGGTACCTGGGCCTGTCCCAGTTCAGCAGATCAAATTGGCTCCCATTACATAATCACTGGCGTCTATAAATCAGACATCTGGGGACTTATTACAAAAATGCTACCTTTGCAAATAAACTGGAAATAATCTTCAGAGGCTGGGAACATTATTTTGACTATTTGGTTCAATTCAACAAATTGACTAAGTCTCTTCTATGTGAAAGTCACTGTGCTAAGCATAAGGGATACCCCCCCCACCCCCGCCAGGGTGTCTGCTCTCAAGGAACTTACATTCTACTTTGGGGTTACAGTTTAAATATATTAAATAATAATTGTATAAAAATAAAACAAAATAATTTTTTAAAGGATTTCTAAAAATTGGATGAGGGAGAATCAGGAAGAATTTTATGAGTTGGTACTTGATTGCTTTAAAGAAATCTAGGAGTTCTGAGAACTACTGAAAAGTTGTGAAAGTGGGAGATGAAATTGGTATGTATGGACCTCAGAATGGTTAATTGAGACCAGTTAGACTACTAGAATGGAAAGCATAAAGAGAAACAGTATGAAAAAAATTAGAAAGGTTTGTGGGAGTCATCCTGGTAAGGATTTTAAATGCTAGACTAAGAAGTGTATATTTTATCTGATAGTCAATGAGATAAGATTTAGATGTTTTCATAAGTTAAGTGACAGCATCAGATCTGTGTTTTTAGGAATGGATGTTTAATAGCTGTGGAGAATGGATGATAAGGGAAGAGACTGGAGATGGATTAATTGGTAGCCTGTTCATTTCAGTAGTCCAAATATGAGATGGTGAGGAGCCGAAACTAGGAAGGAGTCATATGAGTGAGAAGAAGGAAATGAATGTTAAAAAAAAAAATTGTGGAAATAGGATTACTCTTGTATAGGGGAAGGCATGACTTTATGAGAAGACCCTTCCACCTTGTCTTCTCTTCCCTTCATGCTTTCCTATAGCAAGGGTCTCCCAGACCCCATCCTGACCACTTGACAAAAATAAGGACATGGCTGCTATCATCACTTAGGCAAATGGGCAATCACCAACTACCAACTTTCCAACAAAATGGAGAACCTACCACCAGATCTTATCATCTGCCCCGCCATTGTACTCTCCAAATCCTTAGGGATTGTCATTGACCCGCTGGTCCACCCTGTTTATGAATCCCTGGGACTTTAGGGACTTTCTTTTGACCTCTAACTGAACTCTCTTCCATGTGTTGTCTCCCTCACTTTGACATTATATTGTTATACCTGTGGATGAAGGGAGTGTCAGGGATGTTTTTACTG
This sequence comes from Macrotis lagotis, assembly GCF_037893015.1. Lineage (NCBI taxonomy): Eukaryota > Metazoa > Chordata > Mammalia > Peramelemorphia > Peramelidae > Macrotis > Macrotis lagotis. Next base: position 33,402,033 of record NC_133664.1, on the reverse strand, counting down.
CAAGTACAGGTGACCCAATGTTCCTCTTTGATCCCTTGGTCTCTGGGGATTTAATCAATTAGCCTCACCCTGTTAACAAATAACTTGGTTTTTTGACTTTGGTCAAATGTGGAAACTTAACTTGTTTACATTTATTTTGACAAATGTAATTGATTTCCTTTGTGTTTCTTTATATGTTATTTTATGCATTTGAGAACAGGTTCTGAGAACAGGGACTGTAGGCTTCACCAGGCTACCAAAGAGATCTTGATCTAAAACTAACAAGTCAGTTTTATGTAATTCCTTTCTCTGCACACTTTTTTATGTAGTTTAGATATCAAAAGTACAATAACAATCCAAAAACTTCTGTTAGAATATTCCCATCATTTAACTAGATGGCTATCTCTCTGCCTTAATCTAAATTTATAATTATCTCTTGTTGAGTCTTTTCAATTCTGTCTGACTCTTCATGACTCCATTTGGGTTTTTCTTGGCACAGGTACTGGAATGGTTTGCCATTTCTTTTTCCAGCTTATTTAATCAATGAGGAAACTGAAACAAGACTAAGTGACTTACCTAAGGTCACACAACAAATAATTTCTGAGGCAGAATTTGAACTTGGGTCTTCCTGACTCCAGGTCCTGTACTTTATTCAAGGTGCTACCTAGCTGCTCTCTCTGTTTATTTCTAAATAACCCTTAAATTCCCTGTAGTTAAGGAAAAAATTCAGGTTACCATAAATGTCTGGGTAAAGAAACAAGGATATTAGGCAATTGATAAGTACTGGGGAGGGAAACATGGGGAAGGGAAAGACTTTTTCATGGGACTTCCCTCAGTCCTTTTGAAGACTTTGGTGCAAGTGGTGCTTTTGGCCCCATCTTCTACTGTGAAATGCTTTGAGGGACAATTCTCTCCTTTCTCAGACATGTCTTAATTCTACTTTTTTCTTTTTCCTTTCATCTGTTACCCCTGTTCTGTTTGATTCTTGGTGTCTTATCTCTCCAGGTCTCTATTCCTCAGTCTCTGATAATCAATGATAAGGAGATTTAGAAGATGTTTTCATAAGTTAAGGGACAGCATCAGATCTGGGTTTTTGGAATAACTTTATTAGCTAGGAGGATGAATGATAAGGGAAGAGATTGGAGACAGATCAGTTGGGAGCTTATTTATTTCAGTAGTCCAGATATGAGAGGGGCTAAACACTAGGAAGGGGTCTTAGGTTTCTTTTTGTCTGTCTCTAATTCTATTTCTCTGCTCTTCATCTCCCTCTCCTCTCCTTTCCTCTCTTTGCACAGCTCCCTCTTGGCTTGACTGGAACTTATTTGTCCTGGCTCACCACTGAAATGCTGGCATCCAAATTGGATTGCTATTTTAAATAAAACCCACAAGGCATGACTAAGTTTCTTCAGTCAATCTGAATACTTTTTCAGTTGCACCTGAATGAACTGCCTTTGATTGCTAGTTTCAATGAAAATGTCTCAGTTTTGTTCATAGATATGAATAGCAATGGAATACGCAGGTTGTTTCGAAGGTCCCCTATGTGGCCTGCCCATTTGTTCCAGGGTTATTTAATCACCACGGTGTATTGATAGTCACTCATCTGATCTCAGTGAACAGGAAAGATTAGAAGCTGGGTTTTTCCTACGCTCTCATCACCCTGGTGATCCTACACATACATAGCTATGTGAAGGGGCAAGGTGCTTTCAATGACTGCCAGAGAGTCAAAGATCTTACATCTCTTAGCTTCACTTGTTTTTGAAGGACACCACTGATGTGTTGTCAAGAGATATGTGGATTATGGATTTACTGAATCAGAAATTAGTTCTGAGCCCCCAGCCACTAGTAAACCTCCCTCTTTCTTTGGACTTGCTATATTTCAATGATCCTTGATCATGCAGTAGATGCTAGTACCCAGCCCATATTCTATGCATATCTACAGAAATTTTCCATAGGGAATCAGCCTACTCTCCTCCTCACATTCAATTCTGGGTCAAGCTCATTGTTCATTTGTAATGTCTGGCCAGGACATAAGTACCAATGGACTAGCTCTATGTATTATCCATTCAACTGTATATCTAGTCTAGACAATAGTCATTCTTTGTCCACTTCATTTTTCTTGTATGGATTTTCATGCCACACTTAAAACAAACAAGCAACAGCTCCTTAGAGTAATTATAAATCTGACTTAAAAATGCCTAAACAGTGGGTTTAGATTGAAAAAACTGAGTTTAAAAATCAGTTCTGCTATTTGCTGCCTTTGTGGCTATGTACAAGTTACTTAATCTTTGGGTTTATTCTATAAAGTTAGGGAATTGAACTCAATGCTTTTTATGGTTCCTTCTAGCTTTTTTAAAATAATTTTTTAAAACTTTTACTAATTATTTTAGGCAATGGGGTTAAGTGACTTGCCCAGGGCCACACAGCTAGACAATTATTAAGTGTCTGAAGAGGTTGAGTTTGAACTCAGGTCCTCCTGACTCCAGGGCTGGGGCTCTCTATCCACTGTGCCACCTAGCTGCCCCAAGGTCCCTTCTAGCTTTAAAAAACAAGAAATGGGAGAAAGGAAATATTCAATAGGATTTTTTTTTAACCCTGATTCATGTTCAAAGTATCTACAAACAATCTAGGCATTAGGAACTTGTGGTAGCAAATGGCAATTAAGAAATTGTCTTGACTCAATCAAGATAATTTGCCTTTTCAGGTAAACTGAAACTTCAGAAAAGATATATTTAAAAGTTTTATCAATGTACCAGAAAACTTAACATTCTTGTATCCATTCACGAAGTCCCCCCCTTCTTCCTCCTCCTCCTCCTCTTTCTTCTTCTTCTTCTTCTTCTCCTCCTCCTCCTCCTCCTCCTCCTCCTCCTCCTCCTTCTCCTTCTTCATCTTTTTCTCTTCTTCTTTTACTTTCCTTCCCGTCTCTATCTGTCTCCCACTCTCTCTCTGGCTCTTTGCGCTCTCTCTCTCTCTTCTCTCTCTCTCTCTCTTTTCCCTGCCCTCTCTTTGTCTCTCATCTCTATGTTTCTGTCTCTGTCTCTCTCTTTCTCAACTACGGGCCTAGATTCTTTCTTTCCTTCTTCAAATATACATTCACAATCAGGCCAAGCTAAAAAAATGGTTAAAGGACACCCTGGATATGCTCTGTAGGTGGACATCAAGGAACCCATCAGATTCCAGCCTTTAGTTGTTATACAGAAGAGTGGGAGTGCCTAGAGGAATGTCTTGGAATCAGTAGAACTTGGATTCAAATCCTCCCTGTGACAGGGGCTCTGCAACCACAGTGGAGTCACTTGCCTAGCCTCCTGCAGATCTAAATGGCAGCTCATTTTCACATCTTTTATCAGTTGGAGTACATTCTCAAACAGAGGAAGTCAGAGATCTGAACCCCCCCCCCCCCAGCAAACAATGAAACAAAAAAGATATTTATAAACAATAGTTGTAAAAGTTGAGGCTGAACAGAGTTATATTTCACATTCCTCTCTGGTATCTCTTCAACCATCACTGTGATTCTGGTACAGGCTGTTACTGTTTCTGTGAAAGCCAGCTCCTGCATGAGCTAAGTGGGTCTGTAGCACGGAAAATGAAGTGGGTGGTTTGCTGACAGCTCTTATAAATACCCCAGTATTTATTTAATGGAAGAAACACACAGAAGGAACATACAATGCATTAAAGGAAGGAATCCAACTTCACTCCATTCATCCCCTCAGCCCAGCCCCGCGACTCCCTTTGGGGCCAGCTGTAGCTTTGTGCTGAGAAGGGCACCTGCCTCGCTTTCTGGGGAGAGGAGAGAATGGGAATAATGAAGCTTTTGTCAAAGATCAAGTGATTTGCTTTTGCAGAATTTTTTTCTGATATAAATATTCAGACATTTTAAAATAATTTAATGAAAATCTACTTTCTTTGGAGCATTCCCAGAATGCTCCTGGATTAGGAAGACTTGGCCCCCCAAATAGGGCTTCACTGAGACCCTGCTTAGGACTCCACAGAAACATGAAGTAGAACCTCTCAGGATCTGCTCTGCAAAGAACTTGAAGGAATCTGCAACTTTGGAGGCAGGAGATTGGAAGAGTAGAAAAAGCACTAAACGTGGAGACATGTGATCTAGTGGTTAAACCACATAAACTCTCTGCCTCTCATTCATATGCCATCTCATGACAATAGTTCTCTGATCTCCAGTGATGTAAATGGCTACTAATGCATACACATCTCTTACTCAGTGTCCTCCAAAGAATTTATCGCAGCAAGATGATCCAGTGTTCAAGGGACCTTCATCATAGGGTATTGATATAGTGGCCCATGGAGGCTGACAATTGATTGACTCAAAATCCCTGCGTGAATAAGTCATTATTTTACCTAGGCATCCATTTCTCCAGGGACGTCTTTACCCCATTCCTCCTGTACATATTGTTTGCTCTACGTCACAGCCTGCTCATGTCCATTGCTGTGAATCCTCTCCAGGATGTCATCTTCCTTGATAATGGCCATTGATAGCAATGCAAGTGGCTTAAGAGAGAGCATAAATGAAATGTAGGATTAGAAAAGGAGCAACAACAATAAATAAATAAATAGATGATTGAATGATTAAATAAGTAAGGAAAGAAAAAAAGAAAAAAGAAAAAAGAAAAGGAGCAAGGTTGGTGATGTGGTGATAACTACTAGAAAACCTCCAGCTACTAGTAAAACCAAGCATAATAGACAGTTTAAATATCTCAATAGTGCCTGTGATCTGTACAAATGTGTTCCAGTCCTTGTTTTCTGGGACTATTATTGGTTTTTCAATTGTTCAGAATTCCTTTTCTTTTTAGGAAGGAAATTGGAATTTACTAATCACCTACTATGTACTAGACACTTCATTAAACATTTAAGAATGTATTTATTTATTTATTTTGAATTTTACAATTTTTCCCCTATTCTTGCTTCCCTCCCCCCACCCTCCACAGAAGGCAGTCTGTTAGTCTTTACATTGTTTCCATGGGATACATTGATCTAACTTGAAAGTGATGGGAGAAATCATATCCTTAAGGAACAAACATAAAGTAAGAGATAGCAAAATTATATAAGACAACAGGTTTTTTAAAAATTAAAGAGAATAGTCTTTGGTCTTTTTTCAAACTCCACAATTCTTTCTCTGGATACAGATGGTATTCTCCATCACAGACAGCCCCCAAATTGTCCCTGATTGTTGCACCGATGGAATGAGCAAGTCCATCCAGGTTGATCATCACCCCCATGTTGCTGTTAGGGTGGACAGTGTTTTCTGGTTCTGCTCATCTCACTCAGCATCAGTTCATGCAAATCCTTCCAGGCTTCCCTGAATTCCATCCCTCCTGGGATTAAATACTTTTAAAATATTATTTTATTTGATCTTCACAATAACTGTGACAGGAAGGTGCTGCTATTATCCCTATTTTACAGTTGAGGCAACTGAGGCAGACAGAGGTTAGTTGACTTCCTCAGGGTTACATGATTAGTATTTGAGTATATACGTAGACTCAGTTCTTGACTCTAGACCCAACCCTCTATCTATTGAGCTACCAGTTGCTTTTCATGGAGTCTTTGCTTGTCAATCAGTCAGTCAATCAATAAACATTTATTAAATTCCTCCAATATGCCAGACACAAATGATGGGAATTTTTTAAAAAAGAACCAAGAGATAGTCCCTGACTTCAAGGAATCTAATGTACTCAAGCAAACATATATAAAGCAAGCTATATAAGCTGGATAAATAGGAAATAATTGAAAGAGGGAAAGAATTGGAATTCTGAGGGGTTGGGGAAAACTTCCTGTAGAAGGTGGGGTTTTAGTTGGAACTTAAAAGAAACCAGGGAAGGTCTTGTTTCTCTGAATCCCTCATCTCTATCCTTTCTCACTAGACAGTAATATTCCACTATATTCATAGAATGCAGTTTCTTCAGTCATTTCCCAATAAGTAGCTACTTGCTTCCATGTCTTGGCTACAACAGGAAGGGTTGCTGTGATTATTCTGTAGTCTCTTGGCTCTTTACTATTGGCTGTGTATGAGGTTATCTAATCTTCCACTTCTATTCTCCAACTGTTTTTAAGAGATGAACAAAATGAGTTCAGAGAATTTATGAATGTTTGTCCTTCATTCTTGAAGAAAACCATGACATCAGGGGGGTGATGCCATGACAAGCACATGGATTGAATTAGAGTGACGTGGCTCTGTGCTAAGTCCCCAGCCTCACATTCTGCTCAAAAACCAATCCAATGGCAAGATATGAATCAGGGTGCCTGGAGATGGCCCTGGATACTGGAAAATCAGAGTTAAGTGACTTGCTCAAGGTCACACATTAGTTAATATCTGAGGATGAATTTGAACACCCTTTCCTCCTGACTCCAAGGCCAGTGCCCTATCCCCTGCCATCTAGCTGCTCTTCAGAGAATTTAAGAGACAGGGTGGCAAGACTGATTCAAAGATACCAAAATTTATAGGGCAACTAGGTAGCAAAGACCTGAGTTCAAATCCAGTCTCAGATATCTAATGTTTACTTAATTGTGTGACCTTGGGCAAGTCACTTAACCCCATTTCCTTGAAAAACAAAAACAAAGATTTAGTGCTAGAAGAGACTTTCAGGTGACAAACTCAAGACCTTCAAAGACCATTCATGTGGTATTTTTATACTATTTTTTATTATTTTCTTCATTTCCTTATGATAATCATTGGTAATAAGGGTCCCATTGTAGTCATAAATAAATATTAAATTCTATATGTGGTCCTTGACAAGTTTGTGTTGGGTGCTGTGTCCTAGAAGACCTAAAAGATTGAACATTTATGCTAGATGTTAAGTCATAGATTATATATCTAAAGATGACCTCAGGAGTCATATATTCCAACTCCTTCATTCTACATTTGAGGAAACTGAGGCCAGAGAGATTAAGTGATTCAAAATTACAAGTTAGTAAATAAGTTAACATTTATATAGTAGTTATTATATGTTAAGTCCTGGAGACAGTAGATCTGAGGTTCAAACCAGGCTAAATTCTTAGCATATTCTGTTTTCTTCCAGCCCTTGGTCATTTAAGTGATCAGGTTCCAGAACCAACCAACAGTTGAGAGGATAGGGGTGAGCTGGACTACCTGGAGACCAATGAGGAGTGTCCATCCCCAGAGCCAACTTTGAGTGGTTAGGCAATAACCCTGGGAGGCAGAAGCATAGGGATAATTTAAAATTTTGGTTGAACAAGTAAATATGATTCTCACTGATGGTAGGGCAGAGAAAGAGAAAGAAGAGAGTGAAGCCTGTTGAGAGGGAAAATGGATCAGGGATCACCCCTTGTGAAAGGGTTAAAATTGTTGGATGCCCTTCTTCATCTAAGACACAAGGTATCTATATCCATGCTAGGATTTTGATTTCCCTTTCTACAAGCGGTGTTAATATATATTTTTAACTTGGTTCTCTGGTCAACTATGCTGAGCTTTTAAAGGAGACCAGAACTTTAACTGGAAAGTGACCATTTCTGCCCTTAACACAGAATAATTTTATGTTGTCTTTACAAAAACTGGAAATAGTTTTTTTTTCTTTTCATGGGTTCAGAAAAATCACAGAATTGAGGGTCAAAAGGAACCCTAGCTGCCATATAGTCCAACCCATTTAGGAAAGGAATCCTCACTATTACACAAAATAAGTGCATCTAGTCTCTGAAGATTTGCAAAAAGAAATTGTTCCTCTTCTTTTTACATGCCATTTTTTCCTATTTTTTCTTAAAGTGAATAGTACCTCAAGCCTATCAGATTGGCTAAAATGATAGAAAGGAAAATGACAAATCTTGGAGAGGATATAAAAAATTGGGTTGGCACTAATATATTGCTGGTAAATTGTGAAGTGATCCAATCATTTTTGGAGAGCAATCTAGAAGTATTCCCAGAGAGTTTCAAAACTGACCCCACAATACCACTATTAGATCTGTTTTCCAAAATGGTCAGGGAAAAAGGAAAAGAATCTGTATGCTCCAAAATGTTTTTAGGAGCTCTCTTTGTGGTAGTAAAGGATTAGAAATTGAAAGGTTGCTCATCAATTAGGGAATAACCGATCAAGTTATGATTATGATGGAATACTACTCTGCTACAAAAAATGAGCTTGTTGATTTTAATAAAAAATATTTGCATGAAATAATGAAAAGTAAAATTAGTCGAATCAAGACAATGATGTTTTCAGTAACATTGATAATGTTCAAAGAACAACTGTGAATGACTAAGTTATTCTGAGTTTTATAAATACTCAAATCAACTACAGAGGACCAGGAAGGAACTATTTCCAGGGAAAGAACTGATAAATAGAAGAATGCATAGTGACTGTCAGCCTTAAAGAGTCTGGTCTAAGTAAAACAAATAGAATTAGACTAACATATGCTAAACTCCAGAGTTTAGTCTTTTTTTTTTTAGGTTTTTGCAAGGCAAATGGGGTTAAGTGGCTTGCCCAAGGCCACACAGCTAGGTCACTATTAAGCATCTGAGATCGGATTTGAACCCAGGTACTCCTGACGCCAAGGCCGGTGCTTTATCCACTACGCCACCTAGCCGCCTCAGAGTTTAGTCGTAAGAAAAACAAGTGGAATTAGGTTAACATATGTGTTTATTATTCTCTAGACTTGCAAATATGCATGCAGAGGGGGCCGGTTAGGAACCAGACCCCAAAGTGGGATTTTGGAGAAAGCATATTTATAGAGGTGAGACAAGGAACTATAAAATTATTGGCAGAATCCAATAAGAACCCTGGTGTCATAAAGCTGTCTCAACATTCATGATATTTCTGTCAGGGAATTGTCCCTCAACTTGAGATGTCTGCTTCGTGTCATGGTCTTATTAAGAGAGGAGGTTCGGTTAAGCATTCCATTAAGGGAAGAAACAATCACGGATTATTAAAAAAAAAAATTTCGGGGGCAGATAAGTAGCACAGTAGCACCAGCCCTGGAGTCAGAAGGACCTGATTTCAAATCCGACCTCAGACACTTAATAATGACCTAAGTGTGTGACTTTGGGCAAGTCATTTAACCCCATTACCTTGTTAAACAAACAAAACAAAACAAATAAAACATAAAAAGAAACCATCAAGGACCATCTCTAGTCATCCTGATCCATATCTGGTCACTGGACTCAGATAAAAGCTGGAGGAAAAAGTGCTTGAAGGACAAACATCATCATCATCATCCAGAAAGGGGGATAACCTCAAGATATCTATGCCTTATCAGTTATGTTAAAAACATGGTGGGGACTTTCTCTCCCTTCTGGAGTGTGTGCCATCCTATTGATACAATGGGAATATTTATATTTGTTGCAAGCAAACAAAATTTCTATTTGTTTTTGGACAACATTGTCCACACACACACACGTGTGTGTGTGTGTGTGTGTGTGTGTGTGTGTGTGTGTGTGTTGTGTAAAATTGTAGTTATGTCTAGTTTGGGGTGGGGAGAGAAGGAAGGAGACAGTAAAGAATTTAAAATGTACCCAAAAATAAATTAAAAATAAATAAAATGAATACTATCTTACTGGATCTCACTGATACTTTTTTGGATCTGATTAGGCCCAAGAACAAATAGGAGGGGAAAAAAGGAAAAGTTGCCACCAAAGTTAACGTCCAACCATGCTTAGTATTCACTGGAGCCCAAATGTCTGAGATTTAATGATTTCTGTTTCAGTCTAACCCACAGGAAAAGTGATATTGTGTATATATGGAGAAATGGACAATTAAATCCGAGTGGAATGGGATTAAAAAGGCCAAAGGGTTTTTGTGAAACAGTATTCCCTACTATACAGTCTGTAAATTCATGCTGGTCTCCATGGTAGCAACAATCATAGACAAGGAAGGAACCCACTGCCTTATTAATTTCGAAGTAAGATATCAAGGAGCTAATAATTTGAAGATGTTTTCTAAAGGAGTTCAGTCCTATCACCTATAACATTCATCATTGTTTCAAAGAAAAATGTTGGTGGTGAAGTTATACTGTTGGTGGAGCTGTGAACTCATCCAACCCTTCTGGAGAGCTATTTGGAACTACGCCCAAAGGGCAAAAAAAAATGTGCATACCCCTTGACCCAGCAATACCACTACTGGGTCAATACCCTGAAGAGATGATGAAAAAGGGTAAAAACATCACTTGTACAAAAATATTTATAGCAGCCTTGTTTGTAGTGGCAAAGAATTGGAAATCAAAGTAAATGTCCTTCAATTGAGGAATGGCTTAGCAAACTATGGTATATTTATGTCATGGAACACTATTGTTCTTAGAAACCAGGAGGAATGGGAATTCAGGGAAGCCTGGAGGGATTTGCATGAACCGATGCTGAGTGACATGAACAGAACCAGAAAAACACTGTACACCCTAACAGCAACATGGGGGCAATGATCAACCTTGAAGGACTCCCTCATTCCATCAGTGCAACAATCGGGAACAATTTTGAGCTGTCTGCAAAGGAGAGTGTCATCTGTATCCAGATAAGGAGATGTGGAGTTTGAACAAAGTTCAAGGACTATTCCCTTTAATCTCTCTCTCTTTTTTTTTAAGTTTTTTTTTGCAAGGCAATGGAGTTAAGTGGCTTACCCAAGGCCACATGGCTAGGTAATTATTAAGTGTCTGAGGCTGGATTTGAACTCAGGTACTCTTGACTCCAAGGCCAGTGCTCTATCCACTGCGCCATCTAGCCACCCCCCTCTCATCTCTTCTTTAAGCATATGATTTCTCTCTCATCACACCCAATTTGGATCAAGGTACAACATGGAAACAAAGTAAAGACTGACAGATTGCTTTCCGTGGGGGTAGGGGTGGGGGAGGGAAACAAGATGGGGGAAAAATTGTAAAACTCAAATAATATCTTTAATAAAAATAAATTTAAAAAAAGAAAAAAGAGTGAAGTTATGTTACTATAATGTCTACTCTCAACTTTTTTTTTAATTTAAAATTCTCATGGACTTTTACAAATGTTGTCATTCCATGTGTCAGGATTTGTTACCTTGATTTTTTTTCTTTTAGCCTGAAAAGATCAACTCAATTCAAATTTTATTACTAGTGCAATGCCTCTGCCCATAGGTGGTTTCCATTCTACCTGTGGGGAAGACTACAATAATAGATATGTAACTACAAGTTAATTTGCTGAGGGAGAAAGAGAGAACTAGTGCCCTGGGGAATTTAGAAAGGGTTTCTGTAGGGCAATGGTAACTAAGCTGAGATGTGAAGAAAGCTAAAAATTCTGAGAGATGGAACTGAGAAAACAGTCTTCCTAGGTATTGGGAAACAACTTATGCAAAAGCATAAGATGAGAAATGGAATGCTGACTTTGATGAACAAGAAGGCCAGTTTGGATGGAATAAGATGTGCTGGAAGGGGGAGTAAGCTCAACAGTGCAAAAGTAGACCTGCGCCAGAAAATGAAAGACATTAGATATCAGGCCAATGGTTTGTCTTTTGACTCGGAAGTAATAGGGAATTACTGACAGTTTTTCTGCTAGAGAATGACAATTCATGCCTATATTTTAGGGATATTCATTTGTTTAGGGATTGTGGGAGAAGGGATTGTGACGGAACTGGGAAAATTCCAGATGATACTGAGGTTTTGGACCCTTGAAACCTCTAATAGTGACCCTCCTTTAGTGAGCATATGAGGCTTGGGCTAAGACCTATTATTGGCCAATCAAAGCCAGAATGATTTGGAGTCAAGTAATTACATTTAAATTGCAATGGGCAGCTAGATGGCACAGTGGGTAGAGTGTTAGTCCCGAAGTCAGGAGAGCCTGAGTTCAAATGTGATGTCAGAGACTTACTAGCTGTGTGATCTTGAATAAGTCACTTAACCGTGCTTGCCTCGAATCCAGGGTCATCTCCAGTCATTCTGATCCATATCTGACCACTGGACTGAGATGCTCTAGAGGAGAAAGTGAGATTAGTGATTTAGCACAGCATCCCTTCACTCATGGTATCACCTTCCTGATGTCAAAGGTCTTTAAGAACAAAGGACAAACATCATCAATGGGCTTTATCAAAGCAAGAGTGTAAATAGCAATTGGTTTTTATTCTGACCTAAAACTCTGAGGGTCTTCCCCTCACAGATTGATTCTTTTGTGAAGGCAAACTAGGCCACCTTTTGCCTCATTTTTACCTAGCCTTTAATTACTGAATAGACATTGCCTCAGACAAACAGACCTGCCAAAGACCTTAGCTTAAAAAGTCCAAGATCTCCCAATGCACCTGGGTCTATTGAGGTATTGACCTGTCTTGCCAATGGACTCCAAGGACTGCTGTGAGAAAGAGTAACTGGTGACTTTGCACAGCCCTGCCTCATTTAAATTCAATTTACTTCCAAGTCAAGATGTCACCCTCCTGGTGTCATTGGATGAACAATGGAGAATGAACAACAGTAAAGTTTTGTACCTGACTCTGGGAAGGAGGGTGGGAAGAAGTCATGTTCTCATAAATCTGACAGCATTGTACTCAGAGGAGAGAAGGAAATATCTTACAGTTTACTACAGCTTCCAATTTCACAAATGTATATAATGCACCGTTTTCCATTGTTTTCCTAAGAGGTCACTATTTCCCTGCTAATAGAGATCCTTCTAGAGAAAGGGCAGGGTGGTAGAAATTATGAAGGGGGGGTGCCTCTTTCTAATTTCAAGAGCTTCCTTCAAGGCTCAGCTAAAATTATACCCCCAAAGGAGATCTCATTCTCCTTCAGTTGCTGTTGCCATCTCAAGATAACCTCACCTCCAATTTACTCTTTGTGTGTGTTTGTGTGTGTGTGTGTGTGTGTGTGTGTGTGTGTGTGTGTGTATTTGCCTGGTTATTTGCATGTTATTTCTTTCACTACGTTCTGATTATTAGATTGTAGGTTCCTTGAAGGCAATAACTATCCTGCCCTCTGTATAGTGATCCCTACCACCCAATACAGTTTGTGGAACATAACTGCTTAATAAATTGCCATTGATTGACCAAACTATGGTTAGCTCAATGACTTGAGCTAATTAATAAAACTTAAATGCAATTTTAAAAACATTCAATGAGAGCTTGTTTTGTGCAGAGTAGTATATTAACCTTTGACCGATATAAATTGCAGCTAAATACTCCAAGAGGCCCAGTGGATAAATCTCCAGTCCTGGAAACAAGAAGACTTGTGTTCATATCTAGCTTCAGACACTTAGTAGACCCTAGACAAGTTGTTTTGTCTCTGTTTGCCTCAGTTTCCTCACCTGTAAAATGGAGAGATAATACCACTTCCTTCCCAGGTTAGTTGTGAGAATCAAATGTGATAATAATTTCTAATTATTATTAACATAGTTTGGTCATTGTGAGTGCTATATAAATACTACTTGTTATTAATAGAAATTGATCAAGTTCTATTCTAGGGAAATCAAACACACAGATAAAATATATATATAATATATAAATATAAAATATAATATATAAAATAATGTATGACAAGTATCCAAGAGATGCAAATGAAGTGATTTGAAAGATAAAGGCATGAAAGATAAAATAATGAAAGGGGTGGACATCATGAAAGGCTTTAAAGAAGAATTAGCATTTGAGCTGAACTCCAAGAAACCCTAGCCAGTATGGTGGCCAAACCCTAAAAAACCATGTTAGCAGACATGCTAAACCAGGCTGAGGGCATTGATTTAAGGCTGAAAGTAATCATCAAGTCCAAACTCACTGCCCTATTTTGTAAATTCTGATCCTGAGGCCCAGAAATACTGAGAGACTTGCCCAAAGTCACACAGGTAATGAGTTACTATAATAAACTGCATGCTTAGGGAAAAAAAAAACAACACACCTTACTATTTTATTTATTTTTTTTAGCTTTTTGCAAGGTAAATGGGGTTGAGTGGCTTGCCCATGGCCACACAGCTAGGTAATTATTAAGTGTCTGAGACCAGATTTGAACCCAGGTACTCCTGACTCCAAGGCCGGTGTTTTACCCACTACACCACCTAGCCACCCCTATACCTTACTGTTTTAATTTAAAATTGTGGTCCATTCCATATCCTAAAAAACTAAACAAATTAGTTTTTAGGTTTGTCATCCACTTGCTAATTATATATTTGTATATAAGATAAAGTCCTTATAGTATTTCATTCTTTCAAGATGATATGAGTACGTGTTTGTATGTATTCACATATTCAAAAAAAGGAGATAGATTATATTAAAAAGTTTTAAATTTTAATGGAGTAGTAAAATTAGAGAAAACAAGATTAGAAATTAAAAATCTAAGAATTAGGATATATAAATATATATACATACATATATAATACATTATATAATTTAATATGTAAAATTGAATTAATGTTGGTAAAGAATATTAAAACATGTTTGAAGTTCATATCTATGACTATTAAGGGGCAGGAGGGTTCTTTTTCCAAGTCAGAACCTCTTCCTTTAGCCTGTAGATGACAACTCATATCAGACACAGGATTTGGGTAAAGATAAAAAGAACTGTGATGTTGAAAAACTAAAATTCTCTGAAGTTTAAGGGGAATTATAGGTTCCTAATTTGTTGTTTTTCCTTTACCTCTGTTAATAGGGGTAGATCCATCAAGTTTGAGTTAGCTTTCAGCACACAGGAAAAACAAATTTAGGAGGCTATACTAAATTGTATTGAGTCTTGTTCCTGGCAGATTTTAGCAGATGTACCTAGGAACTAGAGGAGCAGATCTAAAAGGAGGATTTCCCTTTACAGATGCCTTGAGAATGATGCCTATTGAAGAATGTCCAAGGGGAGATGTTTCTGAAGATGACATGGGACCAGATGTATGGACTGAACAATCAGAATAGGTTACCAGATTAGTAGGAATTTGATGTTATTTAACATTGACAATCATTACTATATTGCTTCTGTTCCTTTTTTTGTGATGTTTATGTTTACTGAGTGACCTTAGTGCTGGTACATGGTGAGCTCTCTCGTGATTTCATCTGTAACCTGACTTGGTTTACCTATGGAACCCATTTTACCAGTTTTGTCTCCTTAAGGATTTATAATAGTATGACTCTGTTAAACTAAGTTTAACTTTCCTGACATTGAAGGAGAATAGGATTAGGATTTTTGTTTTTCTTGTTGTGGGTTTAAGTCTTCCACCTTCTAGCTACCTAATCCTTCCTCAAATTGATTTAATGTGAGTAGCAGAGATTAGGAAAATACTGTTAAGATAGAGTTACTAAACAGGTGTAACTGTGGTGTGGCACCAATGAACATGGTGGGCACCAAAGTGGGGATTGTACAAAGTCAGCCATTGGGACACAGTCAGTCTGAGTGACCCTGTTTTAACCTTGTTCAGCTTTTTTAGTACTCAGCTTTTGGGAGAGGGCTTGAATCCCTTTAGGATTAATTCCATCTTCTGCAAATTAATTCCATCTAATACAGACTAATTCCCATCACCTGAGAGAGACTCCTTTCACTCTATGATGCTGAAATGGGGTGGGGTGGGGGTCTTTAGGGAGAGACTAATCCCTCTTTTACCCTCATTTGTCAGTTGTTTTGTTATCGTTCACCTATTTCTAGGCAAAGATAATGAGGAAGTTGGTCATTTCCTCCTGCAGTTTATTTTACAGATGAGGAAACTGAGGCAAACAAGGTTAAGTGATTGGTCCAGGGCCACACATCGAGGAAGTGTCTGAGACTGGATTTGAACTCAGGAAGATGAGACTCTAGGCCTGGCACTTTGTACACTGTGGCTCCACCTCGATGCAAATTGTTTTACTCCTCTAAGAAACAGTTCCAAGTTGGAATTTGGAGGTTGACTTCATTTCAACTGGGTGAAGTTTTGGGGTGTCAGCAAACTCCTTTTGTCTTATTACCTGACTTTTCCTTTAATTGATCAGGGAGAAACCTGGGTCAGGATTTTCTTTTAGCACCATGTAGGTATCCTGTCCAAAGTCAATCCTCAACCTCAGTTGTTTCATTTGCAAAATGAGATGATTGAACCAAGAGTCCCCCTGAGGTACCATCTAATTGAAAGGGGGGAAAAGAGAAAAGAGCAAGCATTTATGTATATATATATATATATATATATATATATATATATATATATGTAAATATCCACATATATAGATAGGTGCATATACATTTTATTATCATGTTTCGACTCTGTGATAAGAGCTTTACAAAACCTAACTCATTTGCTCAAGGTCTAGGACCTTGGGGCAAGTCACTTAATTTCTTTGGTTGTCATTTTCCTTCATGTGTAAAATGAAGGGTTTGGAATGTATGGCCTCCAAGATCCACTGCAGCTCCAGATCCAGGATCCTTCCAAATACTATTGTGAATAAATACAAAATCATTTTTCCATGGGGAGGAGAGCAGACTAACAACTGAGTGGATGAGAAGGAGCTGACATTTGATCTGAACTGAGAATGGCGCTAAGGTTGGAAAGATCAAAGGGAATGGATGGAATCAGCAGAGGAAAGTCAAAAGAGGAAGGACTGAATGACATTTCAAAGATTTATTAACTAGCAAGAGTCTATTAATTAAGAAGCTTCATTAATCCTAGTGTATATACATACATTCACACACAGACCCCCATTCATATCTATCTGTTCATTCATGCATTAGCCTATGTACAGTCTATAGCTACCACATTCACCAGTCATCAGAGGCAGGGGTAGGAGGGTGGCAGGGTGGGAGGGGGGGGGCAGAAATTTATGTGAGTGACATCAGTTGGAGGGAGGAGGACTCAGAAAATGTATGCACATGAGTAGGATGGAATCCTGCAAAAGGACCTCATTTCACTGGATCCTTTCATACAAAAATCCCCATGAATGTCCCTGAAAAGATCTCTTTGTGTTATGTTGAAGCCTTGTCCCATTAATTCTGGAACAATTAACCCCTCCTCCCCTTTTGTTCTTGTGTGGCACAGTCTTCACTGTGACACGTCGGCCTCAGTGGCCAGAGTGGGGTGGTCCTGGCCTCATTGTCTATCTTCAGCTGTCCTCATTACCTCAGATGTTTCTAGGTGGGAGAGTCTTCAGAGTCCTCATTATCTTGGATGCCTCTGGGTGGAAGGGTCTCAGCCCTTTATTGATACCTTTAGAAAGAAAGACTAACAAACACACTCACCCAGAATTTGCTTGAATGGGATTAAGTCAGACTTAATCTCCCTAGCTGACACTATGTTAATTGGTTCATTAACGTGAGATACATTTTAGTTTCCTAAGTATTAACACAGGAATTTAGTACCAATGCTGCTTAGACCCTGACCAGGATCTAAGTGGGCTTCAAGGTTAGTATGGGTCAGTCTGAGCTCTCTAAGGAATCATTAAGCCTAGCTAACAGAAGCGAACATTTAAATGGTTTAAGGCTTTCAATTCACTTTACATATTTTATTTCATTTGATCTAACAACCTTATAATAAAAAGCTAGCATTGGTAATAAGAGTAATGAGAATGAAATTTCTTTAGTACTTTTAACATTAGATAGTTGTATAGATGGATAAATATCAGACACTGAGGGGTTAAGGGCTATGGCACCTTACAAGATGAAAATCCTCAAAATTTCTGGCTCTCCCTTTGTTCTAGAGAAGAAGTCTGATTTATTATGGCATTAAAAGATTTTATTATATAATTATGTATTTCAATGTTATCTTCTGCCCTTCATATGTTAACTGTGGCTTCTGTAAAACTCCCCCCAAATTCCCATTTAATCTCTCATGCTGACCTACAGTATATCCAAAGCAATGATGGGGAGATTCAAGATGTGAATAACTATAATAACATGCATATATATATATTCAAGATGTGGAAGAAATGCCTATATAATATACATGTATGTTTTCTCATTTGATCTCATATTGAAAATAGGAATTAGAATCTTAATCTTACAGGTGAAAATACTGAATCTGAAAGGGAAGAGTGACTTGCCAGTAGTCACAGGAAGTGTCTGAGGTCACATTTTGAACATGGGAATAGACCATGGTCTATCTAGTATATCACGTTGCTGCTGAGATCTGGGGGATGAGTGCTATCTGCAAACTGGGTCAAGGAGAGAGATACTGAAATAGGAACAAGGATGACCCACTTTGAAGTGAGCATGCTAATCGGAAGCTAACAACATTTTTCTATCTAGGAGTTTTGCATATATGTATTTTTTATTTTAGTTTTCAATGAGTCATTGGAATAGTTGTTCCAAATTTCCTGGGATCTTCCCTGAAGTTCCTTTGTAATTTTAGAGAAAGCATTTAGATGGGGTTTCCTATCTCTCAATCATATACAAACATATTTCATATTTTGCATATTCTTACATGTGCACATGTTATTTCCCTTCTTGGAATGCAAAGTAAGAGTTTGATTTACATCCTATATCCCCAGAACCCAACACCACATTGAATAAATATTTTTTGAATTGAATATGGAAAAACTTTTTTAGTGTTGATGTTGCTAGGAATTTGGTACTGGGGCTATTTATTTGTGATTCAAAGGTTGAAAGAAATAAAGGAGCAAGTGGAAGCCATTCTACTGGAATCCAAATATTCAGATCTCAGCAACAATTTTTTTTAAAGTGTCTTATGTAGGGGTGGCTAGGTGGCATAGTGGGCCTCAGACACTTAATAATTACCTGGCTGTGCGGCCTTGGGCAAGCCACTTAACCCCATTTGCCTTGCAAAAAACCTAAAAAAAACCAAAACAAAACAAAGTGTCTTATGTAGCACATAATTTTGCTATCTCTAATTTGTTTTCTCAAGGATGTGATCTCTCAACTCATTCAATTTGGTTAATGTATAGCATGGAAACAATGAAGAGATTATCAGACTGCCATTTGTGGGGGGATGGGGGAAGGAAGGAGGGTGGGGGAAAATTATAAAATTCAAAACCTTACATAAAATGATAGGTAGAAATTATTGTATATAATTGTAAAACATATTTAAAAATTCTTTTCATATGGAAAGTATTTATTTGGAAGTGATTTAATCAGTGTATGGAACTTCCAGTGTGAAAATTCCTTTTACCTCAGAGAAGTAAAAAAAATATGTATATAATTATTCTCAAAAGATTTGCCAGGGCACTGATAGGTGACTTGTCCATGATCACATAGCCAAAATCTGTCAGGCAGAATTTGAACTCGTGTCTTGTTGTGGCAGGGGTAGTGCCATATTTTGAGCATATTTATCTTTTCTGGACTTCAAGAATTTTTTTTGAAAAAGAATTGGATTTGACTTGAAAGTGAACTTTGGAGAGCTTCTCAAAAGGATAGTTCCTCATATGTAACAAAAGGGCTACATTTGATTCTCAAAAGGTTTTTTCCCAGCTCTTTGTGATGTGGTCCCATTATAAAGATGGTGCCTATTTGGTAACCCTAACTTCAATGCCCCTCAGAAGCCGATCCTCATCTAAAGTCTTCTTCCTACCCATGGACTCTTTCTTCTGGTAATGTCCTCTCCTGCCTTTGGGTTTTCACTGGCTATCTCCCATTCCCAGGATTCTCTCCCTCCTCGTGCTGGTCTCTTGGTCTCCCTGGCTTCCTTCAAGTCCCAGTTAAAATCCCATTTTCACAAATCTTTCCTGATTTCCCTTAATACAAGCTACTTCCCTATGTCTCCCCCAACTAAACCATGAGATTTTTAAAATCATGGACTTTTTTGGTGGCCTTCTTGGAACATGGTGGACCCACTAATATATGCCTCTTGACCCGTCACTAAGTGACAGGATTCCTAAAATCAGAGATGAGTAGTAGTGGAATGGGTTAGAGCTCACATCTTGCCTCTGAAGGCTCCTGTTTTTGTGACTCGGCAAAACCTTAACATGTTTTTTCCCCCATCTATAAATTAGGGGATTGATTTAAAGGTGCTTTATCCGCTGTGCCACCTAGCCGCCCCTGTGTTTCACTATTTTTCAGTCATTTCTGTGTTCCCTGGGACGTTCTTGTAGGGATACTGGCTGGTTTGCCTTTCCATTTCTTCTTATGGTAAACAGAGGTTGAGTGACTTGCCCAAGGGCACACAGTCAGTAGACATCTGGGGTGCTTTCTCCACTGCACCACCTAACTGCCCCAACAAGATCACACACACACACACACACACACACACACACACACACACACGCCAGCTTGGCATGGAAAGGCCTTCCCAAGCTGCCTCTAGTCCCTCTCTCTGGACTGATTCCCATCCCTCCCCCTCAAGGCCTCTACGGTCCCATTCTAATATCTCATCATAAGATTGTTTTGGACAGATTGTTCCCCCAGGCCTGCAATGTTCTGCCCCTTCACCTCCTTCTGATAGAACTAATCAGCTTAAGTGCTGGGCCTCCCACCCCCAGGAGGCCTTTCCCCATCCCTGGCCACGTCCAACACTCGTCCTATTGCTCTTATTTCTTGTTCTCCTTGTAGCGAGCTGCTGGAAGACCCGAATGAGCTTCACACACAATGGGGGGCAGAAAGCCTGGGCTCTGAAGTCACAGCAGCTGGGGGCAGAGCCGACTCCTGTGACCTTGGGCCAGTCACCCAGCAATTCTGGGCCTCTGTTATCAGCATCCACAAAGGGGGGGTGTTTTTGGACTTAATTTCCAGTTGTCAATCAATGCCCTCAATGGGGTGGCTTCCTGCTAACCCTGCAACTTCCTAAAGGCTGCTCATTGGTGAGGGAGGGAGGGAGAGAGACAGAGGCAGAGACAGAGACAGAGACAGAGAGAGACAGAGACACAGAGAAAGAGAGAGAGAGAGATGGAGAGACAGAGACAGAGAGACAGAGACAGAGACAGACAGAGACAAAGGGAGACAGAGACAGACAGACAGAGAGAGACAGAGAGACAGACAGAGAGACAGAGAGAGAGGGAGATGGAGAGACAGAGACAAAGAGAGACACAGACAGAGACAGAGACAGACAGACAGAGACAGAGAGACAGAGACAAAGAGGGAGATGGAGAGAGAGACACAGAGAGAGACAGACAGAGACAGAGACAGAGAGACAGAGACAGAGACAGACAGACAGAGAGAGACAGAGAGACAGAGAGAGAGGGAGATGGAGAGAGAGACACAGAGAGAGACAGACAGAGACAGAGACAGACAGACAGAGACAGAGAGACAGAGACAAAGAGGGAGATGGAGAGAGAGACACAGAGAGAGACAGACAGACAGAGAGAGACAGAGAGACAGAGAGAGACAGAGAGAGACAGAGAGAGAGGGAGATGGAGAGACAGAGACACAGAGAGAGACAGACAGAGACAGAGAGACAGAGACAGAGACAGACAGACAGAGACAGAGAGACAGAGAGAGACAGAGAGAGACATAGAGAGAGGGAGATGGAGAGACAGAGACACAGAGAGAGACAGAGACAGACAGAGACAGAGACAAAGAGAGACAGACAGAGACAGAGAGAGAGATGGAGAGACACAGAGAGAGACAGACAGAGACAGAGAGAGACAGAGACAAAGAGAGACAGAGACAGAGAGAGAGAGAGAGAGAGCCTGCCCTTGCATCCCCAGCCCCTAACGGGGGGCTCAGAGCGTGGCCTTGGCGGGGTGGGAGATGGGACACGAGGGACGTCCATTCACCGCCCAAACACAACAATTTTCAGGCTGTCCCCCCAACTCTCAGACCAAAGGCACCCTGCCCTGTTCGGGGCCGGGGGGCCGGGCCAGTCGGGGGTGCCGGGGGCTTTGGAGTGGTGGTCTGGTCACTCGCCGGACCCCCGGGAGGCTTTGCCCCTGCGGGGTGTCCCGGTCGCCCGGATGTGTTTGTGGACGGCCTCGGGTGGACGTGGGTGAGCGCTGACCGCGCAGGGGCAGCAGGGCGCCGTCCCACGAGCGACATGTGCGGGTGTAAGGCTGCGGTCGGCTGTTGCCTTCTCTATTAACACCATCTCTGCCCCGAGTGCAGAGACTGTGCTTGTCCTTTTTTCCCTTTGCGCCGGGCGGGGGTAAGGGACTTGTCCAGGGTCACACAGCCGGGCGGTTCTGACTCGCCCGCGGCCGGACCTCGACTCCGGGCCCCGCGCTCTCGGCGATTTTACTTTTTGTTTGTTTTGAAAAAAAAAAACCAATCAGGGATGGAAAGCGAAATCTGGCGGGCGGGGGCGCCCCCGGCGCTTCCCGCCCTGCCCCGCGCACGGGGAGCCCCCCGCCCCCGCTCCGCGTGGGGTCCGCGTGGGGTCCGCGTGGGGCCCCGCGGCCGCCTCGGGCAGCCGCGGGCCCGGCTGTCTCCTCCCCCTCCCGGCCCGGGGGGAGGGGCGAGCCCGGCTGGGCAGGCCGCGGCCGGGGCGCTGTGGGGCCGCGGGAGCCGCCAGCAGGTGTCCGGGACTCCGGGCTCCGGCTCCCCGCGCGCCGCCTCGCCCCGCCCGCACCCAGGCCCGGGGCCGCCGCCGCCGCGGCTCGGGCCCCGACTATGCCCCTGGCCGCCGGCCGGGCCGCCGCGGGGCGCTGGCGCGGCGCCCACTAGGGCCCCGGGGAGGGCGCCCGCGGGGAGGTCCTAGCGGCGGCGGCGGCGGCGGCGGTCGGAAGCCGGGCCCGGAGCGCCGCGGGGCGGAGGCGGCAGCAGCGGGGGAGGGGAGCCCGCGGGGAAGGGCGCGCCGCGGGAGGCGGGGAGACCCCCGGCGGGGCCATGGCCGAGGCCGGGCCCGGGGGGCCGCCCCCTGCCCCGCCGCCGCCGCCCGCGCCGCCCGGAGCCCCGGCCCCCGCCGCCGCGCCCGGCCCGCCCGGCCCCGCCGCCGCCTCCTCCGGCCCGGCCGCGGCCGACAGCCCCGGGGCCGGCCCCGCCGCCTGCACGGCCCGCATCGCGCTCAAGAAGGCGCAGCTGCGCGCGGCGCCGCGGGCCAAGAAGCTGGAGAAGCTCGGCGTCTACTCGTCCTGCAAGGTAACGGCCGCCCGCCCGGCCCCGCGGGAGCCCCGGCCCGGGCCCGGCCCCGCAGCCCCCCGAGCCCGGCCCCGCCGCCCGAGCCCGGCCCCGCAGCCCCGCCGGCCCGCCCGCCCGAGCCCGGCCCCCCCGGCCCGAGCCCGAGCCCCGCAGCCCCGCCGGCCCCCCGCCCGAGCCCGGCCCCGCAGCCCCGCCGCCCCCCGCCGCCCCGCCGCCCCGCCCGCCCGAGCCCGGCCCCCGCCGCCCGAGCCCGGCCCCGCCGCCCGAGCCCGGCCCCGCAGCCCCGCCGGCCCGCCCGCCCGAGCCCAGCCCCGCCGGCCCCCCGAGCCCGGCCCCGCAGACCCCCCGCAGCCCCCCCGCACAGCCCCACAGCCGCCCCCGAGCCCGGCTCCGCAGCCCCCCGAGCCCGGCCCCCGCCCGCCCCGCCCGCCCCCGCAGCTCCCCGCCCGCGCGGGAGCAGCCTGGCCCGTCGGGCCCCGGGGGCAGGGGCCTGGCCCGCAGGGGCAGCCTGGCACCCGGGCGGGCAGGAGGCTGGGCCTCATCCTTCTGCACACCTGCCGCCGCCCCCGCGTGCCCCCGTGCGGGCAGCTTCTGGGACCCCCTCTGGGGCCGGCCCTGCGAACGTGGGGGCAGCCCCCGTGGCCGAGACTGAAACCGGGCCGGTCCTCCCCCCCCCCCCCCGCCGGTCCTCCCCCCCGGGTCACTCCTCCCCGGGCCACTGCCCCCCGGGCCAGGCCCCCCCCCCCCGGGCCGGCCCTCCCCCCCGGCCGGTCCTCCCTGGGCCACTGCCCCCCCCCCCCCCGGGCCGGTCCTCCCTCCCCCCCGCCGGTCCTCCCCCCCCCCCGCCGGTCCTCCCCGGGCCGGTCCTCCCTCCCCCCCCCGCCGGTCCTCCCCCCCCCCGCCGGTCCTCCCCGGGCCAGTCCTCCCCCCCCCCCCCCGCTGGTCCTCCCCGGGTCACCCCTCCCCGGGCCACTGCCCCCCCGGGCCGGTCCTCCCTCCCCCCCCGCCGGTCCTCCCCGGGTCACCCCTCCCCGGGCCACTGCTCCCCGGGCCGGTCCTCCCCGGCAGCCTCCCGTGTTTAGAGTCCACGTTTCTGCACGTTACCCCGCACCCTTTTTAACCAGAACTCCCCAGACGTGAAAGAGCCCCAGTAGGCAGAGGCGGGACTCCGCGTCCTCGTGGTCCATGGGTAAGAGGGCCGGGCGGTGCGGGGCACCTCCAGGGCCGGCCTCCAGGGTCACCTCGCGCCCGCCAGGCCTGGCTCTTCATCTGTTCTGTCCCGAGGCCCGCCTAGAGCTCAGGAGCCTGTGAATGACGCGGGCACACGCCGGGCACACGCTGGGCAAGGAGTAGTGCGTCTGGAGAAGCATTGGGAAGAGCCAGAAGCCACCAGCGACCCCCGGAAAGGGCATTCGCCACGGCGGAGCCCCGAAATCCTAAACCCAAACTGATAAGTTTGATCACGGGGTCTCTGGCCACACCGTTAGGAAGAGCAACTTGGAAGATGATAAGGGAATCTGTTGCAATCAAAAGACAATTTTTAAAAGTTGTCAGTTTTTCAAGTCAATCAGTCACATGAAATTTCAGTATAATTCTTAAGATGTAGCTATGGCAGCCCAGGATCATGATAATGGCTCCGACTTTGTGACACCAAAGCAAATTTATTAAGTGCTTACTTCATATCAAACACTACCTCAATCTACCTTCACTGGGCCTTGATGGTGGGGGGCTGCTGTGTACTCTTCCTTCACCTTCCCTCTTTACCAGAGACCTCTTGTCCTTCCAAGTTCTGCCTTCCTTGATTCCTGTATTCCAGCTCTCAGCCTGCACAAGGCCCTCAAAATAATTTGGTCTGAGGCTCCCAGGCACCCTGTGATGGGACTCAAAATTCAATAAACCTAAGAGTTTTTTGGGGACAAATTAATTAAATGTTTGGCTAAAGATCACAGGTTAATTATTTTGATTTGTTTATTTCTCATCATGCCCCAGGAAAGTTTATCATTGCAATAATTTCCTCTTCAGCCCTGGGATTCTGCCTTATCATTGCATTCTGTTCCTCAGAAGGCCCTACTCTGGAACTTCTCTAATTGATTCTTCTTTTATGCCTCCTGGCCTGGTAACTTCTTTCTTCTGCCACCCAGCTCAGCTTCCTTTTGTGTTTTGTGGGCCTCCTTAGTACACTATAAACTCCCTGAGGGCAGGGACTCCCTCTTTATTTTTTTAACTTTATAATTCCATCCTTAACATTTAGAAGAGTTCCTAGGCCTAATAGATGATTGATAAATATTTATCCCTCCTTCAAATCAGTGGAGGGAATATCTTGTCTGAAAAGTCCAGGGTACCCATGAAATCACAGTTTTTGAGCAAAACCCAAACAACTCCCAATCCATAAGAAAACCTAAACAAAAATCTTTACTTTTTCCAAATTGGACTTCATTTTAGGAGTAGCTTCCTAATGTGATAGCACCTACCTCTTGGTATTAGTGGAAGCCTGTTTTCATTGCTTGGGGACTTTTTTTTTTGCGCATTTTGTTCTATTTGAACTTGTGATTTCAACAACCTAGAGAATTCCTAGTGAGAAAAGGGAAACCCTGCTGATAGACTGGCCACCTATAGTTTGTGGGCTTAGGCATCTGCCTGGTGGGTAAGGAAGGACCTTTGTTGGATGACTTGGCCCAGTCAGAGCTTTATGTTTTGTTTTGTTTTTGGCTTTTGCAAGGCAATGGGGTTAAGTGACTTGCCTAAAGTCACCCAACTTAGTAAGTATTAAGTGTCTGAGGTGGGAATTTGAACTCTGGATCCTCCTGTCTCCAGGGCAGATGAGCCATCCTGTCTGCCACCTATACCCTAGTCAGAGCTTTATGCATAAATCAGAGACAAGAACTTCTTGTTACTGCTCTTTCAGGCAATCTCTTTCACATTTCACATCATGTTTTTATCTTTGTCGTTTGTGGTGATAAGAATGATGATAATGATATTTTATGGTTATTGAGTACCATTTTGTCTGAGTGATATGCTAAGTACTGGACCGAGAGGCAGATAGACATAATTCTGCTCAGTGGGCACTTCCAGGAGTGGGAATACTCTATCCAGTCACAAACACTAGAATAGAAATATTAAGACATGGTTGGACAGAAGGTACATATGTTATGGTTAAAATAACAAAAGTCTCCTCTAACTCTAGAAACTTATAAATCTGTGAATGTGGGTCAAAGGTACATGGATGGAAGCCAAGACCAAGCCATATAACTAGTGTTGAGCCTTGAGTAGACATTTAGATTTATAATTTGTTCCTTATGAGAGCAAAGGTATTTTTAGACTTAGCATACAATTCCAAAGGCTGTCTATATTTTGAGTACCTTAGAGTACCATAAATACGTTTGAAAGATTTGGAGTGGGGGTAATTTTATTTGAAGCTTAAATCTCTTTATAGAAACTTTCTCATGGTAGTCTTTTTATTTTTAAATATGTGCACTCCAACATTAGATGAATTGATTGTTGACTTTTTATTGGAAATCAATGTATTTAGTGCTCTTTCTCTCTCTCTAATGTTTGTGTGTGTGTGTGTGTATGTGTGTGTGTGTCTGTGTAAACTTAGAAAAGTTTCTTAGTACACATTGCTGTTGCAGAGCCAATGTTTTAATCCTTTTTTTTAAAGAACATTCCAACCTCAGGCTCATATCATGACTTAATTCTCTGAAACTAGTCGTTTCTAGATAGCAAAGCAGCAGTTATCACCCAACCAAAATTGTGGCATGCAAATGTTTCCTTTGACAGGGAAAAACCCCCAAAAAAGCCTTTAGGAAAGCCGCCCAAATTTATTTTCCTACAAAACTTTCAAGGATCTGGATCCAGTGCTACCGACCTGATACTATATGGAATCAAAGAGGCAGATTGACCTTGCCTTCTTATGAGCTCCCAGATTTCAAGAGGAGAGGAAACTCATAGAACTCATAGTTTTGTGGTGGTGGTGGTGGAGGGGAGCTAGGTAGGTTCATTTTAGTACTGATATAGGTGTCTTCAACAGTATGCTCTGGACAAATTGGGAAGATAGGGATATTTGGTAGACTGTTCATGTTGACATAAATCTACTCTGAAATTCATTAATAGACTATTCATAATAGAGAACTGATAAAGATCTCAGAGGCAATTATGATCAACCCTTTCCATTTTAGTTTTAAGGAAAATGAGGTCCCAGGAACTTACTCAGAGGGTCACACAAGGCTAAACTGGGGACCAAACTATAAAACACTTTGTAACAAAGAATAGTTGTTATGCTTTTTAGCTGATTTTTCAGTATAGAGAATTTTAGGTGTGGAAACCAACTGCACTGAGATCTGTGGATCATCGATTTAGAGCTGGTAAAAGACTTTTGGATTCATCTGATCCAAATTCCTTTTTTACAGATGAGAATTAAAAATAGAGGATGAGAGGTTGCAACAAATAGAAGAGCTAGGATTCAAATTCAGGTTTTCTTACTCCATATCCAAGACACTTCACACTACTATTTCTTTCCTTTGGTCTGTAAGGAGTTTTTTTTCCACATCGTAGAGATTAGGTAACTTGACCATGGTCACAAAACTTAGAGGCAACAATTGAAACCTGCTCTTTTTTACTTCTTGGGTGGATAGAGGTTCATTACTTACTAGGTCCTTGCCATCTCCCTTCTTGTACAGTGGTCACATCTTATTCTTCAAACACAACATTGAATGTTTTGACTTGATAATGTCCCTGGACTCTACTCTGCCTGGTTGTAGTTTGAGCTTCCTAGTCCAAATGACGTCGCTTCAGGGGTGATCCGATTGAGTCATTTTAGTTCTCTACTATCACTTTGTTGGTTTTGACACTTCATCCTTTTTCAAAGTGCCATCACATATCTCATCTCCTTTGATCTTAGTTAAGGAACCTCTTCCTCAGGGACCTTCCTTATCACAGAGATTGGACTAAATTTAAAATCTTCTGTCTCCTCTCTTCCAAGGGAGGACAGTGTTTAGGAAGGACTCTCCTTTGGGCAAGGCAGTGATGAGACCAGGAAATAGCAGTGTATCTTCATTCATGGAACAGATTGATTCTTTAGCCCTTTGGAGTTTTTTCAGCTATCTTCTTAGCTTGATATTATTATCTCATTTGAGAAAGAGACAAAAATGCAGAAATCTATATCACAGCTCATAGAATGTCAGTCTCCAGGATACTTCCATATATCTTGGGTCAAATGAAAGAGTGACTTGCCATCAAATCCTGCCTCATAATATTTTGACAATATAATTGCTTTATTTGTTTTTCTTAAATTTATCTATTTGAGGCATTGGGGCTAAGTGACTTGCCCAAGATCACACAGCTAGGCAATTAAGTATCTGAGGCCAGATTTGAACTTAGGTTCTTCTGACTCTAGCACTGGTTATCTATCCACTGTACCACCTAGCTGCCCCAGTTTATTGCTTTGTAAACCTTAAATTCCTAAATAAATGGTATTATGTTATTATTAATTTTATAATAGTATAAGGAATAATCTTCTTGATAGTTCTGAACCTGCGATGAATTACTGGTATTCAAGAAAGAGAATATGCTGCATCATGTGTGTCTCTGGAAGCTTGAAAAGCCCCTAGTACCTATGTGCTCAAATGTGGTTTGATGCCCTGAGATCCTAGATTGAGAGGTTATCTCAGGAACTTTAGAGGTTTATCTAGTATAATCTTGTCATTTTACAGATGAGGAAAACTTGGGAAGTGATTTACCTCATTCAGGTAAGGACCACCAGGCTAATTGTCTCATTTGAAAAATGAGTAAAGTGAGATTCACAGGAGAAAAGTGACTTGCTCAGAATCACATAGATCATAAGTGACTGAGCTGTGTTGTGAAACCAGGCCCTGTGATTCCCAGTGCACTTTCCACTCTTATCTTGCTGCCCTAAGGAAGGTGTTCTGGAGGTTTTCAAGCAAAAATTAATTTTTTTCATCTTTTATAGAGGGGCTCTTATTTAGGTATAAGATAGTCTCAGATCCTTTCCATCTTTGAGATTTATTTGTTGGGGAGTTGGGTGGGGAAAGACACATCCTGATTGTTATAAAGTTGACTTTTAGTTTCAGACCACCAATTTCTGGTTATGTAATTTCTTCTTTTTAATCAGACCACTTGTGGCAACTTACTCTTGTGCTCTTGATTTTCCTGAATGCAAAAGTACAAGAAAAAATAATCTATGGGTAGAATAAGGACCACTAGCCCAGGAGGCGTTGCAAATAGTTTGTGCAGTGCTTCATCCCTCTTTTCTTTTTTCTTTTTTTTTTTTTAGGTTTTTCTTTTTCTTTCTTTCTTTTTTTTTTTTTGCAAGGCAAATGGGGTTAAGTGGCTTGCCAAAGGCCACACAGCTAGGTCATTATTAAGTGTCTGAGACCGGATTTTGAACCCAGGTACTCCTGACTCCAGGGCCGGTGCTTTATCCATTATACCACCTAGCTGCCCCTTCTTTTTTTCTTTTTTGGTTTTTGCAAGGCAGTGGGGTTAAGTGACTTGCCCATGGCCAAGTGTCTGAGGCCTGATTTGAACTCAGGTCCTCCTGACTTCTATCCTTCTGTGATACCTAGCTGCCCCCATCTTCAGAACACCTCTTTATCCTCATAGACTCTGATTTTATGGGTTTTATATCTCTTCTGAGAGATCATGAAACTAAGAGGCTAAGGATGTGTCTACTGGAGGGTTATGAGGCACCAGCTGAGCTGAGACTTGAGTCATTCAAGATCCCTGGACAAAATCCAGGGCTCTTTCCACTACAATATGAGAATTAAAAAAAAAAAAGACACAAGATGGTATTGTGCTTGTATATTTTAGAAGACTAAGTGCATTCTCATTATTTCTCTCCTGTTATTATCCATTGGACCTCTTTGGAACAATTCTAACTGGACCTCAGTTTCTTCTTCCTTAAATTGGAGGTAGTTAAAGCATGTTTGTAATTTGTGTTTTGTAGTATTGTCATTTCTGGCCATGATATCTCCCTCCCTCCAACCCCATATTCCCTCCCTTGTAAATAGAAAGGTGAACTACAATCATATCAATTGTTTCAATCAATATAGTTATTTTAAAAAATAATTTAAAATTTTCTCCATAGTTTACTATTATTGACTATTTCTATCTCTTTAAATACAAATAATGTTAGACTTTCATAACAAATAGTTTAAATTACAAGTAACTTTGGGCAGATAGTATAATTTTACTTTGAAATAAAAATTTTCATCTATTTTTAAGAAAAGGGAATGGGATAAACATTTAACATATTGTCCACTACTATCTGCCAGGCATTTGACTTTACAAATAATTATGTCATTTGGTCTTATTTAATCTTCTCAACAGCCCTTTGCGTTAGGTGCTATTATTATCACCCCCATCTTATACTTAGGGAAACTGAGGCAGATAAAGGTTAAGTGATTTACTCAAGATCATTTAGTGAGTATCTGAGAATAGATTTGATTCTACTGCTATGCCATCAATACCTCCTGCAAACTTATCAAATGGCATCCTGGGCTTCAATATATTCCTAAATTCAGTTCCTTCTAGTATTAAATAATGTGAGTAACCCAGTAGTTCTGTCTGGCTTGTGTGTTGTGTGTGTGTATATGTATATATTGTAAATGTAACATTTTACCTGTAGTTGTCCCCCCCACTCTTCTGAAAAGAGGGGAGTCCATATGCTTTATCCTTCTCCTTGACCACTCATTATAGTTACTGTTCTGCCTTTTTGTTTTTACCTATATCTATGTGTGAATTAATCCTCCTGGTGGTTTATCTTGCATCCTTTACTATAAGTCTTTCTATGTTTCTTTGAATTCTTCCTGTTCATTTTTGTAGTGAAATAATATTTCTTTATGTTGATATATACCACAAATTATTCAGCCATCCTGTTTCCAGTTTTTTGCTACTCCCAAAGGTGCCACTATGAATGTTTTGGTATACGTATAGTACCTTGCTTTCTGTTTCTGACTTCTGTGGAATATGAACTTAGTAGTGGAATCTCTGTATCACAGATTTTGGACAGTTTAGTGACCCCCCCCCCCAATCATTTCCCAGAATGTCAGGATGAAGCCAAAGGCATAATTTCACCAACAATGCATTAGGGTCCTTGTTTTCTCTCAGGTTGTGTAAGACTGATTACTTTGGTCTGTTTTCATGTTTGCCAATTTTGGCAGATATTAGGTGAAAGTTAAGACTTATTTTACTTATTTCTCTCACTGGTAGTTTAGAGAAGTCTTTGATCTGATTGTAGATAGTTTGTGATTCTTTTTTTATTAAAACTTCTCATCTTTTTTTTTAATCACTTCTCCATTAGGGAATGATTCTTGGTTTTATATTTCTTTGTATTAATTGCTTATATATCAGTTGGCCCGAAATTGGTCTAAAGAACTATGGTTTAAAGAAAAACGAGACTTTAAAATGTATGAGATGCTTAGAGATCCTTGGGTGTACTACAGAATGTCTTACAACATACATACATAGACACACAGAACAGTTCAGCTTTATAAAGGCAATTTTTATTATTGCTATAAATGCTTTGAATTTGTACTGCTATTCTGTAGAGTAGAATTCCCTCTTTAAAGACATCAAAATGTCTTCTGTACATTTTCCAAAATTATACAACATACTTTGAAAGTGGGGAGATTTAAAGATAGTCTTGGCTGCTTTTCTTATTATTAATATCAATTAAAGCATAAAACAGAAGTGTTCCCAAACGATATGAGCAGCTCTCAGCAGCTTGTCCAACCTAGCATCCAAATTGAGTTGGCATTCCTTGTGGATTGGAAGGGCCCCTGCATGTTTCTGGTTGTTATTTGCATTCCCTGAATGGAAGAGAAGGTAGGAATAAGTCCCTCCCTCCTCTTACTCATCCACCTCTCCCAGTACCTCGACCAGAGTCCTGTAACTGAGTGGTACTTAATAAATTTTTTTTTCAATTCATCAAGTGAAAAATGTAATTACTGTAATAATCACTTTGGTGTAAAGTACCTGGTAGTTGCAAGAAAATGTAATCATAGGTTGTAGATAGATCTGCTGTGGTCCGAGTATGACATGTGGAGCTAGTTATAGGCTGTTCTATCGAACAATCAATCAGCAGTTATTGAGAGCTCACAGCACGTTTGACATTCACTTGGCTCCGGCAGATGTAATTGATTCTATAAGTACAAGAGAAAGACAGTGGCATCCCAGTGTGACGCGGTGGAGGTGGCTGTCATTTGCTTCAGTTGTAACAAGCTAGTGTTGAAGTGGGATGGCACGGTACCAGCAAACAGTCAGGCCTGCGATGCAGCCGGGCCGAAACTGCCTCAGGGAGTCGGTGGAATGACCATTACCTGAGCATCTAGTATTGCTTTCTCTCCTGTTGCTGCCAAGGGTGCCCATCTTCCCATTCTCCTAGGTTACTCGCCCCCCCACCCCCATCAACCATCTGTTGCCTGCCCAGTCCTGTTGATTTTACCTTGGTACAATCTCTCAAATACACCCCCTGTCGTTAGATACCACCACCACCACCCAGGTACAGGCTCTCATTGCTTCACACCTGGACTATTTATTGCCAGAGCCCGCTGGTTGGTTTCATGCTCCATGCAGTCCAGTTGTCCATTGATCTTCCTGAGGAGCAGGTCTTAGGTTATTTTCCTACTTTCTGGTTCTGGAATAAAATTTAAAATCTACTCTTTGGCTTCTAGAGCCTTCATAACCTGACCACTTTCTAGTTTTCCAGACTTCTGACACCTTACCTCCCTGCACGTACTCTTAATGATCCGGTGAAGCTAGTCTCTTGTTATTCACATAAGTCACTTGACTCTTATTAGCTGTGTGACTCTGGACAAGTCACTTAACCCTGACTGCCTTGCATCCAGGGCCATCTCCAGTCATCCCGAATCTTATATGACCACTAGACTCTGGCTCCGGAGGAGAAAGTAAGGCTGGAGACTCAGCACGGCCCCCCTCCCCCAACACACACACACTCAAATCTGACATGGATTTCATGGCATCACTGCTCTGAAGGTGTGGCCTTCTTTGTGAAAGAAGGACAAACATCATCACCATCTTCGGACTTCAGGATTTTCACTGGCTTTCTCCCACACTGGAATTCTCTCTTCAAGTGTCAGCTCAGATTCTACCTTTTATGAAAAGCCTTTCCTAATACTACTGCCTTCCATTGGTGGATCGTCTCCAGTCTATCAGTTTTTGGCACATAGTTGTGAGCAGGCAACTAGATGGTTCAGTGGTTGGAGCACTGGGCCTGGAGTCAGGAAGGCTTGAATCCAGATCTCGCTTCAGTAGCTCTGTGACTTTGGCAAGTTAATCTCTATTTGCTTTCATCTATTGGAGAAGGAAATGATAAACCACTCCATTATCTTTGCCATGAAAATCCTTATGGGCTCATGGACAATTTCAGCTCTCCATTTAGACTGAGTTACCTGGGAGCAGGGACCTTCTTTCCTTTTCTTTGTAATCTCACCATGGTATCGGGCAGATTGCAGAAACTGAACAAACCATACTGAGTGCTAAATGGACTTATTCTCACCTTGTTCTATCCATGTAAATAATAAATGGAAGCATTCAGAGGACTTCGTCCCACTGGACATCCTCAGTGATGATGGCAAATAACCTGTGGTTGGCCTAAATAAAAAGGATACTGTCCTCACAGATAGAGTAAATTTTAATGTCATATCAGGAGGTCAGAATATATATACCAACTGCGTACTTGAGGAAAATTGTTTCCTAGGTAGAGACTTGGGAGCTAAGTCTAGCATTGAGGAAGTATGGTTTGAGAGCATTGGATTTAGAAGTTTAGGGTTAAAAATTCTGCCTCAGTCACCAAATCCCTGTGTGATCTTGGGAAATTCTCTGGGTCTAAATTTATTTCCAAAATGAGAATCTTGGAGTTAATGACCTCTTAGTTATCTTTAGCTAAATCTAGAATTCTTGCTCCCATCAGGAGCTGGCAATATAAGAATTATTCTTTTTCCATCATTTCCTCCTCTCTGACAACGAAAAACTGTTGATGATTTAACTTCATTTAATGTTGGGAGCATGAAAGGGTTTACTTGACAGGTATGTCCCTGATCGCCTCAGTTGTTTGTGGGAAATCACTTAACTTTACTTAGGATCTACAATTACAGAATGGTTGTGGGGTCTATAAACTTGGCCTTAAAATTGGCTAAGTGTAATCTAATGATTTCTATTATATGCATTTAAAACTATTATCCTGAGTCATTCTGCAACTGATAGCAGGTCAAAGATATGCACAGGCACCTTTCAGAGGAAGAAATTGAAACTATTGATAGCCATATGAAAATCACTAATAATTAGAGAAATGTAAATTACAATAACTGAAGTACCACTTGATAAATCAGATTAGCAAATTCGTGGTGGATGGGGTTAGCGGGGTCATTGATGCATTGTTGGTAGAGCTGTGAAATAGCAATTTGGAACAACCTACATATTAGCAACAATATTATGAAGATAATCATCTTGGAAAGACTTAATAAGTCTCATAAACACAATTAACCAGAGACAGTTCCAAAGGACCTATGATGAATAAATGTTCTCCAACTCCAGACAGAAAATTGATGGACCCAGAGTATATTTTCAAGCATGTTTTTTCTTTCTTTTCTTTTAGATTTGTTGGGGGGAACAATATTGAATGTTGAAATTTGTTTTGCATAACTATACATATTTGTAAGAGGTTTTATTTTCAGTCTTCTCATTGGGTGGAGCAAGGAGCAGAGGGAGGAAGAATTTGGAACTAAAACAAAAAAACAGAACAAGTCTCTGTTGTTAAAAAGAAGAAAAAAATCCTTATTCTTAGAGAGACTAAGTATCACCCCTGACAAAAGATTAATTTCCCCTCAACTAATGAAATATTCCCCTCTCCCACTTCATCTATTACTTTCTTCATCTGTAAATCAGTAATAAAAAATGACTTTCCTAACAGTTTGAAGGGTTTGATAAAGATAAAATGAGATAAAAAATGCTTTGGAAAATGTACACAAATGCAAATTGTTATTGTGAAGGGCAAATTTTAGGAAGATAGGTTCTGGTGATTTGGGAGCAATTGAAGTCAAGAATTTGAGTGGGACACTGTTGCAATAATTTAGGCATGATGAGATCACAAGCTTGGCAGCAGATAGTGCTGAGGGAAGGGATGAGTCTGAAAGACATTTTTAACGAAGAGTCAACAGGACTTTTTGGTTACATGTGTCTTGGGATGAAGCCTCTGAAATGGGAAAATGCAGGAAGCATTGCCTGGAATGAGGCTACTGAGAAGTTAGAACTGACTTGAGGCAAGGGGGAGAAGACTAGTCTAAGTACATGTTCAATCAAAATGCCCTGGAGGCAGCCGAAAATATGGGGTTAAAGCTTAGGTGGGAAGTTTGTTAGCTTTCATTGATCTCGAACTTACTGTTAATATATATTATACATTTATATATAATAATTTGATCCTTACTATAATTCTGGGAGATGGGAACAATTATCGATGTTTTTGTCCTTCATTCTCAAAGGAGACCCTAATATCACAGAGCTGATGCCTTGAAAAGCATGTGAATTGTATCTGAGTGAGGGGTGTCTGCTAAGTCATCAGCCTCACTTTCTCCTCCTAGAGCCATCTGGGTCCAGTGGCCAGATGGGGATCCAGGACAACTGGAGATGGCCCTGGATGAGAGGCTGTCAGGATTAAGCAGTTAATCCGGTTTAAATCACGCCCACGGTCACACAGCTAGTCGATATCAAATGTTTGATATCAGATTTGAACTGGGGTCCTCCTGCCTCCAGGGCTGGCGCTCTATCCAGTGTGCTACCTAGCTATTATTATTATTATTATTATTATTATTATTATTATTATTATTACCATTTTCTAGATGGAAGAAACTGAAACAAAAAAAAATTAAGTGACTTGTCCAGGGTCTCTTCCTAGTAAGTGACTGAAGTATGATTTGAACTCAGGTCTTCCTGACTCCAGACTCAATTTTCTACTTTGCCACCTAACTGCCCCCACTTTAGGCTATGTTTTGTGGTTCTTAGCAGAGATATAAATGAAAATTGGTAAACAACAAGATGAGTTTTATTTTTCAAGGGGATGCCTCAATGTGCAGAGTAAAAGGCATCATTTTTTGGTTGCTGCTCACGATGCTTGTCCTAGTGTAGTCAGAACAATGAGCTGAAAAACAGAACTTTTCAGTCAATCACCAGGTTGGTGCAGCATGAAAACCAACCCGTTTGTCCACTTTTTCCTCCCTCTTTCCTTTAGTGCATTATTTGAGTAGCTGCTTTGGCACCAGGTACATAGAACGTGAGATTTCTTTGTGTATCAAGGAGTAGATCGAACTACCAAGAGATGCATGACCCTCTCTGTCTTAGGTTTCTGCTTCCAAGACAGTCTCTTCTGTTTCTTCATTGGATCCAACTCACCTATGATTTACCAAGAAGTATTTTAGGAGCCTCAGGCTTGTCTTGGTCCCAGCCAAGAGGCCTGGGGTTGAATCGGTGGGTCCAGGAACTCGGCTTCAACACAAGCCTGATGGTCTGGCCAGACCTAACCCTCCTATTCCCCAGTCCACTGAAGCCATTTGGGTTCCCACCCTAAAGATTAACGTTTACTTTGGGATGGTCCAATTGGCCTGGATTAAACTAGACATAACCTATAATTAGCCATCTCCTTCAAAGTCAGAAGTTTATTTTTTTCTGGACAAGTAACACTTAGTGAACTCAGTTTTTGGAGTCAAGGGAGCACACCTCCCACCAAAGAGCTCTGCTTTACATTTTAGGCTGAAAGCAAAAGGAGCCCTGGGCTCTGATCACCTACTTCTCAGCCACTCAAGGTACTGTTTTCACAAAGAGTGGAAGAAGCAAGATGAATCAGAGCCTCATCAGGAAGGCTCACTAGTCTTCAGAAATTGAGGGGAGAGAGGGGGAGGAAACGTTCTGAAATATATTATAACTTAATGAAAACCGTGTGTCCCTTCCATTGTGTGGAACAGACATACTTGAGCTAAATTGCCCTTAAAGTGGTTTCCTTAAAAGTAAATCAGTTTATGGAGTGAAGAAGTAGCACTAAGATGCTCCTAAAAGGCAGCTTAAATCAGATTGGTTGCAGTGACCACTGCCCTTGGTTAGAAAAGTAGAGGGGTCCAGGGATGCAGAGTTGTATACTCTTATCAGATGGGTTGTTTTGTCAGGCAGTTATTTAGCTTTTATTTTAAGAAGGGAAGCTATATTGAGAAATTACTGGGATGAAAAGGCATCAACAAGACTTTTTTAGCATGTCCTATTTTCGCATTGAGTTCTATTATATCATGGAAGTACATTACCATTCAACAGAAGGGATTGAAAATTTTTGGAAAGAAAAGACAAAAATATGTTGTCTGGTTCCGTAGAATACTTTGAATTGGAAAATATCTACAGTGGTTTGCCTGCTAGGAGTTAACTGTGTCTTCCCTTCTAAGATTACCCTCCAACCATTGTATACATCTTGTGTCTGCCCACTCACTGACATATTATTATTATTTCACCCATTGGGTTGAGAGTTCCTTGAAGGGAAGAACTGTTTTTACCTCTCTTTGCATCCCCAGCACTTAGTTCATAGTAATTGCTACTTAAATACTTTTTGATTGATTGTCACCAGCTAGCAGACTGAAACTGTTTTGAAAAATATGGAAGGTTCCTTTCTCTTCCATGAAGAGAAGGAACAACGAGAGAGGTGGAACAGTTATTTACTGTGGACCATCATCCTTTTCCCTTCTTTTCAGTTTATTTTTAAATAAACTGGTGCCAGCATCAGTGAAAGGATGGGAAGCCATGTTTTTAGGAAAGGTGCTTGTTCATACTTGTCTCTTTCCTGGCTTTTCAGAGGTTCCAAAATGGAAGAAGTTGGCTCAGCCAGATTTTAAGTGGTTTATAGCTAGCTGTACACAAGCAGCCATCATGAGCTTCTGATGATGCTATTTGGTCCCTAAGAGCCTGGGGTTTTCACTGCTACTCAATGAATGGTAAACCCCCTAGAGTAATGTTTCCAGGGCATTGCATGGATTTATGGGCCTCCCAGCATGAATGTGTTTAGATGGGTTAGATACAGACTGTCCCTGTAGAGGGAATACCCACATCAATAAGATCATGGAACCATTGAAGTAATGCATTTAATATCCTTATTAGAATATTACTGTCCTTATTAACATCCTCAAGGATAGTAATCCTTATTAATATTGATAAGTCTTTAATCTCTGGATTGAAGTTGCTTTGTCCCGGGACTAGAATTTGCAGATGATGAAAAGAAAACTGTACGTAGGAAAGTCCCCAAACTGTCAATCATAGTCTTAGAGGTGGAAGGATCCAGAGAAGGTTTTAATTTCATTGCCCTGGAATTGAAGCTCAGGGAGAGGTTAGGTGCTTTACCAAGAGTCCCACAGGTGACTTGGCTGGAATTTCAGCCCAGGAATACAGTACTCACTGCCTCATAAACATGGGGGCTGTTTGTAGGTGTCCCTTGGACTAAATTTAGTTGAACTTCATGAAATTTTGGTCTTGTTGATTGGATGAGTGCCTGACTAGTGGCCATCTAGCAGTCTCTGCTTGCAGACTTCCAGTGAAGTAGGGGAGAGGACCTGATCCTCCCCAGATCTTCTGAACCCCTTGGATTTTCTGGAAAATGTGAAGTTTTCTCTCTCAGGTCAGACCTTTGTAACTTCTGCCCATTAAGGGCTCCTGGTCCCATCTTCTAGAACTAACAGAACTAGACTAGTGCCTCTTGGCAGCACAGCTCTAAAGGCAGTGCTTACATGCCCCTCCTATTGACGAGGCAGATTTCCTATTTCATCCATGTGTGGCATACTTTTGTTGTAGGTCCCCTTCTAAAAAGAAACTATTAAAACCATTAAATACACCATGTTAGTTCTAAGCAGTGGGCATTTAAAAACTTATTGTCAATTTAAGTCATCAACAAACACAAAAATTTAAGGTACAAAGAATAGATATGAGTGAGGCTCATGAGAAACTAAATTTTTTTTTTTAGTATTTGCAAGGCAGTGGGGTTAAGTGACTTGCCCAAGGCCTCACAGCTAGGTAGTTATTAAGTGTCTGAGGCCGGATTTGAACTCAGGTACTCCTGACTCCAGGGCCGGGCTTTATCCACTGTGCCACCTAGTTGCCCCAGATACTAAACTTTTAATATATGATTTTTTAATGTTTATTTAAGGCAATGGGGGTTAAGTGACTTGCCCAACAAGATCACACAGCTAGGCAATTATTAAGGTTCTGGGGCCTCATTTGAACTCAGGTTCTTCTGACTTCGGGCCAGCTCTCTATATACTGTCACCTAACATATGATCACCTAATATATGATTTAAAAAAAAAGACTTTGTACATATGTATAGCCCTCTATCAGGGTAGTGGCAATTACTGTTATTTGTGTCCCGTCTTCTCTCTCTCTTTTTTTCCTGTCTTCTCTTTTTTAAACTGTACATTAGAATAAAAGAGTTTTGTTGATACTTCCCTCCCCCCCAAAAAAATCACCTACTCCCCAGTAATCTATCTGCCTCCTCCTTCAATTGAGTAGAAGCTTTGCTCTAGAACAAGTTTTGTCTATAGTAGTAAAACAGATGAACATGTCAGCAACTTTGGAGAATGCATGTTTGATTCTTATGTCCAGAGGTGAGGGAGCCCTTTCCTGATCGGCCTCCATAAGTCCCTGTTGGTTGTTGCTTGGCCTTATTAAGAGTTCTGAGGGTTTTGCTTGCCCTGTCTCTATTTCTGTAGGACATTTTGGTTCTCTGGTTCCTTTCCATCTGGACATTATCCAAAACATCTTCACACCCACTGACTCATCACCAACCCTGTGAATGATGTCTGTTTGCTTTTCATTTTTATCATTAAGCTTATAGCTTCTTTGTTTAGCCAGTTTGAGCAACTTTATTCTTATTATCATATTAATTGCACATCATATAATAGTAACATAACATAATAATATTATCGTGGTACTTAAGCCACTACCAAACATTTTTTGTACATGATTTCATTTGATCCCTGCCACCAAGTACTATTAGCATTATTTTTGCAGATGGGAAAATTGAAGCTTAGGGTAGATTTAGTGATTTGCCATGGGCATATTTATTTGAAGTGGTTGGCAGGTTCTAGACCCTGGCCCAGTTTTTCTGCCTCCAGATCCTTCTGGAGACTCTTCTGTGGTTACCTCTTTTCTGTTGGTCTTACCTGTATCCTCCCATTATAAAAAAAGTTATCAGATTCACTGGGCCCATAGCCCTGGCTCCCCATTGTATTTTTATCTGCTTGAAGCTGACTTGTGGCCTCTTCCTTTGCCCAGTAGGAACCTCCATATTCGAGGCAGACTTGTCCTTTCCTGTCCGAGGAACTTTAGATACAGTAATTGGTTTAGAAATTTATCCCTAAAATAGATGGGGTGTGGGGGGGGGTGTCAAGAAATGTGCTTTGGGAAGACTGTTGCTACATGCCTCCCCAGTCTTTTGAGAGGTCCTTGAGACAGTAGCAGTCTTGGCTGATTAAAGAGAGATGGGGAAAATGTCTTTGCATTTTCCATCAGAAAAGGTAGACGTCCTGGTGTGGGGTATTTAAGGTGGCACAAAGAATACTTGGGACCATCTTGCCTATGTCATGGAGAGTCAGCTTACCTCTAAAAGATGTTAAAGTTCTGAAAAGTTCTACTTCATGAAGGGGGAGATATATGCACAAAATTAGATGATCATATTTAAAATATATTTTGCAATCCCATGAAATAAAATTGAAAAAAAGGATCAGAACTCAGAAGATTCCATTTATCCCAGTGTTATAATTTCTAACAATATAATCTAATTTGCATTTATCATGTGCCTACTATATATGTGCAAAGTAAGGCAGTGGACAAGAATACCAGGTCTGAAGTCAGGAATACTCGTCTT
This sequence comes from Macrotis lagotis, assembly GCF_037893015.1. Classification (NCBI taxonomy): domain Eukaryota; kingdom Metazoa; phylum Chordata; class Mammalia; order Peramelemorphia; family Peramelidae; genus Macrotis; species Macrotis lagotis. The sequence continues at coordinate 33,361,360 of NC_133664.1, read as the reverse complement.
CCTGAGATCAAATATGGCCTCATTCACTTAGCTGTATGACCCTGAGAAAGTTACTTTGCCCAGTTTGCCCTAGTTTCCTCATCTATTAAAATTAGCCGGAGAAGATAGATAATGGCAAATCACTATGGTGTCTTTGTCCAGGCAGGTCACAAAGAGTCAGACAGGACTGAATTTACTGAAAAATATGTATGTAAAGAGTCTCTTCCCTCTAAGTGCTTGAGTTCTATGAGAGACAAGGTTGGGGAATGGATATTGAATACAAGCAAGTATAGAGGGGTGATTTGAGGAGCCTGGGAACTCAAGGGAGCTCAATAAAAGCTTGTAGGTGGTAGTGCTTGAACTCAGCCTTTGAGGAAGTTCTAAGACAGACTTGAGGAAGGAGTCCTTTTTCAGCTCCTACCTGGGTTACAGCTTTTACTACAAATGCTCAGAGGTGGTAGATAGAATTCTGCAATTTGGAAGCAGCAGGTCATCTACTGTTTTGGCTGGATCATCTGTAGAGAGAACTCAAAAAAGGAAAAATGAGAAATAAATGGAAATACCATGGCGCCAGAAACTGAAGGACCATAAACATCAAACTGAGGAGTTTGAAGCAAGAGAGAGTGAAAGAAGACTTCTGGACCAGAGGGGGATCTGGTCAGATGTGTGCTTAGAAATTTGAGTCTGGAGGTTTGGAGAAGGGAGTCACTGGAAGCCAGGAGTTCAGTTACATTATGATCAGGGTTTGAAATAGAAAGGTGACTATTTATGTAGAGAGAGTAAGGGGTAATAAGAGGTATGGGGTAGAGGAAGGGGAAGAGCCTTGGGTGCCACCTGAATGACTGGAAGAATGATGATGACTTGTACAGAGATAGGTGGGATGAATATTGAAGACTGAGTTTATTGTGAACAAGTTTGAGTTTTTGATACCTTCAAGGTACTGAATTTTTGAGGTATCTGATGAACATGGAGCTGAGGAGAAAGGGAAGGTGCCTGACCATGGGATGAAGAGCTCTCCTAAATGAGGGCGTAGAACAGCTGACCAAGGTTGACCTTGGCAGAACTCTGATCCTCCTCCTCCTCCTCCTCCTCCTCCTCCACCATGGCCAGGGACTTTACCTGGGGTGAGGGGTGGGGAGGGGCCACAGAATCATCTTTTATTTGGAGTTGCTTCATTGAGCTTTCACAAGTTATTTCATCTGTGAGTGAACAGATTCCATTATTGCATTAGGTGGGCAGCTCAGTGAGACTTGATGAAATTAAGTCAGCATATTACAATATGCATTCTTTTTATCCGTACAAAGAGCCAACTGGTAGCAGTGGGATAGGTGAGGGAAGGCTGGTGGTGATTTTTTGCCTTTTTACATAGATTGCAGTTATTCTGATGCTTTCTGCATGGATAGAATGTCCTCATTCCCTCTTAAGTACTATTACAAGTTTGTTATTCATTGGCTTAAACCTTGGTGAAACTGGGAGTTTCTACAGACACAAGGTTGGGTGATAAGACTCCAATTTCTGATCCTTTAAATATAGGGTGTGGTGGCAATGGGGGTGGGGAGGGTATTTGGGGACTGTTGAGCATTCAAAGACCTAACAATGTTTGTTCTCTTTGGTATTTCCCTGGAACTTTTCTCTTAAGCTAGTATTCTTTTTTTTCCCTCTTGACCTTTTCCATCACAAATAACCAACTAAGGCATGACCAACTGGGCACTATTTAGTAGTTTCTGAACCAAGATACATTGTTCCTCCCTTTGCCTTCAGAGTGATTGGGGCAGGCAGGAAGTGTAAAATTATTTTCTCTGAAAATGGAATTAGTCATTTTGTGCCCGACCCATTAGTGGTGATTGTGGGGGTTGGACAAGACTTCTGAAATTACCTGGAAGTCTTCACTCTCTTTTTCTCTCTTACTAACTACATAGCTTTAGAGTTGAACAAAATCTTCCATCCCTGCCTGGATCTTTTCCCATTGTGATAATGGTGGGAAGATGGGGTTAGTGCAATATTAGTTAAGCTGAAACCTGAAAATTCACAATGGGAAGAAATTCTGACATGTTCCTTAAAGCCCAGGGCAATGGCTCCTGAAAGGGGCAGTGGGGCTGGCTCCCTTATTAAGCGATACTGAACTTGGTGTTCTGTTTATCGGCAGCACTACAGACACAAGCCACCCTCTGCTTCAGGCCCTTATCACCTCTAATTGGATTACTGATGTCTTCCTGCTCCAATCCATCTTCTTCCTAGCTGCTATCGGAACTTTCCCAGAGCAAAAGTCAGCCCTGAATGTTTCTTTCTCTCAAGAACCTTCATTGACCCCATACTGTCCCTGGGGAAAAACCTTAGAATTCAACTTAGAATTTGTCTTTTCCATGGCCATTGACTCATCTCCAAAACCAGGGTGAAGAGCTGCTAAACCAATGACTTTATCTTTCCTTATCTTGTTTCTGTTGAGGAATTTCTGAAGGCTGATTGCCTGGAAAAGAGTGAAGAGGGAAGGAGGGCCTGCAGACCTCCCAGAAAAGACCCAGCTGTTTTTCCTGCCTTTTAGAAGTGACCCTCCCTGGGTGACTAGGCAACCATCTGTTGTGGATAAGACAGTCTTAAATTCCGATTTTCCTCTTATCCTCTGGACCCATTTCAAGGGTTGAGCTGGTTTTATTGTCCTTTCTCTCTGTCTTTTTGTTTCTCCCTCCCAGGTCTGGGAGAATCGGTGAATCCTGGGATATCACCAAACGCAGTGAAAGGCACAGGTGACCCTTCCTTCAGTGTACTTTCAGGATCTCTGTCTATTTTGCTGTGAATATTCCTTCCACCAATAAGGATTTCAAATCCATTTGTGCTTTAGATTTTTATTATAAGCAATTGTTATTTTTGGACTGTGAGGACATTTTCTCCCAGTGAACATCAGTAGATGGACTGCCATTTTTGTCTTAGAATTGCCTAAAAAACCTTCAGTGGTCTTGGAGATCACCTAATTTAACATTCTTAAAGCATGGACTGGGATCTTAAGGCTTGGAGACCTTTTAAGTTTGCAAAGTCAAAACTATTTTCTTAAGAATACTAAGATTATTTTAATTTTGAGGGTGGTAGAAATATCAATAGATATAATCTCCGTAATACAAGTTCTTTGAGAGCCTCAGTCCTTCTTAGGAGCATGAAGAGGGATGGAGCTGCCATGGTTTAAACCCAGACCATTCCATTTTCTTTTTACAAGACTTAATGACCATCTCACTTTGAATCTGTATTGAATTCCTTTGCTGCCTCCTCTGTACTTGAAATAATACTACTGTCCCTCTACCTCCTGGTTTCCCTCAAAGCTCAGCTCAAGTACACGAGGCCTTTTTTTGATGTTCCTAAGCTATCATGAGATGTCCCTGCCCCCCATCTTTAAAATTTATTTTATATATACATATAACACACAAACACACATACGTGTGTGTTGTGTTCCAAAAGCTGACTGGTTCTTTTTCTGACTTTCAGTTTCCATCACCTAGTGCAGTGCCACACACTGAAAAATTGATTCTGTTAGTGGCATAGCTCAATTGCTGTGGCCAGGAATTTTCATCACCTTCTGCCCAATCTTCTAATGATTTGGATACCATGACTAGACTGGAAGCCCCTTTGGGGAAGAGGCCAGGCTCTTTCCTAACTCTTCTCACAGAGGAACATTTGATAAATATTTTTGGTTAACCACGTGTTGTCATTGCCCTATGCTATTTCAGAGAGGACCTGGTGGGTATTAAATGAACAGGCTGCTGATAATTTTATTTCAGTCCCTGGAAAGCTGCTCTTGAAGTTCCTGCCTGCCCACAGACCAAGTGTTGACTCTGTGTGTCTATTTGGGATTCTAACATATGGGCATGAGGAAATAAATGGTTTGGTCTTCAACTAAAGTGAAAAGGCCTAATCCCAAGCAGCTATAATTCTGAAAGGTCTGCTCAATTAACTGTGTCCTACAATACAAGGACCACTTCCAAACTCTGCTGGGCAATGGCCTGGTATTTTTTCCTGAGGAATGCCAGAAATGTACTAATTTTTCCACTACTTACCATGTGAATGGAAAGATAGGAAAAGCTGAGTCTGAAAAAAGATAAAAAAGAGGCAAGAGGCAGTCCCTACCCTCAAGGGGTTTATGATCTAGTGAAGAAGACAACATGTAAACAAATAAGAGTGAAACTGTAATTTTCCCACCATCTCTGGTCACAGTTGCCCTGCAGTCTATCCTAGACCCCAGGTGAAGAGCCCTTGTTCTACTCCATGTGTTCCCTTGCCCCTTAGGCAATCTCCTCTAAACCTACAGCCACCAGAATCCTCCGACTGAGGCCATCTGCTCTGGGTCGAGGGTGATCTGCTTCATCATCACTGCTCATTCTGTATTGGCAAACACGGGAGGGAAGAGGCCTTGCAACTAGGTCAGCCCAGCCCTGGGCAGCCTCTCCTCCCCTCTCTCACTGTCGAGCCAGGTCTCCTGCAGCCGGTCCAGCGTCCATGCTGACACTTAAGCCCTTTGGAGACACCCTGACTTCACTCACAGGCATTCCAGTGTATATATGCTGGGATCATTAACTTGCCCACTGGGGTTTGCTGCTTCCCAGCTAGTCCTGTGCTGCCAGATACTTGCTGTTGTGCCCCCATTTCAATCACTTTCTCCTCCTTTAAGCTTTTACCTCTACCTCCCCTCCCCTCAACATTATTCCTTCAGGTATCTTCCTTCCATTCATGTTCTTTGGATTAGAAAGTATTTCCTGGAATATAAAAGTTTTATATTTTCTCTTTCCCATGATGCTGCCCTCCCTTATTTGGCACGTAGCATTGATATGTTGTTCTTGTTTGTTGCTATTTACCATTGTCCAAACATAACCAGTCTCCTGAAGGGCATCAGGATTGGACCAGCTGTTTGGAAAATCTGCGTGTGGCCGTTGTTAAAATGGAGGGGGGGGGGAGCTGGCAGGGGACCCAAGCTAACCCTTAAGTCCAGTTCCTTACCTGTACCCACCTTGTACGCAGCTATCTGTAAATTTAAACTATATGAATGGGAGTATGATTATTTTTTCATCTCCTAAGTTTCCTTGGCATCCCTCTTTGTCTCTAAATTGTCATTTAGAGATTTCACTGGCAAGACAGTGACCCCTTCTTTTCCTGGATGCTGGTGGGGAGTTGGAGAAGTAGAGGCCCACTGGGTGGCACAGATGAGGACTCCAGGCAAGGCTTTCTTGTTGCTTCTTCCCAGCATTGCTGCTTCAGCCCTTGGGGTTTCAGGGTGGGGAGCATGGGGAATGGGGGAGGTACCGGAAGACAGCTACCTGGCTAGCAGGGGTCAAGACCCATTCTTTTGTCAGGACAGCTGTTTCCTTGCTGTCCTGCCACCCATTCTCACCAGTATGTGCCCTTAACCACTTTGAGCCTTTTTCCCTTTTTTTTTAATCTTCTCAAACATCTCATGGAGGTCTCTATGTCTCTGTCTCCACATGACTCCATGTCTCTGTCTTTCTTTGTCTGTCCTCTCTCTCTCTCTCTCTCTCTCTCTCTCTCTCTCTCTCTGTCATTTATCTATCTATTAAATAAACCAAGGCAATAATGATAACTTATTTGCTAATTTCAGCCATCTGGAAAAAAAAGAGCAGAAAAGTGGAAAAATTAAGAATAGCCACCGGCACCCTTTCACTTTCATTCCCTCAAGCTATATGCTCTCCTCTGTAGGAACTTGCTCAAGAATTAGAGATTTAATTAATTACCCAGTGATTATTAAGCATGTGTTGAATGCTATGCTAAGGCTCTGGGTGGACAAATCTCCAGGAGTAAACAAAACTGCTGAACTTTTGATAGGGAAGATAATCTCTACATAGAATAGATACAAATACAATTTAAATCATTTTTATTTACTGGTAATTATCACAAGGTTAGTTTATCAGTTTTTAAATTGTTTGGTTTTGGTTTTTGGTACCACAGCAAATAGAAAGGAAGGACTGACTGGTGGTAGTAGAGGCAGTGACAATATCTAGAAAAACCACAGCAGAAAGCTTGAGCAAGTAGCATCTCTCTCTTTTCTCTTCTTTTCTTTTCTCTTCTTTTCTTTTCTCTTCTTTTCTTTTCTCTTCTCTTCTTTTCTTTTCTCTTCTTTTCTTTTCTCTTCTTTTCTTTTCTCTTCTCTTCTTTTCTTTTCTCTTCTTTTCTTTTCTCTTCTTTTCTTTTCTTTTCTTTTCTTTTCTTTTCTTTTCTTTTCTTTTCTTTTCTTTTCTTTTCTTTGCAAGGCAATGGGGTTAAGTGATTTGCCTAAGTTTACACAGCTAGGTAATTATTACATAACCGAGACTAATTTGAACTCAGGTCCTCTTGACATCAGTGTGGGTGCCCCAGATAGTATCTCCATGAAAGCATAGAGGTCTCGGATCATTTGCTTTAAAGACAGTCAGTTCTATAGAGTTCAGGGCTCTGGTAGACAGTACTCTAAGGGTACAAGATTGAAAGCTTCATCAATCCTGGGGAGGGAGGGTTTTTTTTTAATGTAGAAATCCTGGCTCTGAGAACTAAGCCCATAATTAATAGCTGTTTATTGAATATATGTTTGACAAGTTACATAGGATAATATTTGATAATAATTATGACCTTGAATCATCAAGGGAATGAAGGTTATATCTGTTTTCAGTGTACAGCCCTATTAAGAGGGTCTTAATGTACATTTTGGAAAGATGTTTGTCAGTGTTAACAAGTTTTAAAAAAAGTTTTTCTGCTTACAAGGGTTGGTAAGCTTTAAGTCTCAGAATCCATTATTATCTCAGGTCATACATGCTAAGAATGTGAATGTGGCAATTTTGCATTTGGAGATCAGAAAACAGGGTTCAAGTCCTGTCTCTGACACTTAACAAATCATGAGACCATAGGTCACATTAAAATATGACCATTTAAATATCTTTGAGCTTGTCTCCTCATCTGTAAAAATGAGGGGGTTGAAGCAGATGCCTTCTGAAGACCCTTTGATCTGGATCTCTGATCCATGATCCTGTGTTGCTATGAAATGAAATAAGCTTTTAATATTTCACAAAGATAAACCAATTGAAGAAGTAAGATCCCAGGAGCATAGCCTTTGCGAGACTTGTTATCCCCTTTTACTGCGTGAATACGTGAAGGAGAACTTCCTGCTGTGCTTTTCCCTTCACTCTTGTGCCCTCGGGTACCTTTTTTTGACATTTCTGTTTTCCCTCCCTTCTCTTTCTTTGCCTTTCAACCAGGCAGGGTGGAGGCAGGTGAAAGCCCCATTGAGAGAATTGGAGAGAACCAGGTTGTCTGGAGCCTGCCTGCCAAGGCCCTGTTTCATTGCCGAGCAGACCGTGGCAGGGGACGGTGGCCTGCTCTGGCATTTTGCAAACCCTAGGCAACACTTTCGGTGGATGCCTCTGGATCCTGGGTCTCCTGCTTGCCAAGAGCTAGGTCAGCAGGAGGAAAGGGCTGTGACGCTATTGGATGGAGGCCGTCGGCTTCCTTTCTGAACTTGCTGGCGCAGGTTGCTGAAGATTGTCAGAATTAGTGGAGGCACTAATTCTCCCCCCCAAAAAAACCCAACCCCCCAAAACCAACTTCTTTCTTTGTCCACTCATTCTATATTTATTCTTCTGGGCATTCCTAGAAAATGCAAATTCAGGATGTCTGTAGTCAGCTGTCTTCATCACTCATCTGTATCGTCTTATACAAAGCAATCAGCCCATGTTACAGTCTGTTACATAAACTTGTCTCTCTCTTTTTTAAATTTTCAGGCCGAGGAATCTTGTAAATGTAATGGCTGGAAAAACCCCAATCCCCCGCCCACTCCTCCCCGGGCCGATGTGCAGCAGATAATTGTCAGTCTCACTGAGTCCTGCCGTAGTTGTAGCCACGCTCTCGGTAAGCATCAGACACATATCCCAAAGAGGCCCTGGCTTCTGTGCAACCATCAGATGAGGACGAATTGTAATCTGACTTTGCTTCGACCAGGGTAAAAGTATGGCTTTCCTGCTTGGGATGATCTTGATCTGAGCGTTTGATGTGGGAGCCTCACTGTCCGGCCCTGTCCTCGGTGACCTCTCCTTTCTTCTTTTCTTCTGCTCCCTTAATAGCTCTGACCTCAGAGCTCTCTGACATCAAAGAGCTCCCCAGACTCAGAAGAGACTTGTCAAATGAGATGAGACATTAGCCTCTGACTCCAAGGCCAAAGTCACCATCTGTAATTCTCTCATCTAATTATTGTTATTATTGCTTCAAGTTTTTTTTTCCCTTGTTTGCCTTGATCTCTGGTGACACTAATAATCACTGATATTTAACACATTCCTTAGCTCATTTGAGCCTTGTGACAGTTGTGTGAGATACTGGTACTGTTGTGACCACTTTGCAGATGATAAAACTGAGGCTTAGCAAAATACAGTGACTTGCTCAGAGTTTCACAGCTAGTGAGTATCAGAGACAGGACTCAGAGAAACCTGTTCTGGGTTGTTGTGTGTAACTTTATTGCTTTACAGTTTTTAATTTTCATATTCTTTTTCACATCACTAGAATACAGTTTTCTGTTAGCACAGGGAAGTTTAATCAAGCATTGTTATAAAAAGGAAGTTTTTTTAAGTGCAGTAACTGCTTTATCTTAGTATTTGACGCAAGAAGGAAAGCATCACAACATCATTTAGAGTTCTGCTTTCTCTTAAATAGACAAAGAGGGTCACTGGAAAAAAGAGCTTCCCTGGGCTCATTCCAAATCACAAAAGGGTTTGTGCCTTTTTATTTTTCTCCCTCTTATCTCCAGAGCTTCACTCTTACAGTGGAATAGGTTGGTAGGGATGTTTACATTTCCTGTCCTTCAAGGATATATCATATTAGATTTATAATTGTTTATTAAGTATTTGGATATTTCCAGTTTAGGACTTCCATCTACCTCCCATGATCTTCCGCTTTTATTTTTTTCCTGTACTGAGTATTCTCTCATATACTATAAAATGTATTATATTGAGTGAAGTTGGCTTATCATTTTATTGCATTTGCTGAAGGCCATTTCAAGACTTACAGGAAAATCATACCTGATAAGAGTGTTATCTGGAGAGTATGTTAGATTAATAGGGTGTTCCTGGCCATGAAAATTTGTAAACTTTCAAGGTAATTTTTGCCATAAAATAGATAATAGATTTTTTTGGGAGGAGTCTCCAGACCTGTTATAAAATTAGTGTTGAATGATTTGTCTTGTGGAAACTCCTCCCACCCTTGATTGAAGTTGAAGACTGCTTATTCTATTAGAACCGCAGATTTGGGGCGGGCTAGGTGGCAGTAGATAAAGCACCGGCCTTGGAGTCAGGAGTACCTGGGTTCAAATCCCGCCTCGGACACTTAATAATGACCTAGCTGTGTGGCCTTCGGCAAGCCACAACACCATTTTCCTTGCAAAAAAAAAAAAGAACCTCAAATCTTAGAGAGGGTTGCCTGAGTCACTAAGAAGGGTATGCCACTTACCTTGATGTCACACATGGTGACCCAGAGGCAGGACCCGAACCTAGGTCTTCTCATCTCCAAGGTTGACTCTTGACCCCCTCTGCCGTGCCACCTGGCATTAAACGAGTCTGTAAAGCTACCGTAGTAGCTCTGGGTGTTGAAACAGCCAAGGGTAGAAGACATGTTTGACAAGTTACAAACACAGCTGTATCATGTACTAAGTAAATTAACCTTTTCTAGGATTGGTTTTAATTGAATCTTATTTTGGATTACTCCCAAGAAAAACCTCTGGCATGATTCCAGACTCACAGAGTGGCTTAAAGGTCAGGGAGAAGGGCCTCTAGCTCAGGGGCTGCACAGGGCCTGGGTTGTCTTTGAGGTGGTCTTTACACATAACATCATTCCATAACAGTTTGGGTTTAAAGCCCAGCTGCCTTCTGGGCTGGGGGGGCAGAGGGACCCCACTATATACTGTGGGGGGCACCCCCCCAGTGCCACACGGCAAAGCCAGAGTATTGTGCAAAATCGTGGGTGTGGCTAACCTTGTTAGAGGCTGGCTTTTCCTTCTGTCTTCTCAGGCTGTGGGAAGAAAGACTGGCTTTCAGTAATGTCTACGGTGCTGTGGGATCTCTGCCCGTCACTTAGCCTTTCTGACTTCCAGTTTCATTTTTCTCTAAACTGGCGGGGAGGGGGTGAACTGAGCAGGAGTTTTTTCCCTTGTTTTGTGGTGTCATGGACCCCTTTATGGTTTGGTCAAGCCTTCTCAGAATAATACTTTTTGTTATTTTTGTTTTTAAATTTTTTTTTTTTTAAACATTTAACACATTGAAGTTTCTAAAAGAAATTCAAGTCAGTGGATCCTTTGAAACTGATCCATGAGGTCCTTGGGAATCTGTGGATCCCAGGTTAGAGGCCTTTATAGATCCCTTTTAGCTCTAAATCCCTGCAATCTGCCTCAAAGACACTTGAGTGCAGATTATGCTGATTTCTTTGAATTAATCCTTAGAGTATGCATTGTGATTCTTTTTTGAGTTTGATGTTTGAAGCAGGAATAGTCATGCCCCTAGAACCTACTCTTCCTCTTCTTTTTTGGCTGAATCCTAGATCCACCCAAGTGGAAATCCAGCTCTGTCCTTGGACATCCTTTGATGTGATCTTCAATGAAGTTTCCCAGGGCCCAACTTTTTTCTGTGTTAAGCATCTGTATCCCAACCTTGGAGTTAAGCATTAACATAGTTGCTGCAGTTGGTGTTTGCCCCTTTGGCAGTGTGATAGTACCTGCGAACTCCTCAGAGTAATATTTTAAAATTGTAAAATGTATGCAACAGATGATTGTGAATGGGAATATGTACCTTATGTATTACCTGTGCATGTTTGTAGTATGTTCTCCTTCCTTCCTTCCTTTCCTCTAACCATCAAGGCAGAAGTCAGTCAACACATATTTATTATGTCTTCATAATGTCTACATCAGTTTTCACCATCACTGTAGGTACACTGATGCCTAGTTCTTGGCTTTAAATTGTAGATGGAGAATACATGATTTCAATTAGATTTTTTCACATTTCAAAAGAAAGTTTTGGAAAATCATTTAAATTAGTACATTTTGACAATAGGGATGGAGACTGGACCTGTGATTTCATTGATCTGGAGAATCCAGGATAGGGGAACAGTCTCTACCAAGTCACATAAGCACCTTCACTCTAACTTAGACTCTAGGTGTTATAATTTTCTAGTTATAAATAATTATAAGACCTGCCTTCCCATCCTTCCAAAGACCCTTACTAGATGGGTGATCCTTGGCACATTATTGAAACTCAGCCTTAGTTTGAGCCCCTAGAAAGTGAGGACGATAAATAATAGCATCTTCTTCCCAGGATTATTGTGAGGAACAAATGAAGTAAAAAACTTGTGGGCCTTCAAGTGCTGAATAAACGCTTGCTCTGATTGTCTCAGGGTCACAGAAGCAATCTGGAGTGGAAGGACCCAGTTTGTCCTGGCTCCACTGGGCCTCTGCTGACCACTCCCTTAGCTACTCATCTTGATAGGACTAGGGCACTTCTCAACCTTGTTCTAAATCTCGGACTCCTTTGGCAGTGTGATAATACCTATGAACTCCTCAGAATAATGTTTGTTTTAAAATTCATAAAACAATACATGAGATAATAAAGAATCAAAAAGTTAAAAATCCAGAACTAGAGGATTTCTTTGGATTCTGATTATACTTGCCACTCTTGCTCAACGTCTCCTCCCAACCCTGTACAGCCTCCTAACCACAATGGTGGCGAATCATACAGACCTGTCTCATGAACACGGAGATCTAGTCTTTCCTCCATCCATGCATTTGTTCAGCAAATATGTAGGAAGGATCCGTATAACTTTGAGAATTCTTTCTGACAAATTTTGTGCTTGGTGATAAGAAAAGGAAAAAAAAATCAAAACAAAACTGTCCCTGTTTTACAGAGCTTTTACCCCTTTCTGGGGGATGGGGAGGACACTAACTTCCCGGAGTGTTGGGACTTAAACGTTAAGTCATCTTAGCTCAATGTAGCCATGTTGGGTGATCCAACCCCCAATGCAAATGCCCCAAAGCTGCCAAGTGACTCAGTGATAAGATTTTTAAAAGCCACATCATTTTATGCCCACCTAATACTAATTGCTCTTTGCTCTGGGTGATTGGGTGAGTGATTACTGTAAGTCTAAGTTGATGTCTGTTTATAATAAAATGGGCAACAGTTTTTAAGCTTCTTCTGCATAGTCCCAGCTAGTGCCTAGACTTTGGGACTAAACTTTTTTCTTGGTAGCCTGGACCAGTGGTTGTGGGGCGGGGGCGGGGGGGAAGAAGGGAAGGACTTATTTTTTTCTCTTTTTCTACCATTTCCCATTTTCTCCATTTCTTCCATTTAAGCTTTAGAAGATGAAGCTATGTTAAAGCTGCTTGAATCTGAAGATTAGGCACATGGGTTGCCCTGAAAGCCTTCAGAGGTTTCTTGAAATGGCATCTTCACTGGCATCCTTACTTCTAGCCCCCATCTCAGATCCTATAAATGTAAAATCTGTTTGAATCCTTAGTATGTAACAATATCTAGAAACATAACCTATTTACCAGTAGAGGCAGAAATCAGTCTATCAATATTAAATGCCTACTAGGTGATAGTGTATTCAGTATTCCAAGAATACATAGACCCACACACGGTGATCTCCCCCCCCCCACATCAAACTAGCTCTATCTAGATACCTCTTTCTCTCTTGTTATACAGACATACACATAAATACACACATATAAGACCATTAACCTTTCCAAATTACAGGGCAAGTATATCTCAAATGATGAATGAAGTTGGTGGCTGGAGAGGGTCCCAGGGCCGAGGTGCCCTTGCATTTCCGGTTTCTCTCGAGGTACCAGCTGCCTGGGGATTCTTGGCAACACTTCCCTGGCAGATTGCTATCTCTTAGCACCGTGGATATTTTCTATCCTGACCCAGCTCAGCTGCTGAGCCAGACTCCAAAAGAAACTGAAAGCAAATGAGATTTTTCCTTTTTTTGGGGGGGCGGGGACCATAAGGTAAAAAAAAAAGTCCAGCAAACCCGAGAGAGATGGGACTCTCCGAATAACTCAGGGGGACGGTTCTCAGAACCATCATCCACCTTACTTAAACCCTACCCATAGAGGGAGGGAGCTCTCCTTGTACAGCACCTCTAGCAGCTGTCTGGGCCTTCGATGCAGCTCACCAGTTGGGCAGAACCTTTCATTTCCTGAGGCAGCCCACAGCTTTGGGAGGCCTCCGGCCGTCTGGCATAATAACAGCCGGAGAGAAATCTCACTCCGGGAGTGAATGAGGTTTCCCTTGTGTCTTTCTTCCTGAAACTGCCTCTGGTTTTGCCCTCTGGAGCTAAGCAGAATGTATAATCCTTGTTCCACAAGAGAGCCCTTCTGATATTTGAGAACGGCTCTGTGCATGCCACTTCTTACTCTCTCTCCTTCCCAAGGGTTCCAGGTTAACCATCCAGAAAGAATCATGTCATGTATGGAGTACTAAACGTGGCAGTCAGGTAGATTTGAATTCAAAACTGCTTCCGATACCTACTAGCTGTGTGATCCTTTGAAAGTCACTTAACCTGTCTGTACCTCAATTCCCTCTCCTGTAAAATGGTGAAAATAGCAGGACTTACTTCATAGGGTTGTTGTGTAAAATGCTGCACAAATCATAAATTGTTATGTAAATGTTCTTGTAATTATTAATATATGTAGATACAGTATAGGTAATTTGCCCAAATTATCCCAGCTCTCTTGTCTATGTGCCCCTTCCTGACCCTCCCCCCAATATAGTTTGCTCAAAGTTTAAGGAAATGGCAGCTTCCTCTCTGGATGCTTACTTTTCTCTAAATAGTGGATAGAGTGGTAGGCCTACAAGACCTTTTCTCAGTTTCTTCAACTGGTAAAATGAGGATAACAACAGAACCTACCTCACAGGGTTGGTGTGAAGATCAAGTGAGATAATATTGGTGAAAAGTACTAACGATAATGTAGTCACTTGTGGGTCCTTATTCTCTTCCCTTCACCCCAGATTCCTCATCTGTAAAACACAGATGATACTAATAGCACCTTCCTTCCAGGGATGTTTAGGGGATCTAATGGAATAACATCGTTTAGCCTTTGCAAGCCAACAAATGCTGTATAAATGGTTGTCATTATCATTATCATCGAAACACAACAAAAGATAAAATTGACTTTTCCCATCCCTCACTAGGGTATATCTGTATCCTAGCTGGGTGGGGGTGCCAGGGGAGGCATTTGGCATCCCCAAGACCTTTGATGTTTGCTGAGAAAACCAGGCTTAGTCAGTTGTGATGTTGGCTCTTTGGGTTTTGAAGTTTTGCTGGGCCACTTTTGATAATTTGTTGCAGAAAGGTGGGGGCCAGCCACATTAGCAACTCGGTACCCCTGGCTTTATTGAGGTGCTGGGGGAGATATTCTAGAAGTGGATTGCCTCTCCTTGTCTGAGCCTTCCTTGGGGCAGTGGGGTCTTTACTAAAGAAAAGTTGCCAGAGGAATGAAGTGGGGAGTGGGGATTGGGCGTCTGAGGAGACCTGCAAGGGGCTGTGATTATTGCATTAGAAATGTAAGTATCTGGTTCTCCAAAATTCATTGACAATTCGTTTACATTTTAGTTTTTAGGACCTCATTTTCTGCATCTCTAAAGTATTAGCCAGGGGCAGCCCTGACCTTGGAGTCAGGAAGCCATGAGTTCAAATCCGGTCTCAAACATGAATTATTACTTAACTGACTGTGTCACCTTGGGCAAGTCACTTAATCTCATTGCCTTGCACCCCCCCCCCCAACAATTAGTATTAGCTTGGAAGTTTTTTAGCTTGCCAGTTTTTTGATTTGGGAACTTCAACATGAGGAAATTATTCTCAAGGAAGGTAGCAAGCCTGTAGTCTTTTTTTTTCTTTAAATTTATTTTTTCAACTACACTCAACAGTTGTTTTGAACAATCATTTTTTTTTTTTTGTTTAGAATTTGCACATTTTTCTCCCTTTCTTCTCCCCTCCCCTTGACAGAAAGCAATCTAATATAGGGTTTCCATTTATTACTATATTAAACATAAATCCATAGTATTCATGTTGTGAAAGGAGAGTCAAATTGAAACGGAAACAGTAATAGAAACAAAAACAAAATACATAAGACAACTTTTAAAAATTGAAGCTAGTAAGCTTTGGTCAGCATTTAAACTCCACCATTCCTTCCCCGCATATAGATGGTATTTTCCATCACCAGACTTTTAGACTTGTCTTTAACTGTTGTGCTGCAGAAAGGAACAAGTTCATCAAGTTGAGCATCACTTAATGTTGGTGTTTGTGTGTAGAACATCCTTCTAGTTCTGCTGCTTCGCTTCCTGCCAGTCTTTCCAGGCTGTTCTGAAGTCCCGTCCCTCATGATTTCTGTTCTGTCACTTTTCATAACTGCGGTTTGTTCACCCATTCCCCAGTGGATGGGCATCCCCTCAATGTCTGATTCTTTGCCACTCAGAAAAGAGCAAGCAGCTTGTAGTCTTGCAGCAGGGGTTCTTTTAGGTATTTTTTTGCAAGGCAAACAGGGTTAAGTGGCTTGCCCAAGGCCACACAGCTAGGTAATTATTAAGTGTCTGAGATCAGATTTGAACCCAGGTACTCCTGACTCCAAGGCCGGTGCTTTATCCACTACGTCACCTAGCTGCCCCTAGCAGGGGTTCTTAGTCTGGGATCCATGAGTTTAAAAAGATACATATTTAGTAGTTTTTGCTAGAATTGATTTCCTTTGTAATTCTATGTATTTTATGCATTTAAGGACTTTTTCTGAGAAAGTTTTATCAGAAAAGGGGAAGCTGCCAGCAGAATTTAGGAACACACAAAAAAAAGATTAAGAAACTTCTGTCTTAGAGAGTGATCTAGAGGGCTGAAAGGTCAAGCAACTAACCTAGGATCATACAGCCAGAATGAGCCAGAGGCAGGATTTGAACCCAGATCTTTCTGGTTTTCTGAAGGACTCCTTTATATGTGATTACTGAGGTCCTTATATTACTCTCAATTCTATGATGAGATAGATATTTTCTTTTTTTATACAAATTTTTTTTAAGGTTTTTGCAAGGCAAATGGGGTTAATTGGCTTGCCTAAGATCACACAGCTGGGTAATTATTAAGTGTCTGAGACCAGATTTGAACTCAGATACTCCTGACTCCAGGGCTGGTGTTCTATTCACTGTGCCACCTAGCCACTCTCTTCCAAATTTTTGCAAGGCAATGAGATTAAGTGACTTGCCCAAAATCACATAGCTAAGCAAGTATTGGGATCTGAGGCCAAATTTGAACTCAGGTCCTCCTGACTGCAGGGCTATGCTCTATCCATTGTGCTTTTTCTTAGCTCTAAGAGTCCAGGATTCATCATAAAATGAGGTGTGTCTTTGTCATATGGAGAGCTATTTAGATAAGGAAAGAACTTGACCTCTTTGGGAGGAGGGATAATAGGATCATGAATCTGGGGAGTAGAAGGGCCTCCTAGGCAATCTAGTCATCATTTTTATTGATGAGAAAACCAAGGTTTTCTGAGAGGTTGACTGACTTGCCCAAGGCCAACTTGCAGTAAGATCAGGGGGAGATGTTGAACCTAGGTTCATGCTGAGTCTTAGTCCATTGGCAGAAGTTATAAATGGTTTTGAACAGCCATGACCTGTGGACCTTGGCTTATTGGGAAAAATAGTCATCAGGGGAGGGGAAGATTGAAGCAAATCAGCTTTACTGTCAGCAGTGTAGGCCTATGGTAATAAAGTGTTGAAGGCCAGGGCAGTAACAGGAAAAAAAGAAAGAAAAGAATAAACACAAGTGACATTGAAAAGAAACAGCCAATAACAGATCTATGTGGATGATTGGCTCTCTAAGACTCGTATTGTACAGTAGAAGGGAGGCTGGATTGGGAATCAGAAAGATCTTGGTTTGTATCCCAGGTCAGTCTCTTCTGCTTCCAACCCCGGTATTCTTCCAGGTGAAACACCCAGAGTTTGAGAGGCAAAATGGCATAATGAATAGGGGATCAGGAAACCCTGAGTCCAAACTCAGATATTTGCTAGTTTTGTGACCCAAGGCAAGCAGCTTCCTTATCCGAAAACTGGAGTTGCAGCAGAGTACCCCTGTCTCCTTCAGCTCTGAAACCATCATTGTGTGGTCCGATAGAATAGGGAGACGAAGGATGTCAAGTACGGAAGAAGAAAGCAGAGACGCCACTTGTAAAATTAAAGCACCAGAAGGGGGAGGAGGTTTTACCCGAAATTGGGGTGACACCAACAACCACAGCAGGCTATTATTTCTGTAGCTCTTCAAGTCTTACAAGACAGCTCTTTTATTTATTGCACTTGATCCTAGCTCCACAAAGTAGGGGATCTTAATTCCCCCATTTTACAGAAGAGGAAATTGAGGCTGAGGGATTCAGTGAGGAGCTGGCAGGCTGGGGTCCAGGCCGGTACTCTAGCCCATGCCCCCTAGCTGCATCTTAGAGCTGTTGGAGAGCTCAGGACCCCTTCTGGATTTGGTAGAGTTGTTAGCATTAATGGTGGTGGGTCAGGCTGTGAGAGAAGCAAGGAGTGATCCCTGGGGCCAAGAGCCGGAGGAGATTTGGTGATAATTGAGAAAAGATAATGACATTTAACCAGGAAAGGGTCACATGAGATTTCTTGCCTTCAAGAAGGATGCTGGCAGGGCCAATAAACAGATGGGGAGTATTTCACATGTATTGTACAATAACCTTGCTGTGGCTATGGGGAGATAAGATTTTGGGTTCCATCTGACTCATTCTTCAAAGCAGCTAGGGTCTGGCCTTTTTGTGACCTTAATCCTCCAGTCCATCCCTTAGCCCCTGCTTACAGTAGATGACCACAGTTTACCTTATCTCCTCTTCCCACAACACTCAGTCTTTCATCCTTCTCAGCTTTCCTCAACCAGGGATCCTGGACATTTTGCAGTCTTGTTGTCTTTTGACAGTCTGTTGAAAATCCACAGACCAGATCCCCTTTTATATAAGGTTTTAAAATATGGATAAATGATAAAATCCATAGCATTCACTCGGAATATAAATTATAAAAACATATACTTTGATAAAAGTTCTCAGACCTGGGTGAGGAACCCCTATTGTAGAGGAAGTTATTCGTCTTCTTGTCGCTTCATACTGACCCCAGGATGTCCACTTCAGATGCCCTCACATTATGGCATCGTTGAGCCAGAGCTGGAGATAACATGGAACCTCCTTTTACAGCTGCTTCTGAATGACGGTGGTAGTGGAGGGACAAAACTCTTCTTGTTAGTTTATCACCTTCCTTTTCTAGAATCTCTGATTTGCTCCTTCCTTACTCCTTTGCTTTGGAATATTTTTGAAACCCAGAAGCTGATTTAATCTAAATAAAGTAGGTGGGAGGGGGAAGCTAGATGGCACAGTGGATAGAGCACCGGCCCTGGAGTCAAGAGAACCTGGGTTCAAATCGGACCTCAGACGTTACCTAGCTGTGTGGCTTTGGGCAAGCCGCTTTACCCCATTGCCTTGCAAAAACCTTAAAAAAAAAGTAGGAGGGAAATGAGTAATTGCTAATAGTCAAACTTCTTAGAACTCATTTGCTTTACTTGCATTTTTATCTCAGCCATATAACCAGAATGAGTGTGAAGATAATTTTCCAGATAAACTAGACCATACACTTTGAAGATTTAAACTGCTTATAAATAACAGACTTAATTGGACCAATATGGTATAATGGGTGGTTCCAGGAACTTGTTGCACAATACACTGAATCCTCCTGTGGCCAAATTTTCTTTTAGCTCCTTGTTATTGGAAGGCAATGAATCCGCCCCAGAAAGACAGACACCCTCCTGCCAGTGGTTAGCATGAGAACCTTGTAGATTAGCTCTCTTGTAGGAGGATGCATGGCTCCCTGAAAGGGAGAAGAGAACAGTTCTAATGTCTCAGTGTATTCAAACATGCATCTTCTGCCACTGCCACTGTATTGCTCCTTCTTTGCTTCCTGAAATGGGGATGAAGATAGTATTTTTAAACCTTTGTTTTATAGAGGGAAAGGAAACATGACATGATTGATAGATGGCCAGCCCTGGAACCAGGATGCCCTGAATACAAATCCTCCTAATGCATCATAGCTGTGTTCAAGTTATGTTCCTCTCATGGAAAATTATAATTATAGACAAGTTTCTGCTCTGCATGATGGATATCAATTGATGGAATTTATGCTATAGTGATCTGGAGAAAGGAAATATGCCACAACTTGAGATGATTGGGGAAGACTTGGATTCTGAATTTTGTCTTGAAACAGTAATTGGAGAGCATAGTCCATTCTTGAAAATGCCCTCCCATCTCATAAACAAGTGTGGTGAGGCAGCAAGTGGAGCCAGCCTCCCACTTGTCTTTCAGGGTGAAATTGTGGAGATCCTTAAATTTCAGACTTAAGGAGCTTGGGATTTAGCCTCTTAATCAGAATATTTGTGAGAAATGTCTTCAGGGCTTCCCTCATCTGGTTAACTTGGACAAAAATCAGAGGAGGATATGACGGACTTTTCAGGGGAATTTATTTTTGCATGCTATCCTAGGACCATACATCCCATGGCATGACACTATATAACCCTACAGATTTGCAAAGAGACTTTTCTGAATGGAAGGGTATCTATTTGTAGAGAAAAGTTCATTTCTTTGAAATTTCACTCCAAGGCCTCTAAGAATGTTTCTTCTTTTGACTCCCAAAGTAGTAAATCATGGAGCAGCTAGGTGGTACAGTGGATAATAGAGTGCTGGCCCTGGAGTCAGAAGAACTTGAGTTCAAATTTGACCTCAGACACTTAATGCTTAGTTAGCTGTGTGACCGTGGACTAGTCACTTAACCCCATTGCCTTACCCCCCCCAATCAAATAAGTCATTCACACATGCTCCTGAGTTACCAAATTGATCTCTGACTTATGTCAGTTGGGTTGATCCCCTTTGAAACACTTAGGATTAACATAATTATAAGAAGAAAATTATTTGAAAGCCTTAGATCTTAATAGAGCTTGGGAAATTTGGGTTTTGGTCTCTCATACATCCTTTTCAGTTAATAATGAAGTTCTTTCTCCAAGGTTGTCATCTCACTTGAATCCTTCCAATGTTCCCTTTCAGCTGCTCATGTGTCTCACTTGGAGAATGTGTCAGAAGAAGAAATGAACCGTCTCCTTGGCATAGTGTTGGATGTGGAATATCTCTTTACTTGTGTTCACAAAGAAGAAGATGCAGACACCAAACAAGTTTATTTCTACCTGTTCAAGGTAAAGAGTTTGTTTTTCCTTTTACATCTCTTGTGAGATTTTTTCACTGATACTCAGAATGTTAAAAAGTCCTCAAAGATGCCTTTGTTTTAATCATGATTCTCAATATACCAGCTCCTTCCCCAAATTAGCAGTATGCCTTGTTTAAAAACGTCTATTAAAAAGATGACCACATTTGACAATGGGAGCAGCATTCTTCAAAACTACCTGTTACTCCCATCCTACCCAATGGAGGGAGGTGAATTTCTATATTTATTCTTTGGGGTCATTTTGGACTCTTAACAATCACTCATTCCAACTTTGATTTAGTGTTGGTTTTTCATTGGAATTGCCATCATTGTGTATTATTTTCCTGGTTGTGCTTACTTTACTCTTGTTCAGTTAATACTAGTTTCATGTTTCTTAGAATTTCTCTTATTCATCCTTTCTCACTGTATTCAGATGTCATAGTTTGTTTAAGCCATCTCTCCTGTGTACCTCTTGTTTGTGCATTGTTATTTGCCTGTTATGTCTCCCAGTAGTCTGTGAGAAGCTTGAGAACAGGGATTATTTTTGCCTTTGTTTTCATTCTCAATAAATGTTTGTTGGTTTGCTGAATTGAATACAGATACCCATTTGTTATTTTTTTTTTCTGTTACGAAAAATTGTGTTTAAGACTAGTTACTTTTGGAGCCTCCTTGACTGGTTTTGATCTTCTTAGGATATATGTTCAGTAATGGGCTCCTTGGGTCAAAGGGGATGGATTCTATAGTACCTTTTCTTGATGATATTTAAATAAATTAAATATTTAAGTGATAAATGAAAAACTTTCACTGAAAGAGGAAACAAAAGTATAATTTTGGTTTAAGGATTTTATTTTGCCCAAACATAACAATGGAAAGGTCAGTGAGACTGATATCACTTTCTGAAAAGTAAATTCCTAAATCCTGAACCTGATAACTTCCTCTTTAACCTGAGAATTCCCCTTTTATTCCTGTCAAATGTGTACAAAGAGAATGATTTTAATGAGAATAAAGAAGACTAGCTTCTCTTAATTTCAGGGCAAGATCTTTTCCGTATTGTTAGTACCTCTTATGGAATGCCGGTGGTTTTATGAAGATTTTTGATCCAAGCGAATACAAGGATTCAGAAGAGGGTTTTGTGCTGTCTGGTGGTATCCGATCTTTTGTGATCTCATGGACCATAGCATGCCAATATTGCTCAAGGGGTTTCCAGTAAAGATACTGAAGCGGTTTGCCATTTCCTTCTTCAGTGGATTAAGACAGAGTTTAAGAGACTTGCTCAGGGTCACACAGCTTGTGAGTGTCTGAGGTATTCCTGACTCCAGGCTCAGTGTTCTGTCCACTGAGCCACCTGTCTTCTGTTTAGGATATTGTCAGACTATTTTTTTCTTTATATTTTTAACCCAGCTGTGATTTTGGTGCTGTGTATCTTGGCAACATGAACTTTTCAATAGAAAAAGAAGAATAGAAAGGAAAATAGTTTATGAGACTGAATTTGTATTATGGGTAGTTTTTTTTTTTGTTATTATTTTAAGGTTCTTCCATGCTGCTTTGTCAGATCATATGACTCCTCTTACTGCATAATCCTCTCAAACATAAGCTTCTCTATGAAGGCTTTCCTGATAAATCTCTGTCAGTTAGCTTACTTGGTACTTTATACATTTTCTTAAATAATAGTTGGCATTTATGTGGTTTGTTTGGTTCTTATCCTTTGTCATCAGAGAAGACCAAAATGATATCGTTCTGTTTGAGACAAATGACTGTGTCGGACTGTGGTTGATCAGACCAATATGAGCTTTGAATGCTCTACCACAGGTTGGGCACAGATAGTCCATGAGCACACCTGAGGTGGGTACTCTAAACTTACGTATGTCACGTTTCCTTTGCGCTGCTTCAGTTCTGCCTTCCTCATAGAACGTAGTCCCCTCACTGATGCTGGGGATTCCTGTGCCAGTGTCTCCCATGCTCTATCATCAATTCTAAAGTTCTTTAATGAGACCTTCATGGTGTCTTGGCATCACTTCTTCTGACTCCCTTGTGAGTGCTTGCCCTGTGTAAGTTCTCCATAAAATAGATTTTTTTTTTGTCAAGCATATGTCTGGCATTGTGGGAATGCTAGGCAGTTTAGCTTGAGAAAGGCCCTCAGTGTCTGGGATCTTCTCCTGCCAGGTGATCTTCAGAATCTTCCTAAGACAATTTAAATGGAAGAGATTCAATTTTCTTTTTTTTTTTTAACAAGGCAAATGGCGTTAAGTGACTTGCCCAATGTCATACAGCTAGGTTATTATTAAGTATCTGAGGCTAGATTTGAATTCGCATCCTCCTGACTCCAGGGCTGGTGCTCTATCCACTCTGCCACCTAGCCGCCCCTGATTCAATTTTCTGACATGGCATTATCCAGGTTTCACAGACATATAGCAATGAGGCCAGCACAATGGCTCTGCTGGGAAAGAAGAGATTTTAGACTGACTTTATATAAATTACGTCTGTCACAATATGTAGCAGGTGCTGTTATTGCTCCCTGTTTTACAGATATGAAAACTGAGGCACAGAAATGTTAAAAATGAGTTGCCCATGGCCATATAACTTACTAAATGAGGTAGGATTTGAACTCAGACTAGTGCTCTATCTGTTCTTTTCACTTTGACTTGCTTTTTTACAACTTATATTATTTTCAACTACTTTATCTTCTCTCTGTTGTCATTAGCCCAGGGAAGATAAATTTTTATTTCTCTTTTCTTTCCCCTCAATCTGTAGTATGGTTTTCTGCATACAGTTGGTGCTTAACAAAGATTGATGTTTTGCAGGAAAGGGAAATGTATTCATCTGAGGTCACAGACAGCTTTTCCCTATAATAGTAACAACGCTAAACAGCAACAATTCACATCCCTCTAGTGCTTTAAGATTTGCAAAATATTTGACATGCATTCTTCACAATAAACCGTGTGTGTGTGTGTGTGTGTGTGTATGTATGTATGTATGCCTGTCATTATTATCCTTATTTAATAGTTGAGGAAACTAAGGCTTGTAAAGGTCAGTGGCTTATTCAGGGTCATAAAGCTAGTAAGGATCTGAAGGAGGATTTGGACTCTGATCCTCCTGACTCCTGGGCCAGCAGTATAGACAGGTGTGAGCTCTCTTGACCTAGCTCATCTCTATTTACCTCTGCCATTCTTTTTAGGTTTTTGCAAGGCAATGAGGTTAAGTAACTTGGCCAAGGTCCCACAGCTAGTTAATTATTAAGTGTCTGCTGCCGAATTTGGAGTCAGATTCTCCTGATTCTATCCACTGCACCACCTAGCTGCCCCTCTGCCATTATTCTTTTGCCCATATCTACCATGGCAGCATGGAGTGCCTACTTCAGGTTGGTGAATCTCAGAACTGACAGGAGGATTGTAGAAAAGCTCTGTATTAGAGAGAAGATTCTGAAAAAAATTTTTGCATCTGCTTGAGGCCCTTTTCTCTCTTTTTGAAGCTCTTAAAGGGTGTCCAGTGATGAGAATCGCCTTTGGTGGATAGTGGTTAAGCCCCAGAGGGTGATAGCTTTGCCATCGTCTAGTTCAGGCCTCTTCTCATGGTTCTTGGCTCTCAGGAAACTGACAGTTTGTGTACTTTCAGATTTGGAGATGCCAGCCAGGCTCCTAGGAAAGCCAAACAGACCTGAGAGGTATTCTCATCCAAACCTCTCCTTTTCTTCATCTATGAAGAAATAGAGAGCCTCAAAATGGAAAGTCACTTGTCTAAATTACAGGATTCAAACCCAGGTTCCCAACTGCAAATCTG
The DNA here is from genome assembly GCF_037893015.1 of Macrotis lagotis. Classification (NCBI taxonomy): domain Eukaryota; kingdom Metazoa; phylum Chordata; class Mammalia; order Peramelemorphia; family Peramelidae; genus Macrotis; species Macrotis lagotis. The sequence goes on along the minus strand of NC_133664.1, from coordinate 33,337,337 downwards.
CTTCACAATCTGGCTTGGTATCTCTCCTTGGTACACTCTCCTGGGTATCTTAGGGCTCCAAGGCCTTTCAAGAGTAGGGGGAAGCATTAATAATAACATGTAACTCCTGTTTCCCAAAAGTAATTGTCTTTTACCATTAGGTGGAGTCTACCTTGGGTTATCTAGGTGGAATCTTTTTTTGTACCTAAGTCCAAGATGTGGAAAGAAATAACGAAGATGACTGGGGGGGTTCAGTATGAGTCATCATTGGCAACCAAGAAGGCAAATGAATCTTAGGGGTGTGTTGAGAGAAACATGAGTCTTCAGGCAAAGGAAAAAAAATCCTCCTGTTTCAGTCTGCCCTGATCAGACTACATCTGGAAAATTTTATGTCCATCAGAAGCTTCCATTAGAGGAAGGGCATTGATAAATTAGAAAGAAGAATGTCCATTGAGGCTTTCCCTAATGCCTTTAGTTCCCATTATCTCCTTCCCTCTGAATTACTATTTTTTCAGTGAGGTCTCTTTGTGACCCTAGTGTGGGTTTTCTTTCTATTTCCTTTTCCAGCTCATTTTACAGATAAGGAAACTGAGGCAAATGGCATTAAATGATTTGTTCATGGCCATCCTATAAGTGCCAGAGGCCAGATGAATCTCTTGACTCCAGGCCTGATGCTCTATCCACTGTGCCACCCAACTGACCCTCTGAATTACTTATGTTTATTTTATCTGTGGCTTGTTAATGCTTGTTTTGTCTCCCCTAATGAAATATTAGCTCCTACAAATCTACAGTGTGTGGAACATAGTGGGAGCCAAATAATGATAGTTGATTGATCAAGGACAACCAGAATGGGGAAGACACTTTGAATTCATGTTATAGAACAATGTAAGAATTGGGTGTCCCTAGCTCAGGGAAGAAAGTCCTGGGTGGATTGATGTCTTCAAAAATCTGGAAGGGTTATCTTGTAGAATAAAGAATAAACTTGCTTAGCCAAGTTCTAAGGAGCAGATCTGTGTTGGCTGCCAAATGGATTGTTGAGGCACAGTATATAGAGCATCAGCCCCGAAGTTAGGTGGATCTAAGTTCAAATCTGGCCTCAGAGACTTAGTAGTTAAGAGACCCTGGGCAAGTCGCTTCATTGCCTCTAATAAACTAAAACAAAAAAAGTCTCTTGTTCTTTAAAAATGAAATTTGCTGTGATTGAAGGCAGGGGCTTTCCCCTTACTGGAGGACTCCAAGCAAAGGTTAGATCATAGAACTAGAACTGGCAGTGACTTGAAAGCTATGGAGTCCAACTCCTTTATCTACTAGATATGGAAACTGATGCTTGTGGGTGTTAAATGATTAGATTGTTAAGAGGTAGATTGTCTAGTGGCATTAAAACTCAAAAGAGGAACTGGAATGCTATTTAGGAAAAACCACAAATTAACATTATCTATATTGTATTGTATTTTTATTTATTTTGTTACACTTTTCCTAATTACATTTTAATGTGGTTAGTCTATACCCCTGGCTGAACTGTGAGTTAGGAATGTCAGAGTTCGAATCAGACACTTACTGACTGTGTGACCCTATTTAAATCACTTTATTTCTCTTAGCTTCAGTCATCTGTGAAGTGGGGATAATAACATCACCTACCTTCCGGGGTTGTTGTGAAATAATGTAGGCGAGGCACCTCGCCAAGATGAAAGCCCTCTATAAATCTAAATCTGTCATTATTGTCAGTGCTGTTACTGTTTTCCAAAGCCACACAGGCATATCAGAGGCCGAATCCACATCCTCTGACACCAGAGTTTTACTTCTTTCCCCCACATCAAGCAAAGGAAGTCTGCCACGGAGGGCGTTCTCACTTCAGTCTGTGTGGCTTCCATGGGATTCTGAGATTCTGAGATTCTGACAAGGCCCCGGAGCCTGAGTCATCAAGGACCAGCTGTGCAAGAGCCCCACTCTTAAGGTCTTCAGAAGAGACGTCAGTGAAAGAAAAACAGGGCCTGTGAGAATGTGGCTGTTATTTGTGTTGGAGCAGATCGTTGGCAGGAGCCTACTGCCCCGCTGGAAGCAAAGGTGGCGTCAAGGTTTCCATCCTGTCAGCCTCCCAATTCGATTCTGTTTATAAGCAACCCACTGGGCCAAAAAATATTGGTGCCTAGTTGGAAAAAACTCTTTGTCTGCCACAGAATGCTTGCTGATTGATTGAAACGCTGCCTTTTTCTAACAAGGCAATGTCTAACTCATTGCTTGAGTTTAAAAAAAAGGAAAAAAAAGTCAAAATATGGAATTTGGTTGCCTTCAACATCTAACTCTAGACAAATAATTCAAAAGGTAACTGTTTCTTAACCTCATCCTTGTTTTGCATATTTTTCTAATTTGCCAAAATAGCCAGTGTGAGTTAAGGTGGTATTCAAGATAACTTTCAAGTTCATTTTTAAATCAACTCATCTTCCATTCAGTCAAAATAGGTCAAAATAGATTTTTGAAGTGAATAGAGATGGTGTTACCACTGAGACCTATTTAAGACCATAGGATGATAGAGCTCCAAGGAGTCTCTCTTGAAGGCCAACATGAAGTCATTTAGTGGAAGTTCTTCATTTGACACGAATAGAAATTGAGGCAATGGAAAAAGAAGTGACTCTGTAAAGAAGATTCAAAACCTTTTTCTAGTGATCATCTCATTTGCAACCATGTTTGAATTTGGCTCCTTGTGCCTCGTTTTTTTCTTCTGTAAAAATAAGATTTTGAACTAGATGATCTTCTGTACTTACTGTGTTATCTGTATGATCTAGGTGGCTTCTATAGTTTTTGCCAGGTTCTCTTTGATCCTACAGAGGAAATAACTTGTCTACACTAGAACTCCAGCTTTCTGTTCCCCAAATATCAGTATTCTTCCCTGTACGATATGTTGGCTTCAAATGTGAAATCCTAATTCTTCAGTGACCTATTTTGCCAGCAGTGACAGATAGATAGATTGGGTGACCACAACAAATTATTATTATTATTATTATTATTATTGTTATTATTATCATTATTGCTGTTGTTTTTGTTGCTGCTGTTGTCCTCAATCCTGGGAGATCTTGCTACGATCCACTTTTATTACTGTCTTAGAACTTCAACAAGTTAGGGATCAGTCACTTAATAACTTTTATTCTCAATTTCTTATCTGTAAGATGAGATGCTCACTTCACAGGTTTGTTACGAGTCTCCAATGAATAATGAACTGAAAGTACTTCATATGTTTTACTGTATTATTTATATAGATTAAAGAAATGATGATGATGATGAAAATAGTAAAAATAACAGGTTTTTGGTCAAGATTACTTCTGTATAATTCATGGATCCAAAAAAAACATTATAGCATATTGATGGTCTAGAGAAAAGAACACTGATTCTTCTACCATAGGGCCTGAGTTCAGATACTCTCTCTAGTGCTCCTGCTTGGCTAAGTCATTTAAACTCCCTAGGCCTTATGTTTTTTTTTTAATTCCTGCAAAATGCTTGAGTGAGTTGGATTCAGTAGCCTCAGGGGTCTCATTTCGCTCTAGAGCTATGACCTGGTAGTTTTGTAATTTTTCAACAATTGGAGGCAGTACTGATCCCCAGCAGTCTGATGTTGCCTGGGTGGCTTCCTGCCCTGGTGCCCTTCCATTTGGGGTATATTTTGGTGATGCAAGGTGGTTTCTAAGCATGCAGTACAAAGATGGTGGAGTAGAGAGACAATGTGGGTGACTCAAATCCATGGTCTTTTGGCAACTTGAGTAGTTGCAAGTTCAGTTGAAACAGGGTAGAGAGTAAAGTATTTCAACCATGATGGTTCTGGGCTTTCTTGTCACTTGGCTGTTGGCTCATTCTCAGTGTTCAGTTCAGTGGTGGGAAATAAATCCCAGTGTTTTGAATGTGCTGGAATTTAGCTTTTTAAACAGTCCTGAATAATCCTTGGGTAAATTTATCAGGTTTATAAATCTGAATTTCCTCTTGTGGCAGAGGGATTAGACTTACTCTGATTGGTCCCAGAGGCTAGAGCTGAGAGGGAAGGCTAGAAACTGAAAAGAAGCAGGAAAAATTGACTAACAATTGGTTGTTGTTTTTGAGTCATGTTAACCTTGTCCGATTCTTCATGAAGCCACTTGGGGTTTTCTTGGCAAAGATTTGTCATTTCCTTCTCCAAAGCATTTTACAGATGAGGGAACTGAGGCAAGCAGGTTAAATGACTTGGATCACAGAGCTAGTACAAGAATCAGAGGCTGTAATTGAACTCTGGGAAGAAGAGTCTTGACTCTTGAGCCAGCATTCACCCAGTGTGCCCCCAAACACGTTGCCGCAGTGGGAGTGAAGATTCCCTTGTTCAATTCTGAGTTGGATTAAATGGCAATGGAGGTTTTTAATAAACCCTTCAGAACCCATCTGATTCTGTTTTTGTGGGCAATAAAACCCAGGATGCTTAAAGAGTGCCTGTGTTTTGTCTGTGTGTGTGTAGAGTAAGAAAAAGAGAAAGGCTTTAAGTCAGTGAGAAGGCAGGCCCTGAAAGTTACTGTCACTTAAGTTCTAACATGAAGAACCCCCTGGTAAGACTTTCCCCCATGGACTTCTCAAATCTGATGAATTCAGTTAGAGAGATACTCCCAATCTATTTCTTGTCTACTCCTTACCTCTAGAACTCACCTAACAAAAAAGGGTTTGTTTTTTTTGTTTGTTTTTTGGGGGGAGGGCGGGGAGGATTGGGAGACTGCCATGAATACAGTTAGGGAGATATAGAAAAGTGTAGGAGAGGCGTTCTCCTTGGTGACTCCTGGAAAAAATGCAATGGATTTGTGGTCTGACATGTTTGTTGGGAAGACACTGGAAAACTGGGTGGGGGGGGACGACTCTTGTTATCAGTAGTTATATGTAATTTGGGCTAAAAATAAAGAAAATGCCTTTCTCTTAAACATTTTCAATTTTTTATGTGTGTAATTTTTTTTAATATTTTGGTTTTTTGGTTTCTTGCCAGCTTTTGAGAAAATGCATTTTACAAATGGGGAAACCTATGGTCGAAGGATCCTTGGAGAGTCCTCCATTTGAGAAGCCTAGTATTGAACAGGTAAAAAATGCATGTTTACATTGAATTCAATTTTAAAAATTCATTTCCATTCAATAGGTATTTATTAAACACCTACTTTATTTTAAGGCACTTTGCAAGATGTTGAGATTACAAAGGTAAAACAAAACCCATTTCTACTATTTAAGAATATACAGACAAAAAAAGGACATTTCTAGTCTTGCAGAGGAGGGTTAAGGATGGTGATGTTGACATTTATATAGCTGGATATATTCATTAATCAGTCAGCAATTTTGTTTTTTTATCTCTCTTCTCTCTGGAAAATAAAGACAAAGATAAAACCTTAGTAAAAACATACATGGTTATTTAAAACCACAACCATCTTAGATGCTATAATCTTTATTTCAAGGAAACTGCTGCTAGAGATATAATGACTTAGCTAGGATCACATCACTATCGAGTGTCAAGGGAAGGGTTTTGGCTCCAAATTCATTTTCAATTATACCACATTAGACTGTCCCTACCAGTTTGGATACAGATAAAGAAATACTTTCTTATATCTGACTGTCATATTCTCTTTGTTATAGTGATACTAATCTTCTGACCATTCAGTGTGTTTTTTCTGTAAAACAATGAATTTTATTGATTTCTTTTGTTTTCTTCATTGCCATATTTTTCCCCCAATCTTTCCCCTTTCCCTTCCTAGAGAGAGCTACCCTATCAGATTCTTTTTTATGAAATGTACATTCCTAATCCCCAAATGAGCAAAGGACTGTGCACAAGAGAGCTGTAGAGCAATGTCATTCATGAATATTGATTCAGAAATTTAAATAAACCAAAACAGACTACAGTGATTTATCCAAGAAGTCCTTCATTGATGTTTCAGTTGTTTCAGTTGTATCTGACTCCTCGTGACCCCATTTGGGGTTTGTTGGCAAAGATACTGAAGTGGTTTGCCATTTCCTTCTCCAGTCCATTTTACACGTAAGGAAACGAGGCAGAGTTAAGTGACTTTCCTGAGGTCACACAGTTAGTAAGTGTCTGAGGCTGGTTGAACTCAGGAAGATGAGTCTTCCTGACTCCAGGTTCAGCTTTTTATCTACTTGATTGACTCTTTACAAAGGATTTTCAGGTGGAAGAAAGTGATAAATAAATATTCTCTTACGGTTGAAAAACTCTTTCTCTCCTTTTCTGGGTGATCCATCCTTCCTCTAGTCTCTTCTCCATCTTGGCCTCACTGTGGTCCTCTCTGTATTGGTCTTAGTAGGTTTTTTAAAGGCCTTCTCAGTTACTGGAATCCAGCCTCACAAAACCCTAACACCTCCCCCCCACCCCTGCCTCGATCTGGTAAGCCAAGGTGAATATTTAGCTTGGAAAAGAACCTGGCTTTTGTTTTTTTGGGCCACTGACTGAACAGGGTTCACTTCTCAAATTCATATGCACATCTGAGCAGGGAGCAATGAAATGGAATGTGTAAACCCTAAGGAAAGGGATTAAATGTGCCTTTTCTTGGTGCTGATGTTTTACTATTCAGGCTTCATCCTTTACTTTGGCACTTACTGAAAAAGCCTTTTGAAGCAATGGAATCCAATAGTTTGAGTAAGAAGCATTACCAGTCCAGCTGAGCCGGAGATTGAGAACCTTGAAAAGGTCGTCCAGCTCCACTCTGGCTCCTGGCTAACAGGCCTTGACTCTGGGAATATGATGCAGTTTGTAGGATGTTCATTTGGGTGCTGGAAGCTGCTCTTGTGTGCTAGCTCAAGTGAGATCTTCTCAGCCATCTTAGCAGGACTTGTAGCAAGGATAATTAGAATAAATGTGGCATTGGAGGAACCCTTTTATCTCTAGCTTTTTGGTGTTAAAAATGAATTTCCATCAATAGCTTTTGTTTTCACATCGCCTGTGGTTGTCACTGTAGCCATTCACTCATCCATTCCTTTATAAAAAGAAAAAAAGGAGAAAGGCTTTAAACAAAACTACACAATCCAGTTATGTGTAAATGACTCTTTATATGCAGTGTTCCCATTACCTCTCACTTCTTCATAGAAGCAAAGGGAGGTGTCTTCTCATTCTCTGTTTTGGGACCAAACTTGATCGTTACAGTTTCACAGCAGTTTTACTTGTTAGAACCAGGAAAATTGAAGGAACAACTGTATTTGTTGCATTTTAATAGTAGAAAACTTCCTATCAACTTCACAATCTGAGGATTGTTGCTTTAGAGCTGAAAGATACCTTTGAGGGTATCCTCCCTTTTTACATGTGAGGAGACTGAGGCCCCAAGGGGAAAAGTAATATGGATGGGGTCAGATCATAGGTGACTGAGATAGGATTAGAACCCAGATCCTGAAATCGAATTCACACACTGGCTCCTTCAGTATCAGTTTCTCTTCATTGTGTTTTTGGATAAGAAACCACATATGAGTTTTAATGAAAGGCTATGTCTAGTTACATTTTATTTTGAAAGTCAAAAAATTAAAATAGAAAGCAGCTGGTATTTGGTGAGCTGAATCATTAGGGCTTGTTGTTCCATGCTCTTCAGATTATTCTATGTGTATTTGCCTGTTTAAATGATACGTGTTAGCCCATCTGAAGGATCATATATTTAAAGCTGATGGACATTTTAAAGGCAATCTTATCTCATTTTACAAATAAAGAAACTGAAGACCAGATCTGTTAGGTGACTTGTCTGAGGTCACACAGTATTCTCTTCCATTTCCCTGATCTCTCGGACTTCAGTTGTAAGAGGAAAATTTAGACTTCTTATAAAAACAAAACAAAACTAATTTCCTAATGTTTAGATCTCTCCAAAAATGAAATGGGGCACTTTGAAAAGTAGTGGTTCCCATGACTGGAGGTTTTCAAATGGATGCCTGGATTCCCTTCCCTCCTTTCACTGTGGTACCCTGCCCCTTCCCACAGAATGGCCCCTCTTGAGAAAAGGTCTTTTATTTCCTTTGTGGATCCTATCCCCAGCACAAAAGAACACATTGCCTGGGGTGTGTGCTTGGGAGGAGGGAAGGGGAGCACTGAGAGATTTAGAACCCTTGGACAAAACATGCAAGCCAAGAACCGATATCATCATGATGCATTTCACTAGACATCTTTTTTGGCAATCCTGTGATTACGTTTTTTTAGCAGCAGATAGAAATAAAGCAAATGCTATGATCCTTGGGGGTGTTTTTACTCAAGTGCTGTTCTGCTGACAATACCGGAAAAATTGCCTTGTCACTCATTAATTTTAAAGCGGAAACATTTCAAAGAGAAGTGTTTTGACATTTCAAGCTTGTGGTTTTGTTTTCTCAGCAACATTTCATTTCTCCGGGCAAGCCTGGGGCCCAGAATTGTAGGCCCTGGTTCCTGTCTTCTTCCATATTGCACTCATTACACTTTTGGATGAGTTTCCTTCTGTGAAGGCATCTCAGTTCTTTCCAGAAGTGAATCTGGGATGACTCTTGTTTGCAGAATGCTCAGGATCTTCTGCCTAATCATCTTTTTGTGACATTTACCTTTCAAGCAATTAAGCATGAGAACCTTCCCAAATCCCCTGGGATCACAGCTTGAGAATCCCCTTTGACTCTTCCAGTCAGTGGCCAAATCTTCTGGTTCACCTTCACATTTATCTGCCCAAGGCCTTCCTGAAGCCTGTGTCCCCTGCTCCTGGCTTGTGTGCAGATCATGGACATGGGTAGAACTGGAGCTTGTCTTGGCCCTCCCAGCTCCCGGGGATAATAGTAAATGGACCTTAACCAGTGTTTTTCCTCCTTTTCAGGGTGTGAATAATTTTGTCCATTACAAGTTCAGTCACCTCCCCTCTAAGGAGAGGCAGACAATAGTGGAGCTGGCCAAGATGTTCTTAAATCGCATCAACTATTGGCATCTGGAAACGCCCTCTCAGCGAAGATTACGCTCTCCCAATGATGACGTGGCAGGATACAAGGTGAACTACACCAGGTAATTGGATCAGGTGCTCTCATGTGGTCGGGGTTTCTTTAAAGCCTTGCAAGTAAACCGCTTAGAAAAGGGGCCAAGTTGAGAGCAGGGGGCCCGCGCCCTCCATCAGACCCTGTGTCTGTCATCGGAGGATTGGGCTGGCTGAGTGAGGAGAGGCTCATTCAGCTGCAGCCGCTCTTGGTGACCTTTTCCCAGTAGCTTGTGACCTGTCTTGGTGGAGCGATTAGCTAAGCTCTAATTAGTCAAGCCAAATGACTGAAATCATGGATCTTTGCATTATTAATGTAAGACACTCATACATATCCATGTATGTGCACTCATTGTATACATATGTGTCCATCTATTTGTGTAGATGGTGTTTATATAACAATAGATAAATATAAACTATATTGTATTTATAAATTTTTAGTGAATGGAAGTTTCTTTTATGATTTTGAACTATTTGGAATAAATAATGTAGACCACAGATCTCATTTATTCAGGAAAATATAATTTTCTATTTAGTCTTATATTTGGCATAGGGAAGGGGACTGAACTTGTTTTTTCATTTATCCTTTTTCAGTAATTTAGAGTCTTAGAGATTGGCCTGGGCATTGAAAGATAAGGTTCAGAGGGGAGACTTGAACCTAGATCTTTCTGGCTTTGAGACCATCTCCTTCTCTACTACACCATAATTTCTCCTATTTGTGCGTGCAACTATTCAGTTAAGGTATTTTCAGGACCTCATTGAATCTATAGTCATTTTGAATTAAACTTCAATTTTCAAAGAACTGTGGTTTTGATATGAGAATTCTCTTTACAGATTGATTAGAGGCCCTTCACTGTCTCATTCATTGGTTTTCATAATAACTAACATTTATTTGATAGTGCTTTAAGGTTTACCAAGAGCACTTTATATCTTATTACCTCTACAATGACTTTGTGAGAATAGTTATTATGATTCTCATTTTATAGAAAAAGAAACTATATAATAGAGAGGCGGAGTGACTTGCCCAATCTCACAAAGTTACTAAATTTCTGAGATTAGATTTGAATTTCTTAACTTCAAATTCAGTTCTCTGGCCATGATGCCACTTGGCTTCCTTTGAAGGTTGTAGTTAAAAAAATTTCTCCTTCTCTGGACAACCTAATGAAAGGGGTATTTACATTTTGCTAAGCTTATGTATTTTTTTTTTTTTTAGGTTTTTGCAAGGCAGACACAGTTAAGTGGCTTGCCCAAGGCCACACAGCTAGGTAATTATTAAGTGTCTGAGACGGGATTTGAACCCAGGTACTCCTGACTCCAGGGCCGGTGCTTTATCCACTATGCCACCTAGCAGCCCCAAGCTTATGTATTTTCTTAGGGGCAGCTGGGTGGTACAGTGGATAGGACACCAGCCCTGGAGTCAGGAGGACCTGAGTTCAAATCTGGCTTCAGACACTTGATACCGACTAGCTGTGTGACCTTGGGCAAGTCACTTAACCCTGACTGCCCCATATTCAATACCATTTCCTGTCATCCTGATCCATATCTAGCCCCTGGACCCAGATGGCTCCAGAGGAAAAAGTGAGATTGGGGAACTTAATACAGCCTCCCCTCACTTAGTACAGCCCCCCCCCCCCACTCAAATACAATTCATGGCATCACCTTCTTGCTGTTATGGTCTTCTTCAAGAAGGAAGGAAAAACATCAGTAAATTGTCACACTGGTTCTTAGGCAGGAGACACAGGCCATCATGGTGCTTATGCACAGAATCTTTGTTCCACAAACATTGCCTTTGAGAAAGGAGGCTCAGCTCCTAGCTGTGTTGAGCCCTTGGAAGAGGCCTTTGACTTAATGTGATCAAAATTGAGAGAATATATCTCTTCATGATCTAGGTAGAGCTAGATAGCCACTGAGGTCCCTTAGAAACAATTAGCCAAGCTCTAAAGATCGCAGATTGGAACGGCAAGAAGTCCTTTTTTGTTTGTTGTTATTCCATTATTACAATATCCAGGAAGGAAATAGCTCTATAAACATCATTTTGCTTGATCCTCACCACCCTGTGAGATAGATCAGACAAATTCTATTTTCCCTGTTGGAAAAGAAGGTGTGTTCAAGGTGACATCACTAATAAATGGTAGACCAGGGACTCAAGTTCTCTCTGAGTTCAATGCCCTTCCCATCATATTATGCTGGAGCATTAGTTTGATGCATATCATTTAAATAAGATGTCTAGGCTAGATGACACAGTGGATAGAAGGAATCAGGAAGACCTGAGTTCAGATTCAGCCTCAGACACTTAATAAAACTTGACTGTGTGACCTTGCACCTAGCCTCATTGCCTTGCAGGAAACCCCCCCCAACCCCAAACCATGTTTATTTAACAATATTCTTCCCTAACAAATGATAAGAGGAAAAATCTTAAAGTTTAAGATAAACAGACTAATATAAAACCTAAAAGTTTCTTAAGGGAAAATCTCACTTAGCCTTTGGTAAATGTATGAAATATGAGTAGCATTAAACCTGAAAGTTCATAGCTATTTAAAGGATAAATTCCTAAAGAAAATCAAACTTTCTTTTATCACCATTTGTGCCTGAGTTTCTTTTCAGACATTAGCAAAGGATGGTTTCAAAATCAACACTGCTGTTATTAATAGTTATAAAAATAGTGATAAGAAATTTGTCCATATCCAGATATTGCTTTCAGTGGCATAGGGAAAGGCGAGCTTGTCGGCGGGGTTTTGAATTGCCTCGAGGGGATTGGCATCTCTTCATGGGACACAAATAGCAAAGAAAAAGAAGAGTTGAAGGCAAGTCTCTGGGGGCTGGGATATTTGCAGAAGTTCAGTGAGTGGTACTGAAGAGTAACCAAAAGAAAATCCAAACTCTGCATGATCAACTGCTCATGGTGGGATAAAAGTTAGCTGCCAGGAGGGGATTTCTGAGCCAGAATGTGAAAATGGAAGGCTAAGAAAAATCTCTTAAATTCACCTTATTAGAAGATACTACATAGAGGATGGCAGCTCTAGCTTGGCTAGATTCTAGCCATCACTACCCCCTTCCTTCTCTGCCCTGAGCTAGCAGGAAGATAAACCAGACTCAATATAGCACATGGAGAACCTGCTGAATGAAATTCAAGGGATTGGCCAGTCAGATGTTTTCTTAAATTCATTGACTATAATAAAGAATACAGACAAAATGGAACAGGTAGTTCTCATAGAATCTTGGGAGTCTGAAGGGCCTTCAGTGGCCATCTAGCTCTGCCCAGGTCATAGTTAGGAAAGTGCTCTGCCAGCCTTCACAACACCTCCTAAAGTAAGCCATTTTACTTTGGGGTCACTCTAATTATTAGATTATCATTATCTTTATAATGAGCCATAATTGCATTTCCTGGCAATTTCTTTCCATTTCTTCTGGCTCTTTTTATTTTTATTTTCTTCATTTTTTTTTTTATCTACCTCTCTTCTTTTTTGAGTTATGGGTCACAGTGACACGTTGATCCATATGGATCACCTACAAATGCTTTTTTTAGAATAATGTGTTCAAATGCATAAAATAAAATATATAGCATTACAAGGAAACCAATTATATTAAAACAGTTAATTTTATTGCTAAAAAAATGTTTATGGACCCCAGTTAAAAAACACTCCCCTCCTCTAGGGCCATGTTCAAATCCTTCTCCATAAAAGTCTTTTGAAATACTGCCAAACCACTGATTTGTCTCCTAAATTCTTACTTATCTTCTGCTCCACCTAGACCAGCTCCCTTTTTTTCACAGATGAACATGATCGGGGAGTTCAGTGATTCATCCAAGATCCTAGAGGTGTTAATTGGTTCTTTGATCTGAGAGCCAGTACTCTTTCCACCAAACTCCAAGGCTTTTCTTCTCTAGGCTAAACATCCTGCCTTCCTATAATCTTAATATGGCCCATGCTTGAGGCCCTGGCCATTGTGATGGCCTTCTTGGTACTCTCCAGTGTGTCTGTGAACGTCCTTGCTAATATGCCATGCTGAAAAGGGAGCCAGCACCATGTGGAGGATGTGATCTAGGCAGAGGACAGCACAACAGGACTAGTCGCTCCTTCCTGGATGCTGTCTTTCTCACCACAACCAAAGATGATAAGTGATATGACTCCTGCTAAGAGTTTGCTTAATTAAGAGAATACAGGTAAAAGAACACTCGGTGTCAAAGAAGAAAGAAAACGAGAGGGAAGATTGGCATAGAACAGTTGTTTGAGTTAGTTTCCCTGGTGCAAATGTGTTTAGCAGTAACAGCCACACCGTGATGCAGGTCACACAGAGAGAGATATGTCCTTAACCTTGAGTACCCATTTGTGACACTTAGGCCTTTTCATGATATTTAAGTGAAATGCCCAATCCTAATCTCATCCCTAAAACCAAAACCCATTTAAGAAAATGAGTAAATAAAATTTTAAAATTGAATTTTTTCAATCACCAAAGAAAATCCTTGTAACAAATATATATTATTGAGCAAAACAAATTCTTATATTAGCCATATTCAAAAAGTAGATTATATTCTTCCTATTGCCTCTTTGTCAGGAGGTTACTAGCATTATTTATCATTGGTCCTCTGATATTTTGTTTGGTCTCTGTGTTGATCAGAGTTCTTTTGGCTTTCAGTCCCATGTTATTAGCATTAGTTTTCCTCCAGTGACGTAGAATCTTTTTCACAGTAACAACTCCCAAGAATTGAAGTTGAGCATCACCTAAGAGACAGTTGAGAGGACGAGGTTTATAGTGGGCAAGAACAGGCTACAGTATGTTATACCTACAGAATTAGAGAAGCACTATCAAAGAAGTCATCAAATATTTAACTCAGAAAACAATATGGTCTCATTATGCGGGGAGAGAAATCTATTAAGGGATTGGCAAGCAGCCATTGGTGGTATCCATGTCATGTCACAAGACTGCAAGACCCTTTAGTACATTGAGTCAACCCACTGTGGCAAATGTAAGTGAGAACATGGACAAAGATTGCATAGGATAGGCAGAAATGAGTGGGGGGGGGGGCCTATTCCCTTTAGGAGAAGGAAAACCTCCTTGGGGGGAAGCCTTGAAATGATGAAATTGTAAGTCCCCTACAGTTTTGCAATTTCTTATCTGGAACATATTCCACATAGAAATGATGTTGTATGGCTCAACATAATGGCAAAGAGGGAAATATGGCTATGTAAGGAAACCTTCTGTATTTTGCTACTTGGATGTAAACATGATGTATGGAAATAGGAAGAAACCCTCCAAGGAGAGGAAAAAAAATGAGAAGTGAAAATCTTTGAATTCAGAAATTCCTTTTGAAGGTTTAATCAAGACACCTACTCTACTTGGAGTGGGGAAGACTGGTTCAAATCTTGGCTCAGACACATGTGACACTGAGCAAGTCACTCAACCACTCTTGGTTACCTCAGTTTTTTCATCTAAAAAGAGATCTTTGGATTGGAAGACTTCTGAAGTTCTAGCCAACTCTTTTTTTTAGGTTTTTGCAAGGCAAATGGGGTTAAGTGACTTGCCCAAGGCCACACAGCTAGGGAATTATCACGTGTCTGAGACCGGATTTGAACCCAGGTACTCCTGACTCTAGGGTCGGTGCTTTATCCACTGTGCCACCTAGCCGCCCCCAAGTTCTAGTCAACTCTTAAGATTTTGTGTCTTCTTGCTTCTATTTTCTGTCTCAGTCCTTTAAAAAAAATTGAATTTACTCAGTGAGTTTCTTATTCATTAACATCACATTCTTTTTGGGTCAGTCCTTTTATTCCTTGGCAGCATATCTCTGTTGGTATCCAAATTTGTTTGAGGGAGGACCACAAGATTAATTAGGAATTCATGTACTTGTAAAGTTACCAAGTGACTCAGGACAGGAAAACCTCAGTTCTTCACTCTTTTTTTATGTTGTTGGTTTTTTTTTTAAGGCAGTGGAGTTAAGTGACTTGTCCAAGATCACACAACTAGGTAATTATTGAGTGTCCAAGGTCAGATTTGAACTTGGGTCCTCCTGATTCCAGGGCTGGTGTCTATCCACTGCACCACCTAGCTGCCCCAAGCCTCAGTTCTTTAGTCTTGGCCAGTTCCGGATGAGAAATTCATAGCAGCACATGGACATCATTGTTAAATGTTTATGAGAACCCTTTGGATGCTGCCAGTCCTAAACCAGCTACTAACCTTGAGCAAATCTTCCTGTAAAACAGAACCTAAATTCCATCCAGAATTCCTTATTTGTGAAACAAGAAGGTTGAGATGGTCTTAGGGAATCCTTTCTGCTTTAAGAATCTTTGAAGTCCCCCCCCCCAATAGAATTTTTAAGATCTTTTCAAGATCCAGAAAATATGTGAGAAGAGTAGTATGACTTAAGAAAGGAAATGTTGTACCAAGACAGCCCAGAGAAGCCCAGACCCTAGAGCATTTTAGATTTATTCATAGATTTGTGAGCAAATGAAAAAGAATGACATTGAAATGTGATCTATATACCAGGCTTGCAATGAGATGAGATATTATCTTATTTCCTTTTAATAGAATCTGAAACAAAAGTGCCTCCTCCTCAATGACAGCCAGGCCTGTAAGGCATTTGCTTATTATTTCTGTAATTGAAATCATATGGAAACAGCCCCACTTCCTTTTCTTCCTCTCACTTCAAACATTGACCCTTTGCATCAATCACAAGAAGTCAGTGATTAACTCCCCTGCTCTTATCTATTAAAAATATTGTAGATTTATAAAATTAGATTTATTTGAGTTGTAAAAACACAATCAACTTTGTGTCTGTAAAAGTATTCCCTAGTGAAATGTGTGGAATATGAGACATTTTGAAATTGGACATTAACCATCTAGTACAATTTTTCCTTCCTACCTCCTTCCAGGCATCCTGCATGCCCCACTAAATCTCTTTATAATTTTTTAATGATAATATTAATGAACTGTCATCTTTGACAAAAAGAATATCAGTCTTCAAAAGAGAGACAGACACAGATAGCTTCCTTTAGATACGAACCTTCTCCTTAGGTCCAAATTTTTGTCAAGCTTTCAATTTACAGAGAACTCGACAATGGTTTTACATGATCCTTTACTGACTAAGAGTCCCTGAAACAACCTTTGGGGTATGATTAGCTACATAAAACTGGCCATTTAAATGATTAACATTTCTTATGCAGTTGGTTTGGAGGTAGTTGGAGACCATTTCCTTCTCAAAATAATCAATAACATTTATATGATTCATATATTATCTCATTGAGTGTCACAGCAGTTATTGGATTCATTTTGCAAAAGAGTAAACAAGAGCTTAGTGAGGGTAGGTGACTTGTCCAAGGTCATACAACTTCACTCATTCTTCTTGGCTCCATATCCAGCATTTATCTACAATACTAGGGAAATCTGGAGAGAGGTGGGCAGAGCTAAGATGAAAGCAGGAGTACTGCCTCTCTTAGGTGCTCTCTCCAAAATATTTCACAATACTATACAGTCTTTCCAGTAGTCAGCCAGTCAGTCTACCCATCTTTCTTAAGTACCTACTATGTGCTAAGTGTAAGGGATGCAAAAGAAAGACAAGAAACAATCTCTGCCCTCAGCCACAGCCTAAAGAGCAAGACAGTGCTAACAACTATGTACAAACTAGATCTATCCAGGATAAATTGGAAATAATTAAAGAGGGAAGATGCTAATGTACCGATACCCAGCAATACATTTCTTTAGCACATGGCAAATGAAATTTGTCTTTACTTTGATATTGTCACTGTTTTCCTGCTGATTTCTCTGAAACACAAAACTTTTGTGTTCTTTTTTGACAATTCTGAAGTCTTTTTTCGGGAAAGAATTCTGTGTTGGAGAAGAGAGGAATGGAGGAGAGATTGGAAGTGGAATTTGAGCTTGTTGGATTTCAAAGTGAAGGTTGGGTTTTTTGGCAGATGAAAAGGTGCCAATGAAAATTTGCCTTTAATTTGGAAAAATTTTAATGTGGTATCCATTTCTGGATGGGGAGTGGGGAAAGCAGAGAAGTGTAGGCAGCATTGAGATGAGAGAGAGGCCAGGCAAGATAAAGGATGTTTAAATGAGATGAGTATAAATGACCATGAAGACAGAATGATAATGTCAGGCATAAAATTTATTGGTATCATTTTGTGTCAGAGACTGAACCTGAAAAAAAGAACCCAGTGTATAGGAAGTACAGCAATTCTCCCTCTACTCCTTGGAAATGGGATGGTATTAAAGGATTTATTGGCTTTCAGATGCCCATAGCTCAAGTATTCATCATTAGGAAAGAGCTCTGGATTTGGAATCCTAGAACTGATTCAAATCCTGCCTCAACTACTTAACTCCTTATTTGACCTTGGTAGGAGAGTGGACCTGTGGAACTTCAGTTTTCTCCTCAATAAAATGAGGGGGTGCTTAAGGTCTCGCTCTTATTTTTAAATTCAAATTCAAAGGAAACGTCTGGGTTTGTGTAAGGTTAAGATAATAGATAATCCAAAGCTAGAATGATCAGGGAAATCAAGGATTAGGAAAAGGGAAGATCTCCATTTTTTTCCCCCTCTCTAATTTCTTATTCCTGAAATCTATTGGACCCTTGGAAATCTATTGAACCCCAGGTTCAGAACATTTATTGAACCATACTGTAAAAAATTACATCTTTTCCTTGTTTAAATGATTCATCATGCCTAACTCTTTGTGACCCCATTTGGGATTTTCTTGGCAAAGATACTGGAGTGGTTTGTCATTTCCTTCTCCTCATTTTATAGATGAGGAAACTGAGGCAAATAAGATTAAATGGTCACAGTTACTTAAGTGTCTGAGTCTGGATTTGAACTCAGATCCTCTTGACTTCCAGGACCTATTGTGTCATCCTATAGCATGGGGCTAAACTAGTGGTGATCCCCCAGTCATCAATGACGAGTTGAAATGTTGCTATTTTCATGATGTTGTTAATTCTTAAGTTAATGATAAAGATAATAGGACTGGGCCGGAGGACCGCAGACTTAGTTAGACAGGAGCTTATTGTTTTTTTTTCCTTGTGGCTTCAGGTGGCTGTGCTACTGTCACGTGCCCCAATTCTGCGACAGTCTCCCTCGGTATGAGACCACCCAGGTATTTGGAAGAACGCTCCTCCGCTCCGTCTTCACAGTGATGAGACGGCAGCTCCTGGAACAGGCCCGGCAGGAGAAGGACAAGCTGCCACAGGAGAAGCGAACGCTCATCCTCACCCACTTTCCAAAGTAAGAATGGTTGTTGGAGGGTGGGGTGGCCAGCTGGCTGGTCTGGGGGCAGATGTCAAGGGAGCCCCGCTCTCCCAAGCAGACCCGGCTTTGCTCTTCTCCCACGTTGCCGGTGCTGGGGAAGGTTTCCAGAGTCTTTGTCCAAAGTGATAGAGCAGGCTTAGGTGGCTGACACGACCAGAATGCCCCTGCCTGGGCCTGCTCTCTGACACAGGCCTTCAGTCTGAGGTCCGCCGTCTAGGGGCTGGAGTCCTTCATGCCGCTGCACTGCCTGTCTTCTGCCATCGCACCTCTCTGCTGAGTCTGAGGATCCGAAGGAAAACCCAGAGCGGTTGCTTCCCTCCAGAATCTTGCATTCCTCCTGGGGAGATGGACTGTGTCTGTCCATGGAGGGCACATGCATGTGTGTGTGTGCGTGCATACGTACCTACACGTGTAGCCACCCACATCAAGCGGAAGGCGCAGGCAGCTGGGGGTGTGGGAGAGCTCCCTGCCAAGGCAGTGCAGAGTGGGAGCCGGTGCCCAGGCGTGGGGAAGCCAGCCTGTACCCGCCCTGGCCTTCCCTTTCTGCGCCAGAAAACATTGGGTTTTCTGAAAGTGGGCATAGTTTTGTTCCACCCCTTGCCTTGCTCCTTGGCCACAGCTTAAAAGTGTTTCACAATTGGTGGAAATGTGGCCAGAGAATTGGAGGTGCCCTTCTTTGCCAGTGACCTTGCCAGTGAGGTCTTTGGGGCTGGAGGAATGAACCACTTGGGACCACTTTGAGGAGCATGAACCGTGTGTGGACACAAGTCCACTTAAGAGTCATCTGTCTACACTAGAGGGGAAGGGGGTGGGGAAGTGGATGAGGAGGGAGTTGGGTCTCCCATGTTATTCCAAGACCAGCCTCCCAGGAGTTAAACCCACAGGAATGTATTTGAGAAATGGAATCCTTATTTTAATGTGGTATCCATTTCTGGATGGTTTAATATGATTTAAGTTTTTGGTGTCAGGAAAAGAATGTAGTTAATCTGATGATAGAAATGACTGAAAATGCCTTGGATGTTGATTTGAAAGGGAGACCTGAAGATCTTCAAGCCTCCAAGTCCCTCCAGTGCCGTCTTGTCACTCCATGAAAGCAGGAATCTTTGTTTTAGAGTGACCGTTAACTTTCAAACTCTGGAATGTGAATTTTTAGGAACGTGCTGGGCTTGATGGGGAGGCTGGAGACCAGCTTTGGAACGGCATGGCAGTCTGGGCCCCCACTCCTACATAGGACAGCGTCCTTGAGTGGCTTTATCTGTGCACATGTGTGGACTCAAGTTACTGGAGGTCTGGGTAGGGTCAATAAGACTGAGGGTCAAGCAGCTGTTTGACTCTGCACTCATCCCTTCCTCTCCAAGCTTCAGGTCCCTCATCTATAAAATAGGGTGGTTGGATAAGATGATGATGACATTCTCAGTCACAAATCTTGTGTCCTTCTGGGGGACACAGTTTATATTTAACTGGACCTTGATCAGGATCCTTCTTCTCTACTTAGAATGTATCACTTCTTTCTCCTAGCACTTGGGCTGCACAATAATACCTCTGATCTCTGAGCACGTTAGGATTTGCCAAGTCTTTTCCTCCCAGTAACTCAGTGAAAGATTGTAAGAAGAACACTGAAAGGCCATAGAGTCCAACCCCCCCACCTCCCACTTTTCAGAGGAGTAGTCTGAGGTCCAGGATGGTCAAAGAACCTGACCAGGGCATTACCTCAAGCTGTCCTTGATCTTTAGGAGAGGTGTGAATCCTCAAAGTGTACTGTTGATGTCTTTGTCCCCATTTTAGAGTGAGCAAACCAGGGGCTTGCTTGAGGTCCCACAAAGCCAGGATTCCTTGGACTTGAGGTTCATGCCCTTTTCAAGACTCCCCACTCTTTTTCTTTTCTCCCTTCTTTTTCACCTTTCCTTACTTGAGAGGGACCTGACCCCTTTATCCCCAGGCTAACATTGTAAAAAAGCTCAGGGCAGAGATCTCCAGGTGAGCAAAGGAACCAAAGCTGCCAAGGCAAACTTCAGAGGCCCAGGGGAAAATGAGCAAAATTTGTCAAGCAGTGGAACAGTGTGTGTGTCTGTGGGGGGGCTTTTAGAGATGGGGAGGGTTTCTGTTCACTTTGCTGATACTTTTAATTTTACATAACATTGTCAAAGTTCCATCTCTGTTACTGCCATTGAATCTCCTCCAGAATCAAGAAAAAAATAGTTAAAATTGTAGACTAAAAGATCCCATCTGATATAGATTACACTCCCCATTTCATTCTCATAAGCTCCCAGCTCTCTCCTGAAAAAATGAACATGAAGGGTCCTGATTGGGCGGACTTTCCAGTCCCCTCCAGCTCTAAATCTGTGAACTGTGGTGGGTGTTTTGTTGTCTATTCTCTGGATTCAAAATTGGTGATTGCGGTCTTTTCAGTAACATTATATCCATGTTTCTTCTCATTCTGCTTTGCTCTGTGTCTATTTATACAAGTCTTCCTGATTTTCTTTGGATCTTTCAAATTCAGCATTTCTTAAGGTATAATAATATTCCCTTACTTTTGATAATCAGTACCTTAGTTAGGCATTGATTAAGCAGCCACTGTATGCTCGCTACTCTGCTAGATGCTGGAGTTACAGAGACCAGGATGAAGGTACGACTGCCCTCAAGGGCTGATAGGCCCTTCAGAGACCACAATTCAGACTTCTGTTCCCCAGTTCTTCTAAGCAACATTTCATGGCATGTTGTAATTTCAGTCAAAATGACCAACCTTCCTCCAAGCAGCCCATCTTCCTATTTCAGTGATATTCAGAGAGAAAGTTGAATTGCCTTCCACAGCACCACATCTTTCCCAAAAATCCATTTGGCTGCTGTCAGATATTGGCTAATTACAGGGTTCTGTTGTGCCAGCACATGGCTCTGGCAGCCTTAGACCAGAGAGCTACAGTTAGCCCTTTTTATTCTGCCTTTATTACTAATAATTGCAGGGTCAAACCACCACCCACTTCTCTTTTTAAATCCCTGTTCAATTAATATGACAACATTGGAAGTTGTTGAGAATGTTGACTGACCTGGCAACCAATTCTTATTTACTCATGGTTGTCACATGGGTGCATGCTCAGAACCCAGTAGAAGAGGAGATATGCTTCCTACTGGATAATGAAATCATCATTATTCTTGGCTCTTCTTTCTTTTGTAATTTCTTCTCTTTTCCAGACTTTTTTAAAAATTAAAATTTCTTTTTTATTGTATACTTAGCATTCATCAAAAAACCCCAAAGCTTTTCTTTCTTTCCTTTCTCCCTTCCCCTCTCCCCGCTTTCTCCTTACCTTCCTCCCTTTCTTTTTCTTTCATCAGGCTTAAGTGACTTGCCCAGATTCACAAAGCTAGTAAGGGTCTGACAGTTCTCCTGACTCCACAGTTGTGAAAACTTCAGTCTTTCAAAGAACAACAAAGAAGATGCATATAAGAAACTGAACTCCTGTGGTAGTTTATTTTTAAAGGGCACAACAGACTTGTGTGCATCTATATAAATATAATTATAACCATACATACTAGTTATTTTGGAAGAATGCATAGAGTATATATGTATGTATGCATATATACACACACACATTAATAACAAAGATGCTCTTTGAATTCCTTTTCTGAACTTCTTTTCTTTGTATGGGTTTTTTGTTTTTGCAAGGCAGATGGGGTTAAGTGACTTGCCCAAGGCCACACAGCTAGGTAATTATTAAGTGTCTGAGACCCTTTGACTTTTGTTTTCAAGACAAAAGTTGAAAACACTTCCAATTTTTAAAAATATTAATTTTTTTTGCTTAACAGAAATCTATTTTTTTTATCCCTCACAACTCCTCATCTTGGAGGAAAAAGGAAAAGAAAAACAAAACCCTTGTAATAATTTTGCCTCCCTGGCAAAATAAATTCCCTTGTTGAACATAAAAGAAGCAGTTCTTAAAAAACCCACATACTTTTCTTCTCCACTGAGAATGCCCTGATATCATGAGTTTCTAAAAAAGATTTTAAAGGTATTAGAAAAGAGGAAGAAACATATATATATACACATAACAAAAATATGGACTTTGGGCTTCCCCTTGCCTTCCAGGTAAGCAGTTGTGGCTTATGGTGGGGAGAAGGGGGAACTCCATCCAGAACGTCCGCATTGCCGGAGCAGATTCAGGATGCTCCTCTAGGAGCCTCTTCCATCTTGCTTCCAACAACCCTTTTTTGAGTTTTCTTGGGGTTCCTTGACATTCCAGCTCAGTTTACAGTTGAGGAAACAGAAGCACACGAAGTTTCCCTGAGTTGCACAGCTCCAAAGCGGCTGAGGCTGGATTTGAATTGAGGAAGAGGGGTCTCCCTGACATCAACCCGGGGCACACCTCACTGCCCTCATCCAACATTGGCTGGGGATTAATTTTCTTTCTTCCATAGATGAACTAAATTTGGGTGTATGTCGCTTCCACAGGGCAGTCACTGACTTCCTGTGAGCCCTCCAGAAGAGAATACTGAATGTCAGCCTACCGGTTTTCACTTCCCGAGTTGAGAGCTCAGAAGGAGAATTTGCTCTCGTGATTGATAATCCAGATTGGCATCCCTTTTTAAAATGTCGTACTGTTGTGTTTTTAAAAAATGTAGTTTCCTTGGTATCTGAATCCTCAAATCTCAGCTCTGCCACTCAGCAGCTGTTGTGATCTTGGACAAATCACTTCATCTCTCTCAGCCTCAGTTTCATCATATGTGAAATGATTTGACAGTGCTTGTACTCTGTTTTGCAAGGATCAAATGAGATGCTATAGCTCAGGCACTTTGTAACCAGAAACAAAGAGCACTTACTTGGTGGGAAAGCTTTCTTAGGGAACATGGAGACTACATTTAAAAAAAAAAGATGCAACAAAACTTTTTAAAAATCAATCTGATTTTAAACAAGAGATCTGGGAGCAATTTGAATACTGCAGATTAGCATTGTAAATGCAAATACAGCTAAAAATAAAAGTGGAGTGTACAACACACCTCAAAAGAATAGATAAAAGACTAAAATCATGCTGGCCAATGTCTGGGGTTCTTAGCATGCCCAATGGATCACTAAGGATTTGGAAAGGACCTTTTTGTTTGTTACCCTACCATAAATTGATAAGTAACCTGATTGACAGTATATGTAACATTTGGCAGCCATAATCTCTCTGAGTTGGGTTGAATTTTTCGGGTATTTGGATTGTTATCTTTTGTTTTCACATTGCCTAAATTTCCTTCTTGATTACTTCCTTGTATCTCTTCCCCAAGATCCATTCCACATAATAATTTTTTAAACAAGAATAAGAAGGGAAAAATAAACAAGAAAATTTAATAAGTGAAAAAAATCTTGACAATTGTTTCTCCACTATGGACAGAGTTTGGGGGTGGGTTGTCTCTTATATAACTTGTTCACGGAATTTAGTTTTGATGGGGAATGTATACCAACTAATGGAATCTTTGGGTCAGTGGTTATTGGCATTTTATTTACTTTTATTGTATAATTCTAAATTGCTTTCTAGAATAATTTTATCCATTTGTAATTCCATCAACAGCACCAATGTTTCCACAATTACTCCAACACAGATAATTCTTATCTTTTGTCATCTTCAGCAATATATTATATTTCATCATTATTATTTATCATTACACAAAAACAGTTGGAATGCATTTCAGCATTATTCAATTTATATTATTATTGTAGTTGTGTATATTCTCCTTTTGGTTCTGTTTACTTGGACTTGTATCAGTATAAACTTTCCAGTGCTTCTCAGAATTCTTCATATTCACCATTACTTATGGAGTATTAGTATCAACCACATGTCTATAAAATTTATTTCTTCCCCAATCAATGGAGCAACCTCAGTTCAATCATGGACATTGTTTTGAGGTTTTTGTTACCCCCAAAGATAACTGTTACTCTTTGAAGAAATTAATTCTTAATATTATCTCTCTCTCTTCGTGTGTGTGTGTGTGTGTGTGTGTGTGTGTGTGTGTGTGTGTGTCCATAGGTTTCTTTCCATGTTAGAAGAAGAAGTGTACAGCCAGAGTTCACCCATCTGGGATCCAGACTTTCTGACTGCCTCTTCTCATGCTAGTCAGCTAGGAATCCAAACAGGTAATGTGTACAGGGTAGACAGCCACTGTAAGAGAATGGGCTGTGCCAGCTGCCACTATTAATTGTGCAGTGATTTGTATCATTCATTTGGAAATTTGAAGCCCTAAAGTATTTAAAAAAAAATAAAACCAAGTCCAACATCTGTCAGTGAGCTTGTTACAAATATGAACCTTGCAAACTTTGGTTTTAAAGATTTCTTAAAAGATTGTACTATATATTTGAAGCAATAAATTTGGTTACATTATAAAAGATCCTCCTGTGAAGTCCATAGGACGACTCTTGGTCAGATTAGTCACATAGGAACCAAGCACCCTCATGGAGACTTTTTAAAATTAAATCCCTCCAAAATCTACTTCCCCTGCCTCCCAATAGGGGGGAAAACCCCTCTTAATAAAAGTCTATAGTCAGGATAACCAATTTTTGTATTGGCTAGGTCCATAAATATATGTTCACTTCAGAATATTCAGTCCAATACTTCTCTGTCAGGAAGTAGGGACATTTTTTTCCTTGTTGGTTCCCTGGAATCAGAGTGGATCTTTGAATCAGCCAGAGTTTTTAAGTCTTCCAAAGTTTCATTTTTGTTCTCATGACAGTGGTGCAGCGGAAAGAACGCTAGACCTAGAGTCAGGCAGATCTGAGTTCAAATCCAGTCTTAGACACTTGCCAACTGTATGACTGTGGGCAAGCCAATTAACTGCTATCTACCTTAGTTTCCCTTGTAAGGATAATAGTAGTACCTACTTCCCAGGGTTGTTGTGAGAATCAAATGAGATAGCCCTTATAAAGTGCTTTGCAGACCTATATTAAGTACTATCTGAATGATAGCTGTTATTAGCCTGAGCCCTTAATTCATGGAGTCTGCTTTGTGGATGCAAGCTCCTCATTATCCTGAATATTTGTAGAGTCACTGGTCTAGGGAACATGTTCGGTGACCCTTGAATATAATTAATACTTAGGCCGCCTAGCCCTTTGTTCTTTGCCTGGCATTAACATCATACCCTCCAATGTTGGAGAATTTGAACAAGAAATGAGAACATATATTTTGTTACTTGTATGATTTTTTGGGTCTGTCACTTAGCTAATCTGATCTTCATTTTCCCCATTGGGAGAAT
Source organism: Macrotis lagotis (assembly GCF_037893015.1). Lineage (NCBI taxonomy): Eukaryota > Metazoa > Chordata > Mammalia > Peramelemorphia > Peramelidae > Macrotis > Macrotis lagotis. The sequence continues at coordinate 33,311,953 of NC_133664.1, read as the reverse complement.
GAACATTTGGCTTTAATGTCCAGCTAGGCTCAAATCTTTTGAACCTTGGAATTATTCCCTGCATAATAAACCATATCACATTAATTTTTGTTTGTTGCCCATGGTTCTTGTAATAAAGATAAACAAAAAATTTTTAACATAGATGGGGTAGTTTTACTAATTGAAGGTTAATCAGAAAACCTTGTTTTGTTCCAATTCCCTTGATTGGATTTATTATTCCTTAGTGTTTCTAAAATTCATCAGCATAAATTTTTACCTTAGAATTTGGAATGTGATTTAGTGTTCCTCAATTAGGACCTTACTCCTGGTGCATAGAAGGTAAGTGATTTCTGATTGATTGGTTGATGTGATAGCAGTGTTCCAAGGACCCAAGTTCTCAGACTATGTCACCATAGACCCAGGATGAGCAGATCTTGAGTTGGGCTGCATATACACTGATTCTAGGCTATTCTGTGATTTTCTTGTAATTGATTTCTTTCCCAAAGTTAAAGCCAAAACCTCCAATTACTGTCATTACAAATCAAAGGAAGAAATCAGTATATTTTGTATTTTTATAGTATATCTAGAGTTGACCAAACTCCTCTGTGTATATACATTATTTAATTTGAATGTGGCCCCTGCAGGATGAGTTGTATTATCATCTTTCCTTTTCAGATGAGAAAACTGAGACCCTGGTGGTGCGGGAGGGGTCAGTCAACTTAACCAGTTACATGAATGACCAAGTGTCTGAAGAATGATTCAATTCTGGGTCTTCTGATTTCAAGCCCAGTTCTCTCCCTACTCCTTACTCTTTTGTGTTTCACAAAAGAAGGAAAGAAGAAATGGGATGCATTTGGTTTTTCTTTTTTTTTTTTTGAGAGCTAAGTTAGAACTGGAATACTGAACTGAACTCACTGAAAAATGTGGGGAAGCCCCCACATTTTTCCCCATAGGCTTCAGGAATTCCACTTCTCAATATCTCAAATTCCTGTAGCATTTGAATTTTTTTATTTTAAATTAATTTATTTTCATGTTTATTTTTAAGTTATAAAAGTTATAAAATTTCCTTCCACCCTCCCTTCTCACCTCCCTCCCCTCAGTGGCAAGCAGTCAGGTTAGTATTATATATACATATTTTGATCAACATGTTTACAAGTTAGTAATTACAAGTCCTGGTATGAGGACTTTGTGTTAAGGGAAAGAGATACATAAGAGATAATTTTTATAAAGTGTTCATCAGATTTTTTTTTTTACTTCTGGATGGGGATAATATAGTCCTTAACCAGCCAAATACAGTCGGCCTACTCTCCGGACTGCTGAGAGGAGCTAGTATTCTGATTTCAATAACAAACCTTTCCCCCCTACTTTGTATCATTGTGTGTTCAGGTAAATGTTTAGGAAAAGAATAGCCTCTGTGTATTGGGGAAAGAGCACTGGACTCAGAAAGTCTGTGTGTGTGTGTGTGTGTGTGTGTGTGTGTGTTTGTGTGTGTTAGTATGTGGTGTGTGTGTTTGTATGTGTGTGTGTGTATGTGTGTGTTTGTGTGTGTGTTAGTATGTGGTATGTGTGTGTGTTTGTTGGTAGGGGGAGGACTGGTCCCCCTCTGCCATTACTCAGTGCTTGTCCCTTAATTCATTAAATCTCCTTCAACCTCAATTCCCTTCTATAAATGAGATTGGCTTGGAGGATCACCAAGAACTCCTTCCAACTCTCATGTTCAAAGGTAAAACTACTTTTGTCTTGATTCTGACCTATAGTTATTAGGTGAGTGTACACTGTTACATAAGATGGTTCCAATTAGGGGTGGCTAGGTGGCACAGTGAATAGAGCTCCAGCCTTGGAGTCAGAAGTACCTGGGTTCAAATCCGACCTCAGACACTTAATAATTACCTACCCTTGGGCAAGCCACTTAAGCCCATTGCCTTGAAAAATCTAAAAAAAAAAAAAAAAAAAAAAAAAAAGATGGTTCCAGTTAAGGCTGGGTCTTGATTAAGCTTTTCTAGCTGGTGGTATAAACCCAGTTTGGTTTCTGCACAAAGTTCTGCTCAGATCATAAAAAGCCACTTAGGGTCACTTAATTCTATACCTTCCCCATTTTTGCCTCCTCTAGAGGAGATTGGGACCATCAGTACCTGTTGTGAGTTATAGGATCTTAGAGCCAGAAGGTCCCAGTCATCTAGTCTAGGTGGCCTTAGGTGGCATTTTAGAGTCTCTCCTCTTCTTGGACTGAATTTAAGAAAACAAAATCTGAACTATATAGCGGTTAAAAACCCACAATATTGTTTATTGCTGACTCAAGACTCTTGGAAGAAATGGTTGTCTCCAATGCCAAATAAATAAAGTCATATTTGTTTGGGAATAGACCCAACTTTATGCTTTGGGGAAATCACTTTTTTTTTTTTTGCAAGGCAAATGGGGTTAAGTGGTTTGCCCAAGGCCACATAGCTAGGTAATTATTAAGTGTTTGAGACTGGATTTGAACCCAGGTACTCCTGACTCCAGGGCCAGTGCTTTATCCACTGCGCCACCTAGCCGCCCTGGGAAATCACTTTTTATACAACTTGAAGCCTTTTGTAAAAAATTCAACCAAGGACCCCCATAAAATTGACCCAAAGTGCTTCATTTGACATGGTTCCTCTTGTCCTTCCTCAGGAAGTAAACAGGAAGGGGCAGCAGGTTGGCTCAGGGGCTAGAGCACCAGTCTTGGAGTTAGGAGGACCTGAATGGTCCAAAAATTATGCTGATGAATTTTAGAAACACTAAGGAATAATGAATCCAATCAAGGGAATTGGAACCAAAAACAAAAGATTTTCTGATTAACCTTCAATTAATTTATTTAGTTATGTGACCCTGAGCAAGTCACTTAAATCCTATGGTCTCAGATAAACAACAACCACCCCCCCAACAAAACCAAAAAGTAAACAGGAAATGATGGAGAAAGTCAGAAGTTTCCATCAGGCCAAGGAATAAAAGCCAATATTGGTAAAAATGTCCTAGTTAATCCTGCATTCCTTTTTTTTTTTTTTTTTTAGGTTTTTGCAAGGCAAATGAGGTTTAAGTGGCTTGCCCAAGGCCACACAGCTAGGTAATTATTAAGTGTCTGAGACCGGATTTGAACCCAGGTACTCCTGACTCCAGGGCCAGTGCTTTATCCACTGTGCCACCTAGCTGCCCCTCCTGCATTCTTTCTAGTGCAATATTAGTTCATTATGTATAGTTTTCTTTTGTCAGTCAGTAAGCATTTATTTAATACCTACATACCTGACACTGTAGTGAGCGCTGTCTTTCTGATCCCATATGTGGTTGTGGTCTGAGACCTTCCCTTCATACCTGTGACCCTTATGCAAGTCATGCATCACTTTTCTGAGCCTCAGTTCCCACTTCTGTTGAAAGAAAGTGGCTGGAACTTTTTTTTGGGGGGGGGGCTAGCTTGCAGCTCTAAATCTCTGCCTGTACAGCCCAAATAAATAACATATTTTTTGACCAGCTGAGCTTGGGAGAGTATGTATCAGCATAATGCTACTCTAGCACTCCTGGTCTAAAGCATTTTCTGACTGATTTTTCTTTTAGTGCCATTATCACTTAAGCTATTAAAATCAGCTGAGATCACAGTGTGACAATTTGAAATCAGGATTCAAATCCTGCCTCAAATTCTAAATGTGCTCTGTGATCCATGGCAAGTCACTTAACCTCTCACAGACATTCTTTCTTCATCTCTTAAATAATAACACCCAGTCTTAGAGTTGTTGTGAAGTTTAAGGTCTGTAAAGAACTTTAAAAACCCCATGGTGCTAGTTATTAATAGCACTTTGATCATCATCACGCTTCCATGATCTAGGCTAGAAGACTAGGTACATAGCAGAGTTATTGAGAGTGGCAAAAAATGCTCTGTGAGTAGTAATTGCCGTCCCAAGGGGACCCCACCAGTCAGTTCCAGCTGGGCAGTGCAGCACCTCCCTTCCTTCGTCCCTCCCTTCATGGGCTAGATTTCTTTTAAGAGCATGCTTTAAACCCAAACCACGCTGGTTCTCTGTGATTGGCCAATAATAGGTCTCCTGCCAAGCTCCATTTGGTCCCTTTTGGCCTCTGTTGACTAGGAGTCAGTATAAATAGCAATTGTTTCTGTTTTGGCCACAAACCCTGTGGGTCTTCCTTCCTCTCCCTGATTGTTTTTTTGGTTTTTTTTTTTTTTGACTAGGTAAAAGAGGCCATTTTTTTTTTGCCTTATTTCTTAGCTGGCTTTAATCACAGAATGGGTGTTGCCTCAGGCAGTCTGTGACCTGGGAAAGATCTAGCTTTAAAACACCAAGGTTTCTCACTGCACATTGGGCCATCTCCAGAGATCCTGATGTATATTTGGCCACTAGACCCAGATGGACCCAGAGGAAAAAGTGAGCCTGGTGACTTTGCACAGCTGCATTCACTTAAATGAAGTTCATAGTGTCACCTCGCTGTTAAATGAAGCACAAATAGCCAACAGAGGCCCCCTAGTCCAACCCCTTCTCTTTTCCAGAGGACAAAATCAAGGTCTACGGGATTTCTGTGCCTTAACCCAGGGCGCACTGGAGTAGGCGTAGCTCGCCATCTGTGGCTCCTCTTAGTAATCTGAGTATTTGATTGGTTGGGGACATCTGAGGCGCTCGATGAGCCCTGGGAAAGCTCCATTGTTCAGGTTTGGCACTTCAAGAGGTACCAGCTCAAGGGGCTCTTCAGAGGCAGTGTTCTTCTGGTGGATTAGTCCATCTCTTACTGTGGTGTGGGCTCATTTCATTTCGTCCTGCGGTTTTTCCCCATCCACTTGGACGATGGCCTGCTGCTTCAACTATTGACTCACTTGACTTGTTGGAGGAAAAATTCTGTGGTGATTCTCTCTGTGCTGTGTCCAGCGGCAATGAGAGTTTTCTATTGGTTTTCTATTTTCTATGTGAACTAAAATACAAGAAGTTTATCTGACATTATGACTCTGGGTAAAATTCTTTAGCCTTCTCAAAACTCAGTTTCCTCATTATTAAAATGGGTGTGCTAACACCAAGTCTTCCTCACCAGATGGTGAGGAAGACCCAGTGTCCAAGGCCAGGTCTTTTTAAGCTAGATTTTTTCCAAGTCACAGATTGCCTGAGGCAGCACCCATTCTGTGATTAAAGCCAGCTAAGAAATAAGGCAAAAAATGGCCTTATTTATCTAGTCAAAAAAAAAATTAATCAGGGAGAGGAAGACTCTCAGGGTTTGTGGCCAAAACAGAAACAATTGCTGTTTCTACTAATTCCGAATCAACAGAGGCCAATAGTGACCAAATGGAGCTTGGCCCGAGACCTATTATTGACCAGTCAAGGAGAACTAGAACGGTTTGGGTTTAAAACACAGCCTTAAAAGAAATCTAGCCCATGAAGGGAGGGATGAAGGAAGGGAGGTGCTGCACTGCCCGCTGGAACTGGGCAGATAGGTAAAGAACCTTGAACACTTGAAAGGACAGTACAAATGTCCATTACTATTATTGCCTTAATGATTATTTAAAGTGCAGCTTTGGTTAATGTTGGAGGGACATTGATTTCATTAATATCAAAGACTGATATGATAACACTGATATGTGCACATGTACATGTGTGTAAGCATGTGTGTGCAGCACATGCAGATAGGTGCATATCTGTGGAAATGTGTGGACACATGTGTACCATCAAAACCCATGAAGGGGCAGCTTAGTGGCCCGGTTGTTATAGCATGGACTCTGGGGTCAGAGGACCTGTGTTCAAATGTGGCTTTGGACACTGGGCAAGTCATTTAACTCCAATTGCTACAAAGAAAAAAAAGGGAAAGAAAAGAAGCCCTGAAACCGGAGGGATTTCCCTGTGCCTTGAGTGAGGAGGGAGTGCCTGGGAACCCACTGACTTCTGTTAGTGTCAGTTGACCCTTGTCTTTCTGTTGCAGTCATCAACCCTCCTCCGGTGGCCAGGACTGTGTCATACAATGGGAGCCCATCCTCCCTGGAGCAGCCAATTGGAGGAAGCATGAGTCCTGTCTGCAAAGTCTCCTCCGGCTTTGAAGGGAACCGAGGTGAGCTGGTTTATTCAACTACAGCCTTGGTTGGTGTTTTAAAGACCGACAAATCATAATATTCTGAGGGACCATCAATGGAGCAACACTTCTCTGAAGGTTGTAGGAAGATGAAACTTTCAGTGTTGGAGTTTTACAGTGGTTGAAATGAGGAAGAATTGAACCTGTATAAGACACGATGGTGGTATCTGGCCTGGAGGTCAGAAGACTTCAGTATTTACCACATGTGGGTCAATTTGCAAGTCATTTTCATTTCTTGACTTCAGTTATCTCATCTCTAAAATGAAGGTGTTGGACTTAAAGATTTCCAAGGTCCCCTCCAGATCTGAGTCTGGAGGATGTCGGGTCTTGAAGTAGGGAGAGGCTTTCAGTAAATGGGGATGGCAGACGGAGAATTTTGCAAGTATGAAGACATATCATAAAATAAGCCACTTAGACTGAAAAATGAGAGCTGGATACTTGACAAATGACAAGCAGCCCAGTTTGACCAGACAGTGGGGGACTTCTGCTTATTTATGAAAAGGAATATGAAAAAATCTAGCTGAAGCAGTTTGGTGCTGACCAGCAGAAGGAGGAACCCTTCTCCGCAGGGCTGAGTGGGACTGGGACTCCGGGGGATAAAGGTGGGGTCACCTGGAAGCAGATGAGGAAGCTGGCAGTGGTGACAGGAGATGGCAGAAGAAATTCTCTGAGCAACCTTTGCTTCAGAAACCTTTACATGAGAGGAAAGGTCTGATGTTGGGCATGTAAATATGTTTACTACATCTCTCCAGGCTCCCCACCCCCCCAACCTTGTGGCCAAATGAGCTTGTGCCCTTCTCCTTCTCCTCCTACTCAGTGTTCCTGCCTGGAATGCTTTTTTGTTCCTGCCTCAAAGCTCCAGCATACCTGGGACAAGAGACCTTTTCTCATCCTTCACCCTCAGAAATCACACATTTGTAGCATTTTGTTCCCCTATACTAACAATTATAAGCTCTTTGAGGGCCTGGAGGGTTCATTTTTGTCTTTGCATTCCAGGGCCTGGCAGGTAGACCCATCAATTGATTAATTATAAATTAACATAATATCAAAAGAAATCTTTTCAAGTCACAAGATGCTTTAATTTGGCATGACTGTTGGACATTACTGTAAGATCACAGTACTCTTTGGGAATGAATGTAGGTGAAGGAATCTTGGCAGATGAATGACTACCTATTATTTCCTCTCCCCTTCTCTTGCTCCTCATCCCAATCAGACCCTAAGTTTGGATGCTTGTACCTTCAGGAACATCTTTCTGCATCAGTTCATATAAATCTTTGTTTTCTGAAACCATCCCTTTCATCATTTCTTATAGGACAATGGTAATAAAATATATTCATGTATCATAATTTTGTACAGCCATTCCTCAATTAAGCATCAGATTGGCAAAATTGACCCCAAAAGGTGACAGTACTTAGTAGGGTTAAAATACTTTGGTGGATCTGTGACTTGGTCCAACCATTCTGGAAGACATTTGGATCTCTTCCCCCAAAGCTGCATAGACTTTAAACTAGTTTCACCACTACTAGGTATGACTCCAGAAATATCACCAAGGAATCATACTCCCTTGCCCTTTAAAAATGTTACTGTTAGGGTGTAAGGTGTTTTTCTGGTTCTACTCATATCACTCAGCATGAGTTCATGCAAATCCCTCCAGGCGTCCCTGAATTCCCGTCCCTCCTGGTTTCTAATAGAACAATAGTGTTCCATGACATACATATACCACAGTTTGTTAAGCCATTCCCCAATTGAAGGACATTCACTTAATTTCCAATTTTTTGCCAGCACAAACAGGGCTGCTATAAATATTTTTGTACAAGTGATGTTTTTACCCTTTTTTAATCATCTCTTCAGGGTATACTACCCAGTAGTGGTATTGCTGGGTCAAAGGGTATGCACATTTTTGTTGCCTTTTAGGCATAATCCCAAATTGCTCTCCAGAAAGGTTGGATGAGTTCTGAGCTTACTTTTAAGTGATCTGTCTTCTATTTCTTTTTTTAAAAACTAGGTTTTGATTGAGCTGTTTTGCTTGACCATTGCCTGGGATTTCCTGTTTCCCTCCTCCTTTTCCTCCTTTTGCCAAAGAGAACTATCCTTTAAGGTTTCCTTTCCAATTTAAAATGGGAAGAAGGGAAGATTGGGGGAACACTTCCTTTGTTGGAACTTATTTGTTAAAACTTTCTGCAATTTAAACATTTCAGTGGACTTGATTTTTTTATGTTTTGCATTATATTTTCCATGTTGCCTCCTCTTTATAGTTGAACACTTTATTCAGTTTTATTAAGAATCAGAATTATACACTGGATGGATGATGTAAGAGAAATATGGACTCTAATGTTGCCTCTGACAATAAGGGTAGCCCCATAGTGTAGTGGGAAAGATACTGGATTTGGCATTAGAAAATTTAGGTTTCAAGCTCATCTCTGATACTGTCTTGGATAAGCCCTTGGATAAGTCACAGTTTCTTATCTGTAAAATGAGTAGGGTAGACTAGGTGATCCTGAAGTTTTCTTCTATCTCTGAATCACTGATCTTATATTCCTGCTGTCATACCACACAAGGACCCTGAGTCCCAGTTTCCTCATCTATGAAATGAGGAAAAGGACAGAACCTACCTCATAGGGTTTTTGTGTAAGTGTGCTAATGAATGAGAAACAGTTTGTAGACTTTTAACAGGTTGTGTGAAGACTCTAAGTCATAATATTATTGTTGTGATACAATTCGTTGGTTTTCTGCTTCCTCAAACTATTCTCCTTTGGGCATTTTGGTAACCAGAGGTCAAGAAGTCCTAGATCCCAATCATGTGTAGGTTCCTCCTTTGATGTGTGACCCCAGGATAAGTCATTGTTCTCATCTGGAACTCAGGTTCCTTATCTGTTAAATGAGAGGATTAGACTTGCGGCCTCTAAGGTCACTTCTGTCTCTAGGTCTGTGACTATGAGCTCAAGAACGTTTCCTTGTCCCACAAAAGAATGGGTCTTGAGAGGGGGTGAAGACCAAGCTTATCACTTCTGCTACTTTTCTGGCTTGTCTTCTCCGTTGGGGGGAGGAAGGGAAGGGAGATTGGGCAGGAAGTTGGTTGAGGAGGAAGTGAGATATTAATAACTTCTCTGCTTTTTAACAAGTGAATTATCCCCAGTCTTCTAGTACTGGGGGGTCACAAGAATTACCTAAAGAGACTTCTGGGTGGGGGGAGGGGGGAAGCTAGATGGCACAATGGAGTCAGGAGGACTGAGTTCAAATCTTGCCTCAGATACTTAATAATAATTACCTAGCTCTTAACTCCATTGTCTTACAAAAAAAAGAATGAAAAACAAAGCAAATCAAAATACAAATTGTAAAGATTATGATCTCTGAATCTGTTATGTGTTTAAAAAATGAGCTCTTAAATTTTGATGTTTGTTTTGTTAGGAGAGAAGAGAAAAATGAATGACCTTCATTCCTTGGAAGAGACCAAGAGACCCAGAGTTGTAGGGGATATTCCCATTGAGTTGATCAATGAGGTCATGTCCACCATTACAGACCCTGCGGCAATGCTGGGACCAGAGGTGAGGATGATGAATGTGAGTCAGAGGGTATGGGTGGCCCCTGGAGCTCCCATCTCACCCCATCTTGGTGCTTACTTGGAGAGATGAATGGGCCCCGAGACTGCAGGAGAAGAGTTATGTGGCCTGTCCCTCTTACAAGTGGACGCTTCATTTGCTACGATGAATACATAATCACAGCTAAATGGTGATGAATCTCCTTCACGGGGACTTTGACAGCTGCTAGGAGAAAAGGAAATACTGGGAGCAAAGACAGCTCTCAATTTTGTTTGCAAAAGAACTTCTCTATCTTCTCTCTCTCTCTCTCTCTCTCTCTCTCTCTCTCTCTCTCTCTCTCTGTGTCTCTCTGTTTGTCTCTCTCTGACTGGCTGTCTCTCTCTGTCTCTCTCCATCTGTCTGTCTCTCTGTCTGTCTGTCTCTCTCCCTCCCCCTCCCTCCCTCCCTCCCTCCCCCTTTTCTCTCTTTTCTCCCTCTCCCCAACTCAGTTGACTAGTATAGTCCTAAATAGGTTAAATTACCATTCTAAAAGTGTGAGCATCAGAAAGTCCTACCTCAGAGCATTAAATTGGTGCATGTGCAGAATGGGGTCTGGTCACAAGTCACATCCTTTCCCAGTTCTTATTCTGGGGGAGATTCTGAAGCATGCCATGGACCAAGCCCTGGGTGTGAAGATGGTAACAAGTTCTCACATATCTTGTATAAGAAACAGAGCATATTTCATATAACTCATTCATTTGGTTATGCAAGTTTTGCAAAATGCTTTACAATGTATTATTTCATTGATTCCCTGGAACATCCTTGTTAGGTGGCTGTCATTATTTTATTTTATTTTTTTAAGATTTTTTTGCAAGGCAAACGGGATTAAGTGGCTTGCCCAAGGCCACACAGCTAGGTAATTATTAAGTGTCTGAGACTGGATTTGAACCCAGCTACTCCTGATGCCAAGGCCGGTGCTTTATCCACGATGCCACCTAGCCGCCCCTTGGTGGCTGTCATTATTACTCCCAATTTGTCAGTGAGTAAACTGAGCCTCAGAGAGGTTGTGTCACTTGCCGAGGCAACAAGCATTTGATAAGCATACTTCGACTAGGCGCTCCTAAGCTCCAGGGTCACAGACTCTGACAAAATGTATTCTCAAATGGCTATGGGGAGATAACACACCAAAGGGGAAGGGGAAAGGTGTCCATTGAGGAGGGGAAGAGAAAGTCAAACAAATCCTGAGAGTCAGAAGCAGAGTCAGGAAGAGGATGGGGATTCACCAGCCCTGACCTCTCTCCAAAAGGGAGCTGCCACGTTGCAGGGATGTTCCAGAGGCAGAGCCAGGGGAGTGCCCAGCTAGACCATCAGATTTGAGTCTGGTCTTGGGACTCCGTCTCCGCTGCTGCACAGCTGGCCGGAGCACTGGTCTGAGGGCAGTTCTGTGCCTGCTAAGATGGGGCCTTGGTTTCGCTCATCCTCTTGGGGTGGCTGTCAGGTTGAGCTGAGGTCATGCACATAAAAAGCTGTGCCCCAACCTGAGCTAGTTGTCTCCGTTATTGTTAGATGGACCAGTCCATTCAGCATGTAAATTTGGACGGGCGGAGAATGAAGTTCAACCCTATTACCCTCCGGACAAAACTGAGTTCATGGAATAGTTATTAATGGCCCCAGGATTCCCGGCATGAGCTTGACAGGAAGGGAGGAGGAGTCAGATAAAAATGGAGGTGGGGAACAAAACATTACCGACCCATAGGATTGGGGGGGGTGGAGACAAGAAATTACAAAGCTAGAAAGTTCAGTGATAAAGTTGATCAAAAGAGAAATGCGCCCTGAGGGCTGGAGGGCTCTGGAAAGGCCTTGAGGTGAAGGCTGCCCCTGAGATGAGCTTTCAAAGGGAAGAGAGAATTCCCAAGGCAGGAAGAGGTGAGGAACTCTGGACAGAGGACTGGAGGTGGGAGACACTGCTGTGGTGGGTCATCCTCAAGGCAGTAGGAACCCCTGAGGATGTTTCACTGCCAACAGAGTTAAACTTGTGTCATTAAGATGAAGTGAACCAGGGTAGCTAAGTGGCTCATCAGAGCACTGGCCCTAGAGTCTGGAGCATCTGAGTTCAAATCTGGTCTCAGTCACTTAATCATTGCTTATCTATGCAACCTTGGGCCAGTAACTTAACCCCCCCATCTTGCTCCCCCTCCCCCCAAAAAGATGAAGTGAACTAAATGTTGGCTGAGAGGCAGGGCCTCCTGCTGACCATGTTGTGGTCCTCAGACAAGGAGGGCTGGTTTACCCTCTTGAGGGATGGCCTGTCAACCAGAAAAGGTTACACCGATTGACCCCAAGGTTTCCTTTGGATTCTAACCTCCCGTGCTCCCATGGACAGGCACAAGATAATATCAGATCCACCAGAGGCGTTCTCAGTTAGTGGTGTCTGACTCCTCATGACCCCAGGAGCAGTTTTCTTGGCAGAGATCCTGGGACAGTCTGCCATTTCCTTCTCTAGCTCATTATACAGATGAGGAAAGTGAGGCAAACAGGGTGAATTGACTTGTCCAGGGTCATAGAGCTAGTAAGTGTCTGAAGAGGACTTGAACTCAGATCCTCCTGCCTCCAGGGGCTGCCACCTGGTGCAATGAAGAGAGTTTCAGGCTCTGTACAGTGAGCTTGAGATAGAAATGGTAAAATGGGTTCACAAAGAGTTGGACACCAGACCACAACAATCATACCTGGGCATGGACACAAGGCAGGCTCTCCCCTTTGTTTTGGCAGTGCTTTTGGGGGCACTGCTCTAGGATCTGAAAGGAAAGTGAGTAGGGGTCAGAGTGTCATTAATCTAGTGCAGAAAAAGACACCTTCTGATTTTGCAGATGAGGAAACGACCAGGAAAGTTAGATGGTTAGTTCAAGGCCTCACAACTTCAGACACAAAATTTGAACCCAGATCTCTGCCTGAAGAGCCAGTACTTTCCCCACAACTACGTGCTGGATTTTGCACTGTGTGCAGTTTGTTCACATTTATTGCAGAAGGTGCTGATTGATTTTGAGCTCAGTGTGATGTTGGCTTCCACCCCAGGCCCAGATAATGTTGCCAGGTTAGATAGTTCTGGAAAACAGCGCCTCACAAAGGGAAAGCTCCAGAGTAACCAGATGAAAGCACTGGTTGAAGGTGGGCTCGTGACTCCGCTGAGCTTGGGAGGATGGACTCCTGCTGGCTCTTTGCCAAGCACTAGTGCCATTATCTTTTTGAATGCCCGTTCAAAGTCCAGTGTGGTAGGCAGATCAGGTCATGTCATCCTTGTTTTACAGATGAGGAAACAGTTGGACAGTTTCCTGACTTGTATGAGGTTACCCAACTAGCCAGTAGCAGAGTTGTGACTAGAATGGGAATCCCTGGTTCCGATTTCCATGCTCATTCCTTTGCACTGAGGTATGGAGTGATCCCCAAGTGATCCCTGGCCACTCTGCTGGGCTACAGGAGAGCCAAGTCAGGGGTGAAACACAACCTAGGAAGAGCCTTGCTGAGCCAGTCTCAAAACCTAAGCATCTTTCTTTCTGAGTAAAAGCTAATAAGGAAATTGGAGTATCTTTTAGTTTGTCTTACAACTACCAGCCTGGGCCCCTGGGGCTTAAAAAAGAGAAGCTTGAATGTGTGAACCTGATTCATTTTTTGGAATCTCTTCCTCCCTTTCCTTTTCTTCATTTCCCTTTCCTTCTCCTTCCTGCCCCTTATCCCAGACCAACTTTCTCTCAGCACATTCAGCCCGGGATGAAGCAGCCAGGCTGGAAGAACGCCGAGGAGTGATCGAATTCCACGTGGTTGGCAACTCTCTCAATCAGAAGCCCAACAAAAAGATCATGATGTGGCTTGTTGGCTTACAGAATGTCTTCTCTCACCAGCTCCCTAGAATGCCCAAAGAGTACATTACCCGCCTGGTCTTTGACCCGTAAGTGTGTGTCTATTCAAGGGAGCTCGTTTGCCCATCCTCAGAGAGGTGGGTGTAGACTTGAGGAAAGGAAAGACTTGTCTGATTTAAGTGAGCCCAGAATGATGGAGGGGGCTACCTTGGGAGGTAGTGGGATTCCCTGTCATCGGGTAGCTTCGGGGAAGGATCATCCAGATCATTGTAGATAATGTTCTTCAGGGATGGGTTGGAATAGATCAGAGTTTGTTAACTTGAAAAACAGTAGGTGTCTGAATATTTCAACATAATTGCTTTCCTTTATAATCCAATGTATTGTATTTTGTGTATTTAAAAAGTATTCTTAAAAAGATTGAACAGGTTTTACCAGTGAGCTAGAAGGATTTGTGACCCCCAAAATAGGTTAAGCCCTAGATGCCATGGCCTTTGAAGTCCCTTTCAGCTCTGGATTCTGTAAAGAGACTGGTGAGAGTGAATCTTAGTCTTCTGATACTCTAGTACTGATCATGAGAAATGTATTTAATTTTGAAGCTTGATCTGATGTATAAAGCTGTTGTACCTTCAGAGTCATCTGTGCTAGTCCTTACTGGGCAGTGGAATGGTTCAGGCTAAGCTCCACCCTCAGATTTCTTCAGTACCTTAAAAATTTCATAGTGGGGGATATGGGAGTTTTACTTTTTAACATATGCAAATGTTCAAAATTGAATAAACATCTCATTACTGATACTGAGGTATCAGGAAGGTTCATTCTCACAAGTCTCTGATCTTCATAGACTCTTAGGGCTGAAAGGGACCCCAAATTTCACCTCTTCAAGAACCTACATAAATTACTCTAGGCCATTCCTTGGGTTTCAAGCCCACAGTCCATCCCTTCTCCCATACCCAATCTTTCCAGCCTGCTAGGATACATTAGTGTCTGCTCTCTGTTGACGTTGTCTATGTGACCCAGGGTTAGCTTAGTGAGAGCATGCAGGAACAGAGCAGACCTTTAATCTGGACCATAAGATAGTCCAGATATAATTGGGAACTAAATAGATGGGCTTGGGAATACGTTATATTGTAACCCCATAAATCTAGACATCCATTATATTTCCTCTTTTCTTCTTGGTTGATTAATAATAAGCATCTCAAATAAATTCTCCTTTGCAGTATAATTAAAATTTGGACACAAGCTGATTTTTTTTTTCAGTAAGCACAAGACCCTTGCTCTGATTAAAGATGGCCGTGTGATTGGTGGGATTTGTTTCCGGATGTTCCCATCACAAGGATTCACAGAGATTGTCTTCTGTGCTGTAACTTCCAATGAACAAGTCAAGGTAAGGGCTCCCAGGGACTTGTTGAGAAAGCCATACCACATAGGGGGATAAAAAGCCCCAGAGGTGGAAACATCTCTGGGCCTTGTCCAACAGAAGACCCCAGATGGATTTTGTGTTACATGTGTTGCTACAAACTTAGCATGCTTCAACCTTCTACACCTAGAGAGAGCAAATTCGTCTTGATACTGAACCATGTCTCATCGTTCTAGAAGTTTCTTACTATGCTTTGGGATGGTAACTAGGATAAACCCCACCTTTTGCATTTTGCCCCACTGAATTGTTGTTGATGTTGTAATAAATTCCAGAAAATGGATTCATCAACTTTTGACCATTTCAGAAAAGGGCAACAGAGATGATCCCAAGTGATAGATAGCAGATCCCAGAATGACTTATCTTTGGTATATCTTGACTATTTTGATTCTGACTTCTTTTCCAGATATCCTTCCAAGAGGCACTTTTGTACTTGTGTGTATTTTAAGAGAACTCCAGTCACACCCTCATTTAGAGTTTTTCTTTTTTTTTTTCCAATTGCTATTTTATTTTAGTTTTCCAATTACATGTTATAAATGCTTTTCAACATTCATTCACAAGCATGTTTTAAAGTTACATAATGTTGGGGCGGCTAGGTGGCACAGTGACTAGAGCACCGGCCCTGGAGTCAGGAGTACCTACCTGAGTTCAAATCTGACCTCAGACATTTAATAACTACCTAGCTGTGTGGCCTTGGGCAAGCCACTTAACCCCATTACCTTGCAAAAAATAAAAAATAAAAAAATAAAGTTACATAATGTCCTTACTCCTTCCCTCCCCACCCCTCTCCCCCCAGTGGCAAGCATTCTGGTGAATATTGTACCGTGTACATTTGTGTTTTACATGTTTATAGATTAGTCATGTTCTGTATGAGGAATTAGGTTTAAGGGGAAAAGAAAGAAAGTCATGAGATAGGAAAGAAAAACAAGAGATATTTTTAAAAAGTGAATATAGCAGCAGCTACTTGGTGCAGTGGATAGAACCCTTGCCTGGAGGTAGGAGGACCTGAGTTCAAATCTGGATTTGTGAACTTGGGCAAGTCACTTAGCCCTACTGCCTTGCAACCCCCCCCCAAAAAAAAATTAAAGTAGTATTTTCCTTTTCTTAATCATGATTTTAGTTGACATAGTAATCAGGAGGGGAGGGGTGTCAGTGTAGTAGAAAGGATCAAGCCAGGAACTTAGAAAGAGGAAGACTTGAGTTCAAATCCTTCCTCTGACTCTTTAGCTGTGTGATCCTGGACAGGCCACTTAACTTGTTTGAGGCGCAATTTTTCATCTTATAAAATGGACATGAAAATCACACCTATCTCCTTGAGTTGTTGTGAGGACCAAATGAATGAAGATATGTCAAGACTTTGCAAGTCTTAAAGGGCTATGTCTACACTGGTTATAATAATAATTATTATTAATAACCAATATGAGACACATGTAGTAAATATTAAATCCTTCACTGAAGGCAGGTGATCCCATCTTGGTTTGGTTGTTCATGAGGAGAGAACCCCAGGGAAATTATTCTTAGGAGATACAAAGAAAATAATATTCAAAGTGTGTATTTTTTGTGTCATTCACTTAGTTATTCAGCTAGCCTCTACCAGGCTCCTTCTGTGGGCAAGGAACAGGGCTAAGCACTTGGAATACAAATACAGAGAAAACACTACCTTTATTATCATGAAACTTGCATTTTGAAAAACTGAGTAGGAGACATCCATTATTTTGTCCACATACAAAATGCCTAAAACGCCTAGGTTTCACATGAGCCCCATAGACCAATCCAGAGCCATCATTCTCTCAGACTCATTAGGCTTCCCTTGGAAGGTCCAGATCAGTTGGGGGCTGCTGAGTAAGTGATGCCCATTCTCCCTGGCCTCTGCTAATGGTAGTGTGAGATGTTGCTTCAGTCCAAATCTCTCGTCCCCTGCCAATAGCACAGTTTTAAATCTTCAGCTGTAGGATTAGCCTCTTGCATCTCCTGCAAGCATGCTGTGGAGGAAATGTATTCTAGGTGACCCAAAGTTTCAAACTCAAGAACCTCTCCACCTTGTGGTTATTTCCCTTCTGTAACTCCCAAAAGTGATGCTGCCTCCAGACATCTCCTTTGTCTGGCAAAAGGATAGGTTCTAGGAACTTATAACCTCAGGAATGAAAGATTCCTCCTCCTCTACACTTCAGGAGCCCTGTCCTTGAACTCCCCTCTTAGATCGATTAAAGGCTTTCCCTCCTCCTCTGCCAGGTAATTCTGAGGTAAAGAGTTTATATTCCCTGGAGGAAAGGATTGCATAATCTAGTGCTTTGGGACATTAGACTCAGTAAATGTTGGACCAGATGTTCCTATGAGATTCTTTTTCTTTTGGCCCCAATCCTGCAGTCTAAGATCCTTCAAATATGCACTTTCATGATAAACTAGCACCAGATTTCAATTCAGAAGAGTTCCCCAGGTGAATTTGACAAGGTCACTTTAGTTTGGAAACTAAAGGGATCCCACCAAGTGAGGAATGAATGAATAGTGAGGAGATGTGAGTATTACTAGAAC
Organism: Macrotis lagotis; assembly: GCF_037893015.1. Lineage (NCBI taxonomy): Eukaryota > Metazoa > Chordata > Mammalia > Peramelemorphia > Peramelidae > Macrotis > Macrotis lagotis. The sequence continues at coordinate 33,294,587 of NC_133664.1, read as the reverse complement.
CTTCTGGGGCCCTGAGGTATGACAGGAGGAAGGCAGTAGTGGGCAGAAGAAAAAAAGAGCTACTTTTCAGTTGACTAAATGATTTCTTAAGTACTAAGTTTCCATGAATATCAGTTCCCTATTTGGTTACATGAGATGTTGGGTTTTGGAATCCATGGGTCTTCTAGCCCTAAATCTGTAATTCTGTTTCAAATCACAAAAAGTCCCCAACATTACTTGAAAAGAACAACAAAAAATATTACACAATTCCTCTATCCACTTTTGGTAATGATCACTTCTGCTTATTATCTCTGGAGAATGTCATTTATAGATGCTAAAGAGTCTGTAGAGTAAAGTGAGATAGTAGGCTTTGACAGCACAGACCATTAAAGGGCAAAAACCAGTTAATCATTTTTATTTACTGTTATTATTGTTGTCTGTTTTGATTTTAAATTAAACTTTTTTTGTTTTTTTTCTCTGTCCTCCCTCCTCTTTCCTTATTACCTCTCTTCAAGGTTGTCATTTTGGGGGGGGTGTAATTTGAGCTATCAGAGAACCCCAGTTTCACTTCATGTCAAACTCCTAAGTTGCTTTTTGGGTAGATCTGCCAATTTGTCTTTAGATGGTGCTGTTGTGATGTTTTCAGGTAATGCTTCAAAGCCAAGCTGAGAAATTCTGTAATAAGGATACTATCAAGATAATGAGCTAGTGTCTGGACCATTGCAGCCTTTTGGTTTGTCTTGTTAGTCTTCGTGAGAACTAGAAGGAATGGTGCTTGCCTTTTAGTTGGAGAAGAAAATTTTTGATATTTTAATTTTTCCCCCATTTTCAAAATTGAATCCCACTAATAACTACCCTTTTGAAAGGATCTAATTGTGGTGAATTTAATGTTGGGATAGCAGAGAGAAATCATACAGGATCAGGAAGGGGTTTGTGGTATCATTGTCTTTGGATGATCCCAGCAATGTTATTCCCTTTTTCCTCAGGAAAAAACCTTACTGGAAACCATGTAACATTTAACTCATTTAGAAGAAGAAAACGTAAAGCAAATCATCCATTAATAAATAGATTCTTCAATTCAGAAGTGATTCAAAGGAAAAATACTTTTTCATCCTTTTTTTAATTAATGAATGATCTTTGCTATTTTTCTAAGATGTTGTTGATTGAAAGAGTGAACCAGATTCCTATTTGGTTTTTCCACATGGACTGGTTTCAGGTGCACTGGTACCTCCCATTTTCTTATTCCAGAAATAGGTGAATTCCTAAATGGGAAAATCCAGTGTCCTTTAGAAATAGAGATAATATAATATTCTACAATATTGTTACATAGAACAGACTGAACATAAAGCATTTGAATTCAAGTGGAACGAGGTATTTTTCTAAACATGGGGTAAAACTTCATTGATATTTCTGTCAGTCTCAGTGGAATTTTTCCTCTTATACTTGGTCCCTTTATGATCACAGGCAAATCATCCAAGCTCTATGTGCTCTAATTTCAACTACTATGAAATGGATATAGTACCTGCAGAACCTCAGACGGTTATTCTGAGGGTTAAATGAGAAAACCTTCAAGCACCAAATAAATGTCTGTGACCAGCCCAGCTTAGTTTGATGAGACTAATTATTAGAAGATTGGCCGCCAGAGGATGGGAATTTTTTTTAAAACTAGACCAGCCCCATGGAGTATCTTTTCTAAGTCTTAGAGAGGTTTCAATCTGTATTGGTGGATGAAGTGCACATACCTGTGAAATCATAGGTTATTTTCATATAATACGTGCATGACTGCTCACCCTCATAAACCACATGATGAAGTATCCTGATTAGCAACATAAACTCACCTTGATGATTGTCTTGCCTTTATCAAATAGAAGATTTCTTGGCTGAGATTTGAGATTTAATTTGCCCAGCACATCTTTAGCTTGTTAGTTAGTTCTATGGTAATGTTCTCAGAAGGTGAGAGAGTAACTGTCAAAAATCAGCAGTCTTGAGTGTCAAAAAGAAATATTTTGTACAAATTGAGTGACCCTCCTCAGAAAAGCTTCCCCTGGGTTTTCTTGTTGAATTAAAAGTTAAAAGTGAAAGCCATAAAAGGAATTCCCAGTTGGAATGGGTAGTAACCAGTTTGAACCCGCTTGCATTCTTGGGGCTACAGAATTGAAAGTAAAGACAGTTTGGCCTATATTTTCTAGGGTTTTAAGGAAAGAATCATGAGGAAAATGTTTCACTAGTTTCACCTACTAATGTGTAGAATCTGCATCTGTTTATCTAGCAACCAAAACTGGTGGATGATTTATTCTCTTACATGGATCCAGTTAGAGGCCATGTGGCATAAAGGATATGGACAACTGGGTGGCACAGTGATTAGAGCTCTAGGCTGAAATCCGGAAACCTTATCTTTCTGAATTAAAGTCTGTTCTCAGACACTTTTATTCAGGTAATAGTCTTGGTTTCATAGGTGTCCTTTTTAAATTTTTTTTAGCTAGAGTTAGGAGCTTTCCCTTCCAAAAACTGTATATAATTTAAAATAAATTTCCCCCTCCCCTCCACCCCCACTTTAATGATATGTTTCAGTGCTCCCTCTCTTGGGTTTTCTTAGAATGTGATTCTTACAGTGGGGGATCTTGTAATTACTTGCAAGGAAGGTCTGTCTAGTTAAACACCATACTACCTTGAGAGAGATTTCTCCCATTTTTTAGTAAGTTTTGCTTGTTGGATATGTAGCATATATCTCTTTTGGTAGATGGGATTCTTTTTAGCATCGTTGATTTTAAAGGAAAGTGCTTTATGTTTTCATCTATTGCTCTCAAATACTTTTGTGAGAAAAGAATTGTTTTTGGTAATTATATCTAGACTTTCTGCTAAAAGAATTTGGAGTTATTTACTAACTCATCAGAAAATTCTTTGGGATTTTAGTAGAATCTGCTTTTAGATTTTTTTCTTTAGATAGAGCCTCTGATTCTTCTAGCAGCTTGGCCCAAGGGTTTTTGAAGGCTTTGTTAACATATGCTATCCCTGAGGCTCAGAATCAGCCTCTATGCTAAATCTTTCTGAGGAAAAGTTCATATTACTATAATTCTCTGAAATGTAGAATATATGAAACCAAAAAATACAGCTTCCCACCACTTCCCTTTCTGGCCCCCAACATCTTTCTTGGCACTTTTCATTTCATAAGATTTTCTCCACCCATGCATAAATTTTTCTTATACCAACTTCCATACAGGGCTATGGAACTCACCTCATGAATCACCTGAAAGAATACCATATAAAACATAGCATCCTGAACTTTCTTACGTATGCTGATGAATATGCAATTGGATACTTCAAGAAACAAGTAAGTCTCTCCACCTGCCCTACCACCTCTACTGGAACCCTAGCACCTCATTCATTTCATCAACATACTAACAGGCATCATTCATTTTGAAGTCAACTTATTCTTACAGAATTGGTGAAGTGGGGCAGCAGATCCCTCCATGGGCCTGAAACTGTGAATTGAATCATTTTCAGGCTGGAGCCTATGCTGTTAAATTGGTATCCTCAGACTTAAGTGGTGTTTATAAGTTCTGTTTTATAACCTGTCCCCTAGCCAGGTTAGATACTGAAAATAACCAATGCAGGAGGAATATGATCAAGTTCCTGGTCCTATGGGGTCTGGCATATGGGACAAATGCTTTGGTTCCGATGAAAGACTTTCTCTAGAGGGAGCAGAGTGGATTGTTCTGGAACTTGAAAAGTGCTTGGGAAGCCCTCCTGGGACTGTAACACTGGCAATCTCCTTCTCTACTACCTCACCTTGTGTGTGAGGAAAGGAGTGGGAATGGGGGATTGATTTTAAGAATTGAAGTCTTTGTCCAAAATAAGATTACTCCTAATCACTTTTAACCAACTTTGGGGAATGCACTCTATCAAAAAAGGAAGGGACGTTATTTACAATTCTCTCAAGATTTACCTTGTTCTCCTTTTTGGAGAATGGTTGCAGTAGGTACATGACAAGAAAGGAGTTGGGTGGATAATCTTTATTCAATTCTAGTATAAAACAAAAAGCCAGGAAATGTTTGGTAATTGTTGTGGAGTTTGAATTATTTTTTTTTTTTGTTGTTGTTGTTGAGCTGAAATAGTGCCTTGATTTCCTTCACCATAAAAGGAGGAGGTAGGAGTGGATGACCTCTGAGATCCTGTGGTCTATGATCAATGATCCTGCAACCTCAGAAAAATAAAAAAAGAGATGTATGCACGTGGGGATTTGGCTGCAGAATTATGTGCATACATAGGCAAGGATCTGGCTCTAACCTAGCTGGCTGTTTGCATTTGGATATCCTCTAGGGCACAGCACAACTCCATTCAGTAAGAATTTGCTCTTAGACAGTTGACCAGTAAAGTGACTGAAGTTTCTCTATCATCTTATAAATCTTAGAAAAAAGATTCTCAGGCCTGTGTTTTCTGAGACTTTTCTCTCAATAACTTTAGCTTCAGTTCCGATTTTTCTTTTCTTTCTTTCCTTTCTCCTTCTTCCATTTTTCTTCCCTTCTGACCCTAATCCCCTCCTTTCTGTGCGTTATTGTGTTGCTTTTTTGTGGTATTTCTTTTATACATATAAATACATATGCACATTTATATACATATATGTATGTGTGAAACATTAATGTTATTCCTTAATGGTATATTGTTAATCACATTATCCCTCATTTTTTACAGTTAAATACATTTGCTGGGCAATTTTGAGTCTTCAAATAATTCTTTTTTGTCAGAGAGGTGATAATTTTGTCCGTATTTCAGACTTCTATTCCTGATACATTAGTGTCCTATTTTTTCTGAAGTCAATACTTATCCTGGTTTCTGATTTTTATAAAATTCTTCATAGATCTATGTAACTTAAATTATTTATATCTTCAGCTATGTCTAGGATTAAATTACATTCTAGGATAAAAAAAATTGTGTGTAGGTGTGTACAACTTCCTGTGTTTCTGGACTTGAATAATTGATCTCTAGGTATATGCTTCTTCCAACATCATGTTGGGGGCATGAGAAAGGCACGTTTGAATCTCTTGTTTCTAGGGTTTCTCCAAAGATATCAAAGTCCCCAAAACCAAATATGTTGGCTACATTAAGGACTATGAAGGAGCCACTCTGATGGGCTGTGAATTAAACCCAAGGATCCCATACACAGAATTTTCTGTCATCATCAAAAAACAGAAAGAGGTAAGAACCTTTAAAAAATATGAATGAATAAGAGAAATGAAACAAAAAGGCCCCATAGGGCAATCTCCAGACTTATAAGGGAAAACACAATAATAAGGGCTACAGACATTCAGTAGAGGAATTGCCAGAAAGACTGGGCCAGGGTAAAGGAAATGCCTCAGAGGAGGGCAATTCTGGTAATGGATAAAGGCATGGAGGTAAGAGAGTCCGGTTTGAGTAATGGTAGGAATTAATTATTTCAGAAGAAAAAGCTGGAGCCAAATTGTGGAATGTCTTGAAGGCTAAACCTAGGAAATTTAGATTGAATCCTTTAGACAGTTAGTTACACATTTTAAGACTTTGAGTGATAAGCTTGCCCTCATCAGGGGATATAGAATGGAGAGTAAATGTTCTCATTTCTCTATTAGCATCAGTAGCTTAAATAAATCTGTCCAAAAACCCATCTGTTCCTTGGTTTCTGTTAAAAGCAAAACAAAAACAACCAACCCATCTTATTCCAGTACTTATTCCCAGGGGTAAGAAATGAAGGGGAAAAACACCCCCTAAAACTTCTGCTCCGATGTGGCCAAGGACACAAGACTGAAGGAAACAATTCCAAGGGGAGACCTCTGGTAATATGAACCAGCAGATGACACTTTCCCTGCCAACAAGAGGCTCCTCCTGTTTGCTTGTTATCTTGACTTATAGCAAACAGGCCTCTGTTCAACAGGCTGGGGTTTTCTTTTTAGAAGAAAAGGCTAAGGAAAGCATTATCAGCGTGGAGCAGGTCGCTGGCAGGGACGGCACTGGATGGGAGCTGAACCAGAGTGGGCACTCATCCCAGGCCTGAGGCTGCAGTCTGTGCATCTGGTCTGCTCAGGTCCCAGGACACAGAAGCCTTGGAGTTCTAGTGGGCAGTTTTGGACTAGGTCGTTTGTGACAAGAGTCACAGCTCTGAGAGGTCATTTGGTCCACCAGAAACTGGCCCTGAAGGTAGGAAGGAGCAGGGCAGGGAAGCAAACCCATATCCTCTGCCTTCAGCTAGTGTTGTTTCTACAAGTCACACTGCCTGCTATGGAAACTCTTCTCTAGAAAATACAGTCTAGACTGGTCAAGCCAGGTCTTTATAAAAATCACTGGAAGTAATTTAGCAATTGAGGTGTTCAATATCTAGTCCCTTCACTTCAAACATTTTGAAACAGTTGAATCCCTTCCTAAATGTTATTACTCATTTGATCTGTAATGATAGGTGAAAGAATTTGACCTTAGACACTGTGTGACCCTGGACAAGTCACTTAACCCTCAGTTTCCTCTTCTCTAAAATGAGCTGGAGAAGGAAATTGTAAACTACTCCAAGACTTTGCCAAGAAGACCCCCACATGGGGTCATGAAGAGACAGTGAGTAAATTTTTGGTCATGCTAGTGACATGGTGAAGGAGGAGGTTTAGCATCTACATGGAAATGAGGAGTATGGATTGGAGGAGAGAGTAGTTTCATCGAGGAGACTGCTAATAGTGATGGGGGCTTAGTGTGGTGGTGAGGGGTGCAGTGGGAGGAATGGTGTCTATTTTAAGGAAAAAGCAGCAGGACCTGGCAATTGATTGGAGAAAGGGAATGAAGAGGACAGTCTAAGAAGAAAAATCATTGGCTAGAGGGTTTTTACCTTGGGAAGTTAAGTAGCCGATTCAAATAGAGTAGATTGGAATGGAAATTAGAAGACAGGTTAGGAGGAAGAATTTAGTTCAGAATATGTCTGAGCTGATGTTATTGCTTCTAAGATATATTTTCTTGCCTCACAAATGATTCCTTGTTGTTATTGGTAAAATTAGATTATAAGAGAGAGAAATTTGGTTTTTCTTTGTTGTTTTTCAAGGACTGCTTGGGGGTTATATCCCCCTACACTCAATTAAATGTGACTTGAGACCAAGATGAAAATGGACTGGGGGGCTTGAAGGATTCCTTGCAGGCTCCACGAGCTACTTTCTCCAGGAAGAGCTAATATGAAAACCAGTCTCCTCAGCACATTAGGAATGCTGGATGCTTGGGATGTCCCCCTTTCCTTCAAAGTAGGAAGGGTAGGGTTATTGACTTGTTTAGGGGAGCTTCACACTGTGCAGACTGGGGCTTTGGCTGAGATGATTTAAATGAATTTAAGGGTTTATATAGCCTTTTGAAGACCTGGTCAAATGGCACAATTCGTATTGAGGAAATGTAAAGGGGTTCTGACTGCATGAAACATCAGATGTCTCTGATGTTTCAGAGGTGATTTATTGTCAGTTTTATTTGGCCTCCTCCAAGAAACCGAGACACAATAGATGACTTATGCTAAATATGCTACATGTGACAGTGAGCCCAGGGGCAGTGCATCCACTCAATATTAGTTTTCTGGTTGGTAGAGATAAGTCATTTGGAGACAATGGTGTGCGTGAAGCCAAATGGGCTTAGGCTTAATAATGGGGTATTTTCACTTATTGCCTATTGAAAAGTGTATTCATCTTTTTCTTCCCCCCTCAAATTGTGCACTCTCTTTATGTGTGAGGAGTAATTAGGAAACAGAATACTGAATATTATTGACTTCAGTTCTCCAATGAACTTTTCTCCTTCTAAATTGTATTTTTTTCCCTCTGGTTGCAGATAATTAAGAAGCTTATAGAAAGGAAGCAAGCCCAGATTCGAAAGGTCTACCCTGGACTTTCGTGTTTTAAGGATGGAGTTCGCCAGATTCCAATAGAAAGCATTCCTGGCATTAGTATGTATAGCGTTCTCTTCCAAAGCAAGTTTGGTTATGGCTGCAGCAGCTCAGCCGAGAGGAACAAGAAGGTCCTATTCTTGTTTGATAAGGCCTTGGGGGGCTTGAACCCCAGGGTATGGTCCTGGAGCCGAGGCTAGCAGAGAGCCAACCTCTCCTGGGCTTGTGCCAAGGTGTCTCCTTCTCTGCCTGGCTTAATTTTTGGCCAGTTCACTTCCCTGGGCATCCCTCCTCCCTTAAGTTAATGGTATCAGATAAGGGTTTTCTTAGCCATCCTCCCTAAGGGGCAGCTGGTCCAAGTGGTGAATGAGACTTCAGAGTAAGAGCCAGGTGTCTGGATGGGGGGGGGTAACTCACTTGTGCAAATTAAATTGGTTTGTGTCAGTGTGGCGTTCTTACCTAGAATCTGTATACAAATTTATGACTGACAGTGTTCTTGGCAAGGAGAACTTTTAATGGGGTTTTCTAGGATTTATTTTTAGTATTAGCTGACCAAAGGGGAGAGGATAAAAAGAGTCCCCAAATCCTTTGTTGGACAGATGCCAAAAAGGACCAACTTTATGCTCAAGTCTGAAACTTCGAAGATAAGATTGTTGGTGCAGGAATTTTTAACTTGGGTCCTTTTAAAAAATACTTTGGTAACAGTATTTCAGTGTAATTGGTTTCCTTAGTCACCCTGTGTTTATTTTATGTTATGCATTCACAAACATTCTGAAAAGAGGTTCACAAATTTTACCAACTTGCCAAAGGTATAGGGTATATATAACAAGAATAAAAATTAAGAAAGATAGTTCAGTTCTAGCGGCATTTGAAATGACATCACCCTTCCATTCAGGAATGAGATATTTCCATTCTGTAGTTTGGACAGACACAATTGTCTGATTTTGGCAAAGCAGAGTAGAATCTTGCTTGGCGTTGAACAACTTGGTTTCCTCATGCTCAGTGGTTTCAAAGGTGCCATCGCTGGCGGTGGCAGCTGCCTCTGTTTACTACTTTTACCCAAGCAGTAGGAAGAAGAAAGAGGAGTTCAACATTTATCTTAAAAAGGTTGAAGGGAATGATGAAAAGGGGCCATCCAACTTGGGTTCACTATCTTGTGTTAGCACACAAGTGGAGAAGAGAATCACTTTATTTTTTTTAAGTAAATATGCACTGGTCTTTTGTTTTTACATTGCCTAAAACCCTTCCTCCGTCTCTTGAGTACATTCATACTCCAATAGGGAACAGACTGAAAGCGAGGTCTCTTGTTGCAGTATTGTAATTTATTTATCTTTATTACTATGGTTAGCAAGACTGTAAGTTGAATTAAGAAGATGCTAACTTTGTTACTCTTTGTATCAAAAAACAATTCTTATCATGTGTTTAATTCTATTAATGTATAGGAGAGACAGGCTGGAAACCGAGTGGAAAAGAAAGAGGGTAAGTATTATTTGATTAGAAAATAATGTATTTGAAGATGATTTCTTTCCCATGGCCTTCCCCTCCCCTGTCCCAGCATCTGTTTTTTTTAAGGCAGTGGGGTTAAATAACTCGCTCAAGGCCATACAGCTGGGTAATTATTAAGTGTTTGAGGTCAGATTTGAACTCAGGTCCTCCTGACTCCAGGGCTGGTGCTCTATTGTGCTGCCTAGCTACCCCATCTGTCCCTACTTTTTTTTCAACTTAGAAAAAAAAAGCAAAAATACCATATTCTCTCTTGACTCCAGTATTTTCCTGGGGTATAGTTTTCATGAGATAGTATGTACCCTATTTAGATGATCCTCTACAAGGGGGATGAAAAGGATTGTAGATAAAGGCTAATCCTTGTTTTTCTGTTGTTTGTTACTCTTTTCTTTCAAGCAAAGAGCCCAAAGATCCTGATCAGCTTTATAGCACATTAAAAAACATCCTGCAACAGGTGAAGGTGAGTTGTCTCATTTCCTTGATTTGATGGAAAGATTTTGAAATGATTTACCTGTATGGAATTTCCATATTAGATACCTTACTTTTTTCTTTACTAAAGAGCCATCAAAGCGCTTGGCCCTTCATGGAACCCGTGAAGAGAACAGAAGCTCCCGGATATTATGAAGTTATAAGGTTCCCTATGGGTAATGCCATTAACATTTTCTAAGTTTAGAGTTAACCTTCTCTAGCTGGAGATTTGGGGGATGAGTAGGCTTTGAGAAAGATGTATGTTGTGAGATTCCTAGTGGGGGGGGGGGGAGAGAGAGACAGAGAGACAGACAGACAGAGTGTGTATGTATGTGTGTGTGTGTGTGTGTGTGTGTGTGTGTGTGTGTGTGTGTGTGTGTGGCAGGATGACAGTGACAGGGAACCTTGATGTCATGGTATTTGTTGGGGAGGAAGAGGAAAGAGGGAGAAGGGCCTCTGTGACTCAGTGTTTCTCTGTGTTCTCTTGAAGCTTTCTACAACTGTCTTTCATAACCTTGGAGAAGGGCCTGCCCCTTTTAGCTGTGTGCCCATAAACTCTCTGGGTGTAATCTTCCTTTCTGTGCCTTTCTTTTATTTACTGTAGCTATTATTATCTGTCCACTGATATCTTTGAGCCTTTCTGGGCTCCAGTTTCCTTTTTGATACAAGGAAGGGGCTGGCCAGGGAGTTTCTGAGGGCCCGCTCTGGTTCTCCCATCCCAAGGCTAGGTTTCCTCGGATGGCCTGTCCAGCTCCAGGCCCCTTGTAATCTGAAGGATGGGGAGTCCTGTGGACAAGCCCTTATCCTTAGGAGTCATGGAGAAGTGATTAGGATTGTAGGGATGAAAAAGGAAGGCCTGGGTATCATGTTTACTTGGAAGTGATGACTGAGGTAAGCCCCTTGAAGGGAGGAGAAGGAGCCTCATTAGTAGAGAGGGGGAAGTTGGGAGTGAGCATTGGGGCTGGTCTGGAAAACCTCATTTCCAGACACTTCGAAGCGATCACTCGACCTCTGTAGGCTGTTTTCCTATTTGTAAAACGGGAATAATAGTAATAACAGTCCTTTCCTTTGAGCATTGTGAGGATTGAGCGAAATAATTTTAGAGCATTTCACATCAGGCTTGGGAGCTATCGAGCACCGTGTCAGTGTTGTCATTTTTAATGGGGATGGGGATGACGAGCTTTTGATCCGCTGTGTTGAGTCAGTGAGACACCGGTGAAGCTACTTAACACATGGTTGGCAATGCTGGGCTGCTGGTCATGGGGAAAAAATAAGGGCTCAACGAAAATTTGTGAATCTCCTAAATAAAGGTGTTAATTATATTTTGGGGAATGGATGCCTCCTGAAGTCCACCTCTTAGCGTCCCTAGTATTCTAAGTCCATCACTTCTTATTAGGACAGTATGACCTCGAAGGCAAGCCACTCAGTGGAGCCTCAGCTTCTTCATCATAGTAAGGGAGTGGCTAGAATAGAAGTGTTACTATTGGCTACTCAAATTGGATTAAAATGTAATTGGGAAAATATAAATAATAGATAAAATAATAAATAAATTTAACAAAATAAAAAATATTAAGTTTGAGAATACTGGCCAAGACCATGCCACTGGATCCTTCAAGCTGCATCATCCTATGAATTGCCCTGTCATGTGGGACTCAAAGGGGACAGCAGGGGTGGGGAGTCAGCAAGAAACAAATACAAACCTTTTTTTTTTTTGTGGAGGATCAAAGGCCCCATTGAATTTTGTCCATATTGTTCTCTTTGCCAACTCCCTCATGACTGTTTTGCATAGTATATCACCAGCAGGAAGGGGAAGGAACAAGAATTGATTAAGCACCCAGGTTTACCCACAGTCCTCCACGTTTGCAACTTATGATCTCTGGTCCCTATTTGATTCCTTTGTGAGTCTGGTGAGTCTTACATACTCTTTATCTGACAAATGGTTTGTAGCCCAACTTCATGAAGGAATGACAAATTTGAGGTAAAAGTTAGTGAAAATCAAGACTCACTGAAATCTGTTGGTTGAAACCGTTGGGTGTCTGGACTTCAGGTTAAGAACCCCTAGGATAAATGATTTCCAGAATATTTTCCAGCTCCATATCTATGTACCTGTGAGGCTGAGACCTTAATTTGCACAAAAATTGCCATTCTGAATCAGGGGAGAAAGTTTCCACACCAGGACTTCCTAATACAAGTAGAACTACAAGTTGGGAAATCTCCCCTTACCCTAAAGGGAGGTGGCAGCTAGCATTCTAATTTTCCCCTTTTCGACAGTGACATTGCCTTTTATCTATGTGATAGCCACTCAGTTCATCCTCACAGTAATCCTGTGAGGGAACTACTTATAGGTAGTGTTATTCCTAATTAACAGATGAGTAAACTAAAACTCAGCAAACTTTTCATTTGTCTCCGTGGTCATACAGCTGGTAAGTGTTAGAGAAAAGTTACAAAGCCAAGGCTCTCCTGATCCTAAGATCTCTTTCCTCTTCAATTGAATATGAACATATTTTTAAAGTTTCTTCTGGTTTCAGCTTAAAGCCCATTTTCTGCAGGAGGCCTTTTTGGGTCCTCTGAGCTGCTAAGCCCTCCCCCTTAGGTGATCTCCCCTCTATGTATCTTGCATGTATAGTTAGATTCAGGTGGTCACCCCCATTAGTTGGGGGTTCCTTAAGCCCAGGGACTGGTTTTGATTTGGTTGTTGCTTTCCTTGTCTCTCCAGCCCTTCTCACACACAGGGCCTGGCAGGGAATTAGCACCCAAGAATTAATTGTCACCTTTGAAAGCAAATGGTTTTGGTAATGGCAGGTGAACGTGCTTGGCAAGCTCCCCCTACCTCACCCCCATAGGAAATTATTACATTCATGATCTTGAAAGTGGTTTCCAGCTTTATATTCAAATCAAGATAAAGGCAGCATGCAAGAGCTCAAGTAGAATGAGGAGAAAAAGTGTGGAAGCCATTCTGCATTCTTGCACTTTCTATCAGTTACGGTTTCCATTTGTAACCTAATACAGTTTCAGAGTAAAGTGTTGCATTAAAAATTTTCTTTTTCTAATATCTTCATCTTAATTTTTCCTAATTTTATAATAAGTCTTTAGTGGGGCACTATTAATTTCTTCATTGGTAAGTGTGAAATAAAAGCAATACATAGGTCATCAGTGTATTTGCAATTACATCATTTTTTGCAATTACATCAGACCTTTGCAGCATCAAAAGAATCTAGTGAAAAGCACAGAGTAAGTCACACTGGCAACTTTTGATTAAAGTGATGTTAATTCTGCTCAAATGATCTCTTGGTAAATGCATGTGGCCTTAGGCCCTTGTTCATATGTAAAACCTTCACTTGGGGCTGGTTGACTCCTTGAGGGTTTTCTGTTCTAACATTCTATTGGTGGAATTCCTTTCCCCAAAACCATCTGCATCTTCATCATTCCAACACTAGACCTAGGAGTGAGAATCTTCTTAGTGAATCTGTATAGGGGGTGTGGCAGAAATGAATGCATTTGATGCAGAAATTGGGTGAGGCATCTCCTAAGTGCTAAAGGAGCTGCAGTCTGAATTGCAGGGATTCCCCAACTGGATTAAAAAGCATAGGTTCTTGGAGTATTCCTGTGCTGTAAACTGTAATACAGTTAATGAAAGATTCTTTTTGTTGACCCCATTGATTAGTGAAAAGGAACCAAAGACTGTTGATATTTTCTTTCTCACACAGATTTGAAAACCATGAGCGAACGACTCAAGAATAGGTACTACGTATCTAAGAAATTATTCATGGCAGACTTACAGCGGGTTTTTACCAATTGCAAAGAGTACAACCCCCCTGAGAGTGAATACTACAAATGTGCCAATATCCTGGAGAAATTCTTCTTCACCAAAATTAAGGAAGCCGGATTAATTGACAAGTGAAAACTGTTTTTCCTTCTCCCTCATAGCAATTACTTTGTCACCAGATCTGAGGAATGGAGTTGAGTTTCAAAGAACTGGGACAATGCATTGAAGATACTTATCCATGTTTTAACTAGCACTTTTCAAAAAAAAAAAACAAACAAAACAACAAAAACAAATTCCTCTTATAGCTTTTCAGATGTGTATTTAAATGGAAGCTACAGAACATTTTTATTTTATGAAATAGATTTTACTCTTTACTATTAATGTACATTTTCTACAATGTGTAATTTAGCGATATGTTCAGTGATAGGTAATCAGGGATTTCCTCCAGGCCTACATGGGAGGAGATTGCACATGTACCAAGTTTTGGGGGCTTTGGAAAATTTCCAGACTGCGAATGTCTTTAGTTTGTTTTCTAATGGAGTGACAGAGTTTATTTTTATTTTGTTCAGGAGAACAGGAAGGGAAGAGAAATAAAAAAAAATATCCTTTTTTAAAAAAGGCAAAATACATTACATTTGAGGTCTCATTGTAGACCTTTTATAAATATATATATTTTTTAAAACACTCATCAAGGTGAGGTGCTGTGAGCAGTTCTGGAGTATGCAAATCTGAAGGGAGGCGGCCCAGTCTCTGGTGGTTCTGTACTGCGAAGACTTTTTCTAAAGATTTGGATTTTTTAAAATAATACTATCTACCTATAACAACTTGGGACCTCTTGACCACTATTTTCCTATTTTTTTCCTTTAGATAGATGTATTGTGTCCTCAAAGTTCCCAAAGCAGCCTCAAGACCTTCTTGAGTCATTAAGAGTAGGGGCTCACATCCATTCTTATGCTTTATTGGGGTCTGTTTAAAAAATTGATCATATTCTTGTTCTGTGTAATTCAGGAACAATTTTGTAAAAATTATCTCATGGTATGTTTAAAGACATCAGCTTGTAGCAAGATCCTCCCAAACGAGTCCTCCAGGTTCTGTATTTGTCTTTGATGGGAAATCCATTTTGTCCCAAGCTTTACTTACAGTCAGTATTTTAACTACTCTGGTGGCATCACACCCAGAAGGCCACCCCATTCCAACTTCATTCTCCATACGACCCTGTTACTTTGTCATTACATTTCAGCTCAACACTGGCATCTGTTTACGGATTACACTACAGGGAAAACCATGTCCTACAAAATAGCAAGGAAGACCAAACAATGTTCTTGACACTAACTTTTTTTGTGTGATGCAAATATATATAAACTGATTTTGTAAAAGACTGAATCTTAGCCTTTGTTTATATTGGGTAGAAAAACTTCCTCATTACAGGGATGACATTGGTAGTCACTGGCTGTAAAGTTGCCAGAATAGAGTACGTGAGGGCAGATGAGCGTGTCGATAGGTTGCGGACTTCATTGGGCCAATTGACGTCCCCTTGGAACTGTGATAATTAGTACAGAAAGAGCTACGTGGAAAACTTGCTCACATTAAAAAATGCCTCAACTTTTTTGTTTTTTTTTAAATAAACCAACTTGATTTATAATGGAGTACAGAGATACAATTGTATGAAGATTCCCTGGTACTGGTTTTAGAGGTTTTTGGAAACTGGGCATTCTGTAACACCCGTTGAGCTTGGTAACCTGTGAAAGTTGGTTATTTTCTGGGTAGATTTTCTTATATAGTATTGTCTTAAATCAGATCGTCTCTTCTATATTGAAAGCATAATTTATGTTTTCTAATTTAAAAATTAATATTTTCATATAGATATTGTGCAATAAAAGCTGAAGTAGGATGTGTGGTTTTTGCAAATGCTTTAACAGCTGATAAAATTTTACATTTGTAAAAATTAATATATTGTACTGGTACAAAATAGTTTTAAATTATATTTTAAAAAGTTCCAAATCTTCTGGCATGTTGTGTTTTTATTCCAGGGCATTTCCTTTAGTATTGACTATGGGAAAGGATTAATTACTCACTATGGCTTTTTGTCTCAACCACTGAGCATTTTTTTTTTTCTTGATTTCCCCTTTGGCTTGTCAACTTCCTGAGGGCAGGGACTGCCTATAGCTTCCTTTCTATCCCTGACTCTTAGCGCACACGGAAGAAGGACTTAAGGGAATTCAGCTCAACATGGAAAAAAATCCATGGCCCAATGAAGAGGATTTTTAAGAACTGGATTGTTTGCCTCTTTATACATTGGATACATGTAGTAAGTCTTTAGATGTTTGTTGACTGATAGATTCAACTCAGTACAGATGAAGCCATCATCTGCTGAAGGTTGTGTAGTACTGCGATGAGTTAAGTTAGACTAACTGGTAGAATTCCATTGCTTCCTCGGCTCACAGCCTACTGCGCTACAGAAAGGTGATGAGGTCTTGCCAAAGGGTAGGCTTTTAAATAGAAACCTAATTCCCCAATATCTGGCCTGTGGGGGTTGGGAAGAGGTACACATACCAATACACTGGTGTGATACACAATTGAAAGTAAGCAAGGAAGCGGAGCTCACCAGCCACCCAAAAGGTGTACTCGTAGCTCGTGATACGCTGGCAGGTGTGGTGGGCAAGACGACAGCCTCCAGGGGAATAAGACAGAGAAAGACATGAGCGGTTGGGGGAAAGAAACTAGGTGACCCACCGATGCCAAAGGTAGAACTTCAGCTAAAGAGCCCTTGCCCCCAGGGAGCTTCTATTCTACTCTGAGGAAGTCGTCATGTATACACTGACACCTAAAATATATAACTAAATCTAGCTGTGGAAGCAAGGGAGAGGAGCAGTAACCACTGGGAGGTCAGGAAAAGCTTCATGGGGAAGTGGCAGAAGCCAAGGAAGGACGTCAGATGGGCGCCTCAGTAGAGCCCTGGGAAGATGCTGGCTGTGGAATCCTGGGCCAATCCCTTAGATTCTTGGAGCCTTTTTATTCCTCTGTAAAATGAGAAGTTTGGACATCGCCTCTTAATCCTTCCCAGCTTTGAGTCTTAGGTTCCTATGACGAAAGGCATAATGTGGAACATTGACTAGAAACAGCAGCTAGGCAAGTTTATCAGGAATCTAATATTAAGCAATTGGGAGTAATGTGCAGTCAGTGTGGAAATAGAAATTGGAAGGGCTTTTAAGTGGTGGGAAAGCCTATATTTTTGTCCTCCATGTAATTTGAGAGCCACTGAAATGATGTCTAGGAAAGTGACAGGTATAGGGACAGACAATACAGAGAAAAGTAGTTGAGGGTAATGACAGTCCCTAGGAACAGTATTTATAAAGGTTTTGGAATTATTTAATGTATAGTGAACTCGGCTAAATGCAATGTAAGTGGAAGATGGGTGAGGGAAGTCTGAGTAAAATCAAATTCATAATGCCGTAATAAGACTGAGTGGGGTAGGAAAGCTCCCCGATGGGAGGGAGTTGGGATTGCACTGAAAATTTCCAAAAGCTTCAAATAATCTCTATGAAAGGAAATAAAATATTAAATGTCAAAAATGGAGGGTTTTGAGAATTGTATTTAGAATAGGGGAATTTGATTTCAACAAAATGGTGCAAGTTCAGAATTGCGCAAAGGAAGACTGTCAAAGTTGTATTGCCTACCTAGAGGATCTAGGCTGGAAGAGAAAGTTTTAATTGGTAGATTGCAAATCTGACAAATTATTTGAATTTAAAATGTTGAACTCAAGCTTATTTATTTATGGACCTGAAAAACAAATTATAAAAAGCTACTTTGTTTAGAGGAAAAACTTAGATGGAAAGCTGGAAGGAAAAATGTGAGAACCATGGAAAACAAGGAA
The DNA here is from genome assembly GCF_037893015.1 of Macrotis lagotis. Lineage (NCBI taxonomy): Eukaryota > Metazoa > Chordata > Mammalia > Peramelemorphia > Peramelidae > Macrotis > Macrotis lagotis. Next base: position 33,277,133 of record NC_133664.1, on the reverse strand, counting down.
TGCAAAAATTTGAAGTCTTTCTGGAATAATTTGTCTTTAATTCATATCAGTTATAGATCCAGACAGACAGACAGGCAGCTGGTTGGCTCCATGAGGCCCACAGCACCTGAACTAGATTAAAATATAATAAATATTTAATAATATAAAGCAGATAGATAATCAAATTTTAAAACAAAATGCAAATCATAGGGCTGTAAGATGAGTAGCCGCCTTTTTCCATTTGACACTAGTGTTCATGATACACAATTCCAGACAGAAGGCTGTAGTGGCGGATGGGAGGGGCGTGGATGGAGAAGAGGTAGGAGCTGGAAAGAGTTCTTGTGGATGAAATTTGAACTGAGGTTTTTTGTTATTGCAGTGTGGTTAAGCGACTTGCCCAAGGTCACACAACTAGGTAATTCTTGTCTGAGACTGGATTTGAACTCAGGTCCTCCTGACTGCAGGGCCAGTACTCTTATCCACTGAGCCACCTAGCTGCCCCTGAACTGAGTCTTTTTAAAGACAAGAAAGCTGAAGGTGGAAGTGAGGGGGATGTGTGCTCTTGTCTTCTACAATGCAGGACATACCGACTCTTGACCATTACAGTCATCTTGGTGAGATTAGGATTATTGAAGGTTTCCATTTATACAGGAAAAACTAAATGGATGAAAAATAGCCATCACCCAGAAACACCGATGAACATAAATCCAGTCTGATTAGTTTCTGAGATGGAAATGCTCAAATGTCAAGTTAAATCCGACTCCACCTTGGCTCCGTATGATTTTGAATCTTGGAATACCATCATCTTCAAAGAATTGAAGCTTCAAATGAATGAACAGAAAAAAAATAGAAAGATGGACATGGGGGGCTGTAGGAAATTTCCTCTAATGATTTCTGAGCAAGTAGTAATAAAGGTATGAGGGACAGCACGCGTACACACATAGCCAGTCCTATGATGAGAACAACAAAGAACATAGCCTTTAAGGTGACATCCATGAAACCGAAAGATAAAGGGGAATCCCCCCGGGTCATGCCAGACAGACCCTGGCAGGGGTGGGGTTAGAAGACGGGACAAGCATCTCGGTGCAAGACAGTCGCAAGTCTGCCGTTCATTCCTTTTGTTGCGAAAACTACACTAGCTTTGGAGCATCCTTTTTACCACAGCCAGAAACAGGTGTACCCAGTGGCTGGCCCTTGTTTACGTTTTCCTCAGGATGCAATACCTCCCTTGCAGCTGGTGTTCAAGAGCAAGGGTACATCCCATGATGAGAGGGAACATCTTTGTCAACTTTTAGTGCAACCCCTTCCCCATGAGAGCAGGAGTGGTCCTTCAAAAAGGCTGCTTAGACACCCAGGGGTTTCAGTCCAGTGGGATGGTCCAACCTTCTGGACCATTGGTGTACAGGGCCCTGTAGCTACCACTTTGTCTCCTGCCCGTCACCACAGGTCTTTGTGGTGGATATCTTCTGTTGAGCATAAATTGTTTTTTTGTTCAGATTTTTGCAAGGCAGTGGGTTTAAGTGGCTTGCCCAAGGCCACACAGCTAGGTAATTAAGTGTCTGAGGCTAGGTTTGAACTCAGGTACTCCTGACTCCAAGGCCAGTACTCCATTCATTGTGCCACCTAGCCGCCCCTCCTAAGTTGGATTTCTGACAAGTCAGTCTTTGCCAAGTGATGCTAGTTCTGTGGTTAAAGTCAAGATAACTGGTTGTGGCTCAAGAGGCAATGCAACAAACTCCTCGTCCACTCATTCCATCGAGGGAAGTCTTCCCAAGCTTGGGGTGGACACCTTCCCATCACTTGGTACAACCCATTGGCCAAAATGAAGCATGCTACAATTTCTTGGAACCACAGCTGACAATTGGGTGAATCAGGTGGACACTAAGGGTAGACAAGTCCGAGAAGAGCTACCTCAGAAACCCTCACACCAGAGCTTACAGCTTACTTGATGGATAGAACGCCTACATCACTGAAATCCCAGTTTTGGAAAGTATAGACCATATCAGGCTATTTATTTACAAAAACTCTACTACCTTTATAACAGGGAAACTTAGAAGATAGGCATTGCTATCCCATTAAAAGGGTTCAACACACCAACCTGTGACTTCATTTTACCAATTTGTTTTTCAAGATCTACAAATGGGAAAATGTAAATGCTCGTTCAGTCAATCTTTTATTACATTAACAGCATTTTCTTATTTGCATTGAAACAAATTAGGTAAAATGTGGTGCCTCTGGCAGCACCTGCTCCTGGCAAGAATTGGGGAAGCTGCCCGGGCCATACGACTAAAGTGAAGGGACATTCTTTGGGGTTTGTTCAGGTGTGTAGTCATTTGATCTTGCATGGCTTTTGGTAAGAGATCCTGCACATTAAAAGCTCTAAGACAATTGCTCCAATTGGGTAATTCTACTTAATGAAAAAGAAAATGAACTTGAAGTGGAAAAGGCCATGTCAGCTTACAAAACTTTTATTATTTCTGGTATATGCTAAGTAACAGAATTCTTAAAAGTTTAAGTAGATATATACAAAGCTACAAAAGATCAAACTTATTAATGAAATCATACAAAGTGATCACAAATTTTATTGTTAGCAGGTAATGATACCAAATAATTATGAGTTCTGAATGATTTCTTTACCTCTCTTTTAATACATTTTCACAGTTATGATTCCTCCTATGGGGGAAAAACAAAGATGTTTGAAATTACCGATTTAAAGATTTGTCTAATTAACCACTATTCTCTCTACAATTACTATAAGAAATATAATATTCACTAAAACTAGGGGCTTTTGGTAGTATAATACATTTAAGCTTTTAAGGGAGGGGGGTAAGGCCAGCTATTTATCTACAGAAGGAAAAAACAAATCCACGTCAAATGCCTGAAGATAGGTTTTTAAAGCACTAAGATGCTTTAAGTGGCAGAACTTTTCCTGTTGACAGTTCTGCCTACTCTTGTCCCAACAACACCAATCATTCTTTTCAAGCAAGAGAGGTGGGGTGTCAGATGAATTTCAACGACATCCAACAAAAGCTTCGTTGTATTTGGATAGCGAATGCTTTTTAGAAGATCTGCTTTGTCTGGAGTCTTTCTTCTGTTTGAAAATTGGAGAATTCAAAAAACATATATCTGTAAATGGGTCTCCTCTTCTCAGTTTTCTATGAGAATAAAATAAGATGTTAGAAGTAAATCTTTGAGGCTCAAATAAAAATCAGTTGAATTAAATCACAATGTGACTCTCAGTCCTTCTGTCCCAACCCCCACGTCTCTCTACCTCCCCCCCCAAAGGCCATTAGAACATACGTGGCAAGGGCAGGTTCCTTGTAGTTCACACTCAGGGTACACCTGCGTTTACACAGGGGCAATGCAGAACTCTCTTCACTCTTGCTGAATGGAAGGGAATGTTTTCTTCTTTTCTCACGAGAAGTTGGATGGATATTGGTGACATCTTTCAAGCTGAGATGAAATGACTGCTGAGTTTCAGAAGGTGAACCTAGGGAAAAAAACATTCACTGAAGAGAGAGCCAGAAAAAGTAGAAACCTCAAACTGCAGATTAGAAGTCTGAATGCTTACCTGATACAATCCACAAGCAAGACAAGGCTTTGAACAGGATAGAAAACAGAAAAAGCGTGGATAGGGAAGGTGGCAGTTGTGTTTAGAGGCACGGGGAAGATCAAGAAATAGAAAAAGGGGTCACATCACTTAAGACATAAGAAAAAGGGAAAGCACATGTTCAGGAGAAAAGTTCAATGTGCCTGGGGCATTAAATAGGTGAAAAATATTTGATGAAGTTTGGAAATGTGGACTGAAAGGCAGTCATGAATTCCAGGAAAAGGAGTTTGGATCTGTTCAATGGAGAAGAGGGATGGGGACAGTGAGCTAAAGTTTTAAAGAAGTGTTTCTAGAAAGACCAATAAAAAAGTTGTTGTGTGTGAGACTGATTGGGGAGGAAACCAAAGGGAGGCAGGCCCATCAGAAGGTCATTGTGATAATCCATTCAAGAGCCAAGAACAAGGATCTAAATAAGGAGTTAACAGCGGGAGGGGCTGGAAAGGAGACATTAGGAAGTAGACTCAAAAGGACCTAGCAAAGGGACTCATCCAAATTGGGGGTGGGGTGGGACAAGGGGGCACATATAGACACAAATCTGGGCTGGATATATAAATTTCAGAGTCAGGTGAATAGGGGTAACAGTTGAAGACACAGTAACAGATAAGATCACCAAAGAAGAAAGTATAGCAAGAGGAGAAAAGATGACCAAGGAGAGCCTTTTGCAATGCTAGAAGAAAAAAAAAATTAAAGAAGATGGAGAAATTAGAAAAGTAAGAAAAAGAGGAAAATTGGGGATGATAGTACAGACTACAGCTATCAAGCTCACCTTGAAGCCCAGATTAAAATGTAAATGGGAATGTTTAGCAAAGTAAAAGACCACAGACATGTGTGGCCTGCAGGAATGTTTTGAGTCTGACACTACTGCTGTAGATTATAATGGTGTAAATGCTATAGAGGTCAGAGGAGGAGGGCTGAGAAGACAAGTTATTTAGCGGCCTTTTTAGTTAATTTAATAATTTTAGTAATTTAGTAGAATTGTCCAGACTGTGGCAATAGAAATAAGTGGAGATTACTTATTCAAGAGTGGAAGGAAAAGATGGGAAAGTGATAGAACTGGAGAAAAAATTTTTTAGAAGTATCTTTGAGGACAGAGCCAAAGGAAGAGCCTGAAAATACAAGAAAAAGAGATGAGTGACAGCAAACCTGAGGAAGAGCCCAGGGGAAGTAAGGTTGGCCTTGATTAGGGGAGCCATCAACCAGAAGGGGAGGAGGAAAACTGGGGTGAAAGGAAGTCTGCTTCCTTATATTGCTGATTTAATAAAAATCAACCTCAAATGAGCAGAAAGATTTAAAGATGATTTTGCTGTCCATGACCCCTCATAAAAATCAGCTCACCTTGACAAACAGGAGTCATTTCTCCTAAAATAATATTTTGATCCTGAGCTGTGATTGAATTGGCATTAGGAGCTCCCAATCACTGGCAGATTGGTGACGGTTTGGCACCCTTTGGGAAGTGCCTGGAGTGTGGAAAGGCTTGTTGGACTTTCCTGGGTGCCCACGCCCGTGACAAAGGTGGCATTTGAACTTCGGGCTGCTTTTCCAGGCTGTCTTGTCTATAAAGGTTTAATTGATATAAATGAATTGTTATAACAAGAAGGCCAGAAGAGCCTAGAAATCATCTTGGTCAATGAATATTGATCTAGGCCACAGGAGAAACAGAGAAGCCCCAGGCAATACAGAGGTTGAATATAATCTAGTTAGCAATGTTGGAGATGGGGGCCGAAGATTACAAAATGCCACTTCACAAAACAGCAAAAAGAAGGGGTGGAAGAGTCTGTGGAAAGCCAGGCCTGAGACCCAATGATGTCATATATACTCTCCAAAACATTTAACATGAATCTAGAAGGTTAAAAAAAACCCAAAAAATGGCAATTTGCCAGTATTGCACCCATTATTAACAGCTGGCAGCAGTACATGGGCCTTGAATTTCTTTAAGTCTCAATTTTCTTATCTGAAAAAAAGGGGGATGATATACAATATCTCCACTAAAGCCCTTGTGGTACTCCTATGAGGTTCTAATGAGGTAGCTTAAGTCAAATTCTTAAACCTTGAAATACTATGAAAATGTCAGCTACAATGTCCATAACACAGGGCAAGTGATAATCCTGCAGTAGCTGGCCCAGGCTGACAGCTACACAACTTGGCCTGTTTACTTTGGGGCTTCCTGGGAGTTAAGAACTAGAGGTTCAAGGGTTACTCTCTCAGCCCCCAGGCAGATGGGTCCTTGAAGCTATCAATTAGAAGTCATCAATTTGAGTCAAGGGAGGGTATTTATATATCAAGATTCCTTAGACTGATAAGATCACAGGTTCATAGTAAACAAAAAAAAAGCCTTCACAAGGATAATCAATTCTATTTCTACAGCACTTTTTGTCTCTTTTTTTGCCTCCTCCCTTTCAGATTCCTCTGTGTATGTATTGTAGACCTTCCTCCAGTAGAGGTCAGAGACTCATTTTTGTCTTGATATCCCAAACTTTAGTACCTTCCCTATTATAACTTACAGACAGGAGGTTCTTAATAAATGCTAAACTGGACAGTGAGGAGGCAGAACTATTTAAAAATTATTTGTTTTTGCAACCTAGGAGGAAAATCTTCAGAATGTAAAGGTTCAATTAAAGGTAATTAAGGGCTGAGAGGCAAGATAAGTGGGGAGATGGTAAGTCAGGAATAAGCAGCACTTGAAGAGTTCATGTTAACTACAGCGTGAAGCCTTGGGGAAAAAAAGGTTGCCTAGTGACTTGGACATATGCACAACAGGAAACGTCATAATGTGGCAACGTATATAGAGCATAGTCGGCATCACACGCAACAATGAGAGGCATAATGTAGGGTCACATGGTAACAGAGTGGCACAGATTGGCCAAGGCTCCAGAGTAACCATGGATCTGGATTTGAACCTTGGTGAGGTTATCTTGTGACACTGGACAATTCACTTAATTCCTAAGTGGGTTAAAGCTGGAAGATCTCCCAGGCTTTGGGATGGGCCCTATCTCCACCACTACAGACTGGCAAGTGTGCCTTTACTTTTGGCCCAATTCTAGAATGTATCATGAAAGGGATGACTTGTGAAAACTGAGAAAAGGACACAGTTATTACTGGTAAGGAAGACCATCAAGCTCAGGTCATGTCAGGCTGATCCTATGAATGAGTGTATGAGGAGTCTGGTGCAGGAAGCTCATCACCCCAGGACAGTCAATGCTTGTAGGCAACATATGCAGAGATGGATTAGTTATAATCTAATCAGGGAGAGCAGAGGCCAGACATATGGATCCATATAATACAATCCATAATTGGATTGAGAGCACAGACAAGTAGAAAGGGAATGCCTTGAGGTCTTAGTATTCTTGGCCTTGTTCTATTTGATGACCTGGATCTAGGTAGAGATGGCATCCTTATCATACATGCAGATGAACCAATTCCAGCAGGGACAACTAATTCAGAGTTAATATTCAGAAGAGATTTTGACATACTGGAAGTGGTAAAATGAAATACAAGAGGAATAAATGACAGTTATATAATAAAAAAAAGACCCCACCCAAATCCCCAAGCACAGGACTGGAGAAATGGTTAGACAGCTGGTCATATGTCCAGGGTCCATCTGGAGGGGTCAGATTAAGTTTATAAAAGCTTCTGGAGACTTGAAAGCTCCAAAGCCGTCAATACTGCTACAATCACACAAGTCAAATGTGTTGGCAGATGGCTGCCCTTCTGACAGACTCTCTCTCCTCCATAAGTTAAACATGGATATTGTGCCTTTCTTCATGTTCCCAATTCTGAGGACGTTGGGCCACAGTAGGTGCTTAAGAGACTTTTACTGAGGGCCTACTTCATTCTGAAAAGAAGAGCTGTGGAGAAGATGGGAATGAACAGGTTGTGTTACCTGCTCAAGCAAATAGAAGCTGGCTGAGCTTGGGAGCGGGAGATGGAGAGGTCATGGGCACTCCCAGGTTCTTCCAGGGATTAGACCTAGGACTAAAGGGTAAGCATTAGAAAGAAGACATCAGAATAGTGTGTTCTCTGGCTCAGATGGGCTGCCAAGGGCTTTGTTCCACGCCTGCAGGCACCAGTCTCCTGGAGGAAAGGCTGGACTGCCTGTCTGCCAAGGGGCACTGCATTGCAGAGGGGTGGACATAGTTTGGGCAGAGGCTCTACTGAGCTCTCTTCTATCTCCAGAACCCAGGAACAAATAAAACTGAAAGGTATCCTAGGAGATGACTTTCATCTTTACAAAGGAACTGATTATCAAGTCACTTGATGTGAAGTATAAATATTTACCTGTATCAATTTGATAGGCTGAATTATGTTTGTAATCCATTATTTATAAACTTTGTACAATAAATGCAAGTCCTTTGATTTTGGCCCAACTAATTGGTTCTTAATTTTTTTTTTCTTCTGTGGCTTTCACTAAGAGGGCATCTGCAATACGCCTGGGATCATGTTTAAAGACTAGTCCAAAATGCGCCAAAGCCAGGCAGGTAGAGCTTGCCTACAAGGTTATCAGTCTGAACCAACCCCGCCCCCCCCCGACAGATGGCGATTCTACTTTTCCCAGAGAGACATATGGGGAGTATCTCAGCACCCAACTCTCATTTACCATCAACATCCAAACCCCAGACAAACAAAGGCTCACTTACTGAGGCAGCGGCTGGTGTCTGTTCTCACAGAGCTCTCCTGGGAGCCTTCAGGCACAAATGTCTTCTCTTCTAAGAGCACCCTTTTGGATCGAGGTCTCATTTGGACTGGGCTTAGAAGAGAGTCCAGATTTTGCATGTATTTGGATTTTTGTTTAAAAGGTACATAGAGTTCACCAGAATCCTGTTCGGAAATACTTGATCCAGAGCTGTTCAACTCAGATTGAATGCCGATCTCTTCTTGTTCACACTCATCATCATCATTCACCTTCCTTGACCGGAAAGGAGTGATATGAACACGTTCTTCACAATTAAAATTGTAGGCATCGTTGAAGTCATCAGACTCATCTAATTTTTCCTTGGAAAGAGTTTTATTACCTCCACTCCTGCTTTTCGTACCCTTTGATGCACACTTAGATTTACTGGTCCCACTGGATTTTCCTTTCTGTTCTCTTTTTCCTCTTTGTGAATATTTATTTTTCATTTCGGTCTGTTTCTCTTTAGGTTTCACCACCACACATTCTGTTTCAGTTAGTGTTTCTGGCTCTATTAATGCTGGGGATAAATTAATTTGATTCTGACAGATATTTTGGTTTAGATTTTTAGTGACAAGATTGTTTATTAGGTTTTTCTCAAATTCAAGGTTGTCCAGTTTGCAAAATTCTTCTGTTAAATTGCCAATTTCTAAATGATCTAAGGTTTCAAGGTGACATATATTAGTGTGCCTTTTCTGTACGCTGCTGCACCGAACAGATACGCTTCTTGGTAAGACACTGTCAAGCAATTTCTCCTCTTCCTTTGCAGAAGAAGCCTCAATATTAAGCCCCAGTGTATCTTGACAAACAGGAGAGCTTTCTCCTAAGGATTTAATAGATAAATTAATATGAAGGTTTCTCCTTCCTTTCCCCCATCCACCTACTACCTAATGAGTTGTTCTTAAGACATGACAAAATCAGAAAGTTGTTTTCTACATTTACAATAAAAAGGTTGTGATGCCAAATCATTAGGTTAATTAGGTTAGGTTTCTAGGTTACAGGAATCTGACTTGAAATAAGATTTTTGTCTGGCTCCTAGAAAAAATTCTTCAAAGGTCTATTAATTTCCTTTGACTTAAAAGAAATGAATCTAGTTCAACTAGTTAATAAACCAATCAACAAAAAATTAAAAACATCTACTTGCCTAACAAAAAAAAAAAAAGACCCTAAAAGCAGTAATAGGAAACACAAATGTAATCATATGACCTTTTGGGGAACATATACTTTTACTGAAAAGACATGTGAAAAATTGAAGGTATGCTACCCAGAATTTTTGGTTGAAAAAAATCAACCGAGTAGGATAGGCATTAAATGCTATAGAAATTCAAAGTAGACAGAGGTCACTGAGGATAGTAGAACCTGGGTAAAATACAGGTAGATTGGAGAGAGTGATGAATGCTTCTGAGGCAGGAAGAATCATATGAGCAAAGATGAAGGAGCAGGGAAGAGCCAGATCTGGATTTGCCTTAAGGAATCTAAAGTTAAGGATGGAAACATGGACTTGGGGCCAAACTGTGAACAACCTTGAATGCTAAGCTAAGGAGTTTAGATTTTATTCTAAAAGTGATGGGAAGTCACTGATGGTGTTTGAGCAGAGTGGGAACTGGAGAGGTGGCAATTACCTTCTATTCGCAACAATTCAGCTTTCCCTGGAAGGTCAGCATCCAGAACAGATTCACACCTTGGAAGATGCCTATAAATAACAACTGTAATTTATTCATTAATCCTATAATAATAATAGTTTTTAACATTTCCCTAATTTTGTGGCATTTTTTTTTTGGCTCTATCTCCCAACCTCATGAAAAAGTTCTTTAGCCAGAGACTATTTATAAGCTTTTTAAAATAAAAAATAGTAATCACCTTGAGGCTAATTTTTCATTATAAGCACATATAATTCTTCAATTTGGGGGGGCATGGTGTACATGTGTGTGTCTGAATGAACAGGGCTTAGTTCTGAAGTCCACTGCTTGAAGGATTCCTATCCTTATTTGGGGAGAGGCAGGGGGGGGGGAATAATTACTTTGATATCAGTAAATTGCATGAATTTTGGAAAAAGAATGCTCATCCTAGTAAGCCTTCTTGTGCTGACCCAAGAAAGAAGCCAAAGGGTAAGAAAGCAAAAATATTTTTTTCTTGACTGAGTTCAGAAATCTCATTTCCAAGGAACATTCAGACTCTCTATATAGCAAAGTATTTAGCAAAACTTTGTGTCAGTGGAAGAGAATTCTTTTTCTGAAAGGTGTATTTACTAGTAATTTTGAAAAACTTTTATACTAACAGTAAGTCATTTACTTCTGAGTCACTGTTGAGATCTTCATTGTAGCATTCTTCCATTTCTGAGGTACATGTTTTCCAGTTCTGTCAATAGAAAAAACATTCATTAACATGTAAATATTCATACTACCAGTTACTGTATCAGTTCAGTTATGCAAGACAGCTAAATAGGAAGCCCACATAGATGACTCACATTTACTTGATTAATGTGTATGTGTGTGTGTGTGTGTGTGTGTGTGTGTGTGGGGGGTTTGCAAGGCAATGGGTTAACTGACTTGCCCAAGGCCACACAGCTAGTTAATTAAATGTCTAAGGCTGGACTTGAACTCAGGCCCTTCTGACTCGGGGTTGATGCTTTATCCACTGTACCACCTAGCCACCCCAGATTTGCTGACTAATTTCTAGTCATTTATGAATGACTATTAAAAAACTGAACGGGGGGGAGGGGGAAGAGAACATTTACTACTTTCTGTAAATGTCTTCATTTTTCTAAATCCAACTCAATTCAATTTCTATGGTTGAATCTCACTGAAACTATAGAGACTAGGAGATGATGATTCAAATATTCCTCAAACCATCCCCCACACTAATCAATTAGTAAGAAAGAAATATGGAGACCAAAGAAAAATATCCCATCTATTTTTTTAAAGTGCTGAACAACACCCAAAGAAAGAATAATTCCATATATAAAGTAGAAAAGTGAATTCTATGTGAAAACTATGATTTTCTACTATGCATAGCTTATTTTTAGAAATATTAAATTCAAGGTATTACTTTCAAAATTGTTCTGCTTATCTAAGCCCTTCTGAAATTCCTTCTGTTCCTTTCTTTGATGAGCCCCTATTTTATTCTTCTTTTGGGGGCAACACTAACCACTTACTTCCTTCACCCCTAATTCTCATACCATGAGAAAACTATATTTAAAATATATAGGCACAGTTAAACAGAACAAATCCATACATTTGCCATGACTCAAATTCAATCCCACTTATTTTTAAGGCACAAGTTTGAACTCTGGTTTCTAGAGAATGGGAATATCCTCTACAGAAACAGGTAACCTGAAAGGAGGGGAGAAGATAATCATTCGGACAAGGATGCATGGATCTGGGAATCATTTGGGTAGAGAGGATGACTGAGAACTGATGATAACATCATGGGTCAGAGTGTGTTGTGAAAAGCAAAGAAGACCTAGGATAGAAGCCTGAGGAACTTCCATGCTTAGGGGGCAGGTCAGGGAACCAGGAGAAAATTGTGGCATAGAAGTTGAAGGAGGAGAGAGGTTCCACGATCAGGGGGAGGTCAATAGTGTCAAGAATAGCAAAGAGGGGGCATCTAGGTGGCATAGTGGATAGAGCACTGGCCCTGCAGTCAGGAGGCCCTGAGTTCAAATCCAGTCTCAGACACTTAATAATTGCCTAGCTGTGTGGCCTTGGGCAAGTCACTTAACCCTATTGCCTTAAATTAAAAAAAAAACACAGCTAAGAACAAAGGATAGGGACCTACTCTAAGATCATTGGACTTTAAAATTAAGAGGTCACTGATAACCTTGAAGTTCAGTACAACTGTGGGATTGAACAGTGAATGAATAAGCAGGAATGGAAAATTTTTTTCTGGAAATTTGATCAATCTTAGGAAAAGATGGTAACTTGAGGGTACAGAAGCATCAACTGAACATATTTTAAGAATGGGGAGACTCAGCACGTCATAGGTAGGAGAAAAGGATCCATTAGAAAAGGAGGATATATGAGAGGAAAGAAATCCTTAATAAGACAACCCTCCAGGGCTCCTAGAAGAAATGGAATTAAAGTCAGAAGCATTAAAACTTGATAAGAAGGGAATCCTTTCCTTTGGAAAATGAAGAAGATAAATGAAGCATATAAAAGTTCTGAGATATAGGAAAGCAAGATAGTAAGCAAGTGATCTGCTGAGAAAGAGTAGATAGGGAGGCAAACCTGAGAAGGTTTGGAGTAGTTGTTGAGGTATTTCCTTTCCTAAGTACTTTTATTAGTTCACAACAACAAAAAAGGACCATCTCAGAATCAGTATCATGTACCTTATTACAGGTGGTTTAATAAATAGTGATTGAAACAAATATCTTAAATGCAAAAATAAAGACAAATGAATAAACTTACTGTAGAACACAAAGCTTGAGCTGGGCTAAGAAGGTCAGCTGTCTCTAGCAATTTTTGAGTGACCTTACAAATAATGCCTCTCAAAGTTGCCAGTTTAGCCTGCTTAAGGAGAAAAGGAACACTGTTGATATTATATTATAATAAATTCTTAAATACTACTGACTACCAAAATGATTTTGGGAGAGGAGAGGGAATGGGAGAGGTAGGGGACAAAAGTATTATCAGACACAAGGTACGGAGAGTAAAGAGTTTCAATTTTCCCCTCAATCTTGCTCCCCCCCCCCCCCCCCCCCCCCCCCCCCGAAAGCACTGAGTAAAGACTTTCTATAGGACATGGACCTTGTTGTTATGGAGTTTAATTAATATGGAGGGTTAGGGGGGAGGATGGGGAGCAACCAAGGGGGGGAAGATCTAAACACAAATAACTATAATACACAATATTAAGTGCACTAGAGAAGTAGAAACAAAAAAGTGCTAGGGAACTGCAAAATGGAAGTTTGTTAAAGATAGAAAGGATACAGGGGGTGGGGTTTGAACAGGACTTGAAAGTATGTGTAAGGAATTCTATGGGTAAAGATAAGGACATTTCAAGACATAGGAATGAACTAAGAAAGAGACAGAGGGGTAGGAAGTTTAGGCTCATTTGGGAGACAGAAGATCCCACCTTAGTGGAGTAAGAGTATGAAAGTGGCCCAAGACTGTGGAGGGTCTTGGAAAAATGGGCAAAAGTTTTGATTATATAGGCAAGCAATAGGAGGTCACAGATAATTTTTGAGAAAAAAAAAAATGACATGAGCACATCCACGTGGACAGTTTCGAAGTCATGTCTATTTGGCTCCACAGTGCAATGTACTTTTCAACAGGTTTGTCTTGTCTGACCAGAAAAAAAGGTTTTACTCTCCTTATGTAAGCCACAATTAATGGCTTGTGAAAAACTGTTCGGAAGAGGGCCAAGTCAAAGAAAGGCAGAGCTGTCAATATGGGATTTTAAATTTGCAGTAGATAACTCATACATGAAAAAAAATGAAAGTCAACTATCATGTGAACCCTCTTAATCTCAACCATTATAACCTGTTGTTTGTAGACTTGGCTTAAATTAAATTACATGACACCAGGTTTGTAGAAATAAACACAGATGTAAATAACCAATCCATCAATAAACTTGACCCCCCTAAAATAACAATAATCATAATACTGAAAAATATATTGGCTGCTGATATCAAAATCATGAGTCAAGACTTTTCTGTCAGTGCTTATAAATTCCTACTGCAAAATGAAACTGAATTGTGAGTCTTTTGACCTGGTATAATTTACCTGTTGCATTTAGAAGCAGCTTAAATAAAATTATTCTCTCAGCTTAGTGACTTGTCTTGGTCACTCAGTTCTATCTGCAAAATGATCAGCAAATACTTAAAAGTGTTCAATTTGCTATCTGCTTCAAAAACAAGCAAACAGGTACCAAACACCTCCAGTGTACATGTAAGACACTGGAGACAAGACAGAAAACTAAAATTAGCCCCTGCCCTTGGGGAGTTTTACACGTGACTGGAGGAGCACAACTACACAGACAAATTCAAGGAAAAGTAAGTAGGGAGAGAACATAAATAAGGGGGTGTGATCAAAGGTGGCTTCATGGAGAAGGTGGCTCATGGAGTTAGGCCTTGAAGGAAAGACCAATCAGACCAAAGCATAAGCATCAATTCTACTTGCATCTTTGGGTATAGGGTTAAGGCTGGAATAATACCAGAGATTTAGACCAAAGAAGGTAATCAATAGGAAAAGCTACTTGCTGTTAAGGTTTAACACTAAAACTGAGTTGGATTAGTAACAGGTTAAAATAATTAATTCAGGGGTTTAAAAATTTTCTTCTGAGGAAATAACAGTTTTTATGAAAATACCTGAGTAGAATCTTCTGTTTGCTGTGATGCCAGCTTTCTTCTTACTATAAATAGCTGAAAGTTTAGATACTGGCATTCTTTCTTCAAATGTAGGATGGTGTCCTGGGCATCCCTCACTCTGGACCGTTCATTTTCTAAAGCTAAAGCTAGAGCTTTGTTGTTCTCCTGGTAACTTTTCAACTGTGTAGATGGATTGGCTGAAAGGAATATTCAATGGCTTACTTTCAAATGCAAAATTAATGAATGATGCCAAAGGTAAATAAAAATAAAAGCCTCCTACCGAGTATATACTGGCACTTCGTAGCCAGAATGGGCTTGGGTTTGCCAATTTGCGCCAATCGCTTGTTTCTTTTCTCTTTCATCCGTTCCTTTATATCTTCCAAACTATCCTGAAAGGATTTTTTAAGGCATTTTTCCTTAGCCATCTTCTACCTAGAGATTTCACAAAAGGAAAAAAGAACCATTTAAGTGAATCATTTCAAGCAAAAATCCATTTGGTCTAAATTAAGTCACTGAAACATGGACATAGATCGTGTCTGGAGAGCTGGCAATGATCTGTATGAGATTATCCAATTAAGGTGCATAGTTTAGACACGTCTGCTTTTGCAGCTCTCCTAATTTCGTTCACCATTTCTAAAATTATCCAAGTCGGGTGATCTAAGGAACAGGTTTAAATAATGAAGGCCTTTCTAAAAAGATGGATTTTCCACCTAAAAGCACTTTTCTTGTCTGACACCATCTGAAGCCTTTGCATTGGATTTTCTCTTTCACTGACATGTCAGTTTTCTTCCTTCTCCATCCTCCTTTCCCTGGTATTTCAGCTCCTTTCCTGAGGCCCTGTTCTGACTTTGGAGTCCACCACAGCAAGGCCCTCTCACACCTGCCATGTGGGTTTATGCTATATCCCGGTAGGGCTACTATTCAGCATCACCCTCCCCATGCCCTTAGCTCTCTCTCCCTGGGACCCTGCCCCAAAAATACTGACTAGAAGGAGGCACCTCTGAACCTGTCTTGCTGTATATGTCTGTGCACCTACTTCCTTCTGTTCTCAATATCTACCTTTTATGCTGGTAACAGTAAGTACTATGTTCCAGGTAAAGACATGCTAATCGTGTCCCACAATTCCATCATCACTCCAGTTATTTCACAGATCAAAACAGCCCCATCAGGTGGCCTTCATTCTATCTGTTGCCTTCCCCTATAAAACCATTATAGCTCCTTGGAGGCAGGGGCTCTTCCTTTTATACTTGTATCCCTAGGAGAGGGCAGTGACTAGTATAGAGGAAATTCTTAATCAGTGCTCATTCACTTATTCCCTCACATTAAGGAATAATTGCACATTATATTTCTACCTACCTACTTAGCCTTAGATCGCTAAGTCTAAAGCCTGCTAGGACTCAATGCTTAATGTTTTCACCAAGTATATTTGAGGCCAGTGACACTAAAATATGAAAAACATGAATATATTAAAATAACCATAGTTCTGATTTTTTGGTCAATTGTTACAGCTTGATTTTTCTAGGCTTTGGCATCTGGAGGCATTCATCATATATTTTGTTTTTTTCCCCCTCCAACCTCCTATTATCACTCAAGTCACCCAACTGGACGGATGTTTAACTCAGTTCTTTAATCAGATCATGGTGAATTTCCTTTAAATCTGCATAGCAATGTCAATTTAAATTTAAATTTTAGGCTTTTCTGTACTCATTAACTTTAACATATTATTCAAAATATATTTAAAAGTTACAGTGAAACATCATATATAGTTAACAATAAGCACAAGTAGAAATAAACCATCTTCAAAGTCTTTAAGATCTTATAGAATATCTAAAGCCAACTTCTGATTTTTATATAAAACTAATAATCACAGAAATCTGAGATCACACAACTTTTTAGAGGACAAAGACAAGAGAAAACATGAGTCCCCTCACTACTAGTAAATTATGAGGTACATTACAGGACAAATTCTAAATTAAGAGTGCCAAATACATTTTTATAACAATTCTTCAACCTATGATTTATCACTGGGAGAACTCCTTCTGCAGACTCAGAAGACAATTTCTCTAAAAGGTAATAGTTCTGGGTCCATATTCTAGTGCTTTCAGGCATATTAAGACTTGTGAAAGGTTACATTTACACTGAAGAGCTCAGGTTACCTTATGACAAGATGAGACAGCAAAGTAGGTAAGTCTTTATTGGAGAAAAGAATGGCAAATATTTTGTTTATTATGAAAACAAAATTGTGAGCACTCTGTACCTGTATTAAAATAAATTTTAACATCAAATATACTCAACTTAAAAAAAACACCTTTTCAGTTTAGTTCTATCTATCAGATATGTATTGATGTGCAAAGCAGGAGAGTGGGAAAGGAGGAGGGTAGAGAAGGGGTAGACACAAAGCTACTAAGTCCCATTTCCTTCTTCCAAGGAGTTTACTAGGTAAGTTTGTATCTGTATTAGGGATGGGGCAGAGTAACATGAGGATCTGCATAAACAAAGAACTAAAGGGACATTAAACAGTTTTCAAATCCTAAAGTATAAGTGCTAGCTACTCTTAATAACAAGTGCAAAAATGCTATGGAGTTGTAGAGGAAGAGACTATATTGAGAAGGGAGGGCTAGAGCTAGTCCTTAAAAGACAGGTTAGATTTTCACAGATGAGGATGTTGGGGAAAGCTCTTCAGACAATAATCTGAGTGTCAAATTAAATTAGAAATAGATCCTAACAAAGCAATTAACATTGTCTTTGTTAGACTATATTTCTGTATGATCTACAAAAGAAAACAAACTCATGGATCTGACATTCAAGACACTTTATGATCCGGCTCCAATTTTATTTTCCAGTCTTGAGGGATTTCGTTCTGTATATGCTACTAATGAGCAAAACTAGGCTAGCTTATCTATATTCCTTTTCCCCTGTCCAGATACCACCAATCCAAAGGATGCCTTTCCTGATCTCTCCAGCTAGGAGTGAATCTCTCAAACTACTTTGGCTTTTTTAATGCATTTTTCATTAACTTCTGGAAGCAACTTTAATCTATCTTTTCTCCTTGTTTTAAAATTTCTTGAATGAAGGTGTTGTCCTTTTTCATTTTTTTGTATTTTGGCACAGTCTCTGGTATATAAGAATATGCTTCATTTTCCTGGACCGTAAATGGGAGTTGCACCTGATAGTCTCTAAGGTCTCCTCTAGCTCCAGATCTATGATCCTAAGACAAATATTGAACCGAAGATTAGGGAGTGATAGGAGACAAGATTTGAAAGCAAGGCTGGAGCCAGATCCTTAAGGGCCTTAAATGTAAAGATAATAACATTGGGATTTTCATTCCATGGAAAACCTGTCGACTGAAAAGATTCTGGAGGGGGGAAAAGAATTCTACTAAGCAGATTCTAGAACCTCCATTCCTTTCTATGATGCTACGGATTGTTAGCTTTGAAACTCAGATTTCTTCGTTATGTTCCATAAAAAATTTCTTTGCCTGTACTGTGAATCCAATCCTGTTCTTTACAACTCCCTTCTTGGAATATTTTTTATAGATTTTTCAAGGCAATGGGGTTAAGTAGCTTGCCCAAAGGCCACACGACTATTATTATTATTAAGTGTCTGAGGTTGGATTTGAACCCAGGTACTCCTGACTCCAAGGCCAGTCCTCTAGAGATTCACTGTGCCACCTAGCTGCCCCTTCTTCTGGGAATATCAATCCATTTTCTCCAGTCTTTTTTGCTTTTCTTAAAACTACACTGACTAGCGACAACCTTTATGAAGTAACTCTAGGTCTGGGTTATTTACTTTTTATCATATTAGACTGTAATATATTATACATGATAATATTTTAGACTATATTGGAAGAGGCACAATATTTTTAGTTATAATGGAAGATTTACAGTGTGCAAGATCCACATCTATTTTAAAGAAATGCTACTAAGAAAAAGAAAACAAACCCATATCAAGGAGGGAGCACGAGCAAGATAACTGGTTCCATTAAAAACATAAAAATGAAAAATTGCAAATGGAAGCATTTACTGTAAGACTACTCCTCAAGAAAGCAATCTCTACAATTATAGTCTTAGAGCATGGGTGTCCATTTTTAAAATTTCTTGATCGTTGTCCAACAAAAACTTGCAAGGGTGAGAATTTAACATTTATTTATCAAGTAACCATATTGGTACCAATGAATATAATAATAAAATGTAATGAAAAGACCACATGAGGTCAGACTGGACACACCATCTTAGAGGGTTGCCTGGAGACCACCGTCAAGTTGCAACAAGCACAGTGTTAAGAAGCGCCCTGGGCCTTGGAGGTGATCCTGGAACCCAGGTTTTCCTAGTTTCGGGTGCTTGGCGATATGCTGTGCATTCATAAAGGTATTAGGATCAGGGTCTTGCAGAATTCTATGTCGGTAATCTTTGATTTGCAAAGGTTACGCCAGTAGAAGCACAAGTTCTGGCAATGTGAACAGAGGCAAGATTCCGAAGTGCCTCTTGGATGGACCAATTAAGCTAAGAGGAGAGGCTAATTGTCAGCAGTCTCAAATTATTTGGCCACGGCCGCTAATAAAATTTTAAGACGGAGGCTCTAGAACCAAGAATTACTGGGGAAATTAAGATTTCATTTTATATACATTGAACTGGGAAGGTTCCCCAGGTCCCTTTCAGCTCTCAAACCCAGTGAAGATGCAAACTGAGGTCACAGAGCTAAGATCAAACACTCGCCTGGAAGCACGCTAAGTACGAAATCTCATTTTTGGCGGTTCCGCGTCATTCTAGAGGCAGAAGTGCCAAGAACAAAGTCAAGGAACGTCGCAAACTTCGGGGCCCCGTCTAAGCGCCGTCTGCTGTTCGAGACGCCACAAGCCAGACGACAGCAGGCTCTCCTCGGGCCCGGCGCCGCCGCTCCGTCTCGCTCGGTGGAGGCAAAGCCACGCGCAGATGCGCAGCCCCGTCCCCTCGCGGCCGCGGCCGCCCTGGGCTCTGCACGGCGAGGCACCCGCGCTGCCAGGTCCTCCGGGGCGGTCTGCGCGCTCACGGGCGTCCTTTAAGGAGGGCAAAGGGGGCAGGAAGCCTTCTAAGGCCCGGCCCAGGCGCCCAGCTTCCTTCCCCGCCACAAACCCGACCAAGGGCCGGGCGGGGGTCCTTAGGGGGATTTCCGAGTGCGGGCTCCACGGGGGCCCCTGGGCCTTTACGCCCGCCAGCCTCGGGGGGCTCAGCGTTTTCTTTCCGGGCCGCGGAGCGGACACGGGGCCCTCGCGGTCCGGGCGGCCCAGCCCAAGCCCCCAGGCGCCGCTCCGGAGATGAGGCCTGCGGGCTCGGACGACCCGGCCCCGGGGGCCTCCCCTCGCGGCCCCGCCGCCCCCGGCTCCCGCCCGGCCGCCCTCCCGCCGCCGGCGGCGCGCTAACACCTACGAGCTCCCGCGTCCCTCGCCGGCCGCGCCGGCTGCGGCCGGGTCCGTTGGTTCCGTTTCCCCGGCGGCTTCCGGAGCCTCGTTCGAAATTCTCCGCTGCGGCGTCCTATTGGCGGACGGCGCCGCGTCACGTGGGGCGGCCGGAGCGGCGCCGCCGCCGCCGGGGAGACGAGCGTGGCGGGCGCGCGCGGGCACGTCCGGCCGGCCCGCGCCACGTGACGCCCCTGCCCGCCTTCTTCCGCGGGGTCCCCGCCCCCAGGCGGCTCTTCTTGCATCCGGGAACCCGGCTTTCTCCCGGCGGGCTGCCGGGAGCGGGCGGGGCGGCTCCGCTCGCCCCCTGGCGGTGCGGGGGCGGGGACGCGGCCGGGGCCACCTTGACCTTCGGGGCGGCCGCTCCCCCGAGGCTGCGGCGCCTGCGCCGGGAGGAGCGCAAGGGGCGGGGCGGGGCGGGCGGTCAAGGTCTCGGGCATCTCTGCGCTGCGCCCCCGCCCCGCTGCCCGGAGGCTCCGCGGCCCCGCCCCGGGCTGCCTCCCCGGCCACCACCCGCCTCCTCACCGTGCCAAGCTCCTGCTGCATTTTCTGGGAAAGCGGCCGAGTCTGCGCCCCGCCGCGCCCCGCCGCCCCTCGGCCCTGCGAGGCGGGCGGGGGCAAGGCCGGAGTTCAGGTCCGGCCCGACGTTGGCCGACGGTGCGGCCCTGCGCGGGTCACTTGCCTTCCACCGACTCAGTTTCCTCCTCTGTGAATCGGGATGATGCCAGGGAGTGGGTCCCAGCATTGTGAGGGGCAAATCGTGTTTGTAAATGTGAACCGCTTCGCCAGCTCCGACTCCTCCAAAGTCCCTCCACCTTCCCGAGGGTTCACACCGCCGCTGTCCGAAGCGACACTCGAAGTCCGGTCTTTATGATTTCAACGTTTTCTAAGTTTTTTCCTTGTTAATAGTATCGTAGTTTTTTTAGTATTGACATTCATCTTGGTAAAATTTTGGCTTCAAATTTTCCTTCTTCCCTCCTCCCTCCCATTAGAGCAGCAAACTCGTATAGATTACATTCCCACATGAGTCATGTTATTTTACTTTATTTTTTTAGGGTTTTTTTTTTGGCAAGGCAAACAGGGTTCAGTGACTTGCCCAAGGCCACACAGCTAGGTCATTATTAAGTGTCTGAGGCCGGATCTGAACCCAGGTCCTCCTGACTCCAAGGCCGGTGCTCTATCCACTGATCCACCTAGCCGCCCCATTAGTCATGTGATTAAATAAGAGTCACAACAAAAGGGGAAAACCCCGAGGAAAGAAACAAAAAAGAAAAAAGTGGAAATAGTTTGCATAAATATCTGCATCCAGACTCCACAGTTCTTTCTCCGGATGGGGACAGCATTTTCCATCAGGAATCTTTTGGAATTGTCTGGAATCACTGTTTGCTGAGAAGAGCCAAGGCTGTCATAGCTGATTATCCTCCGCTGCTGCTGTCGCTGGTTGTCCTGGTTCTGCTCACTTCACTTGGCAACTGATTCCAATTCTTGAAGATGGTAGGATGCAAAGATGACTATGAGAGCCCATCTTTGCCCTAAAGGGGCTTCCGATCTGCCAGGAAAGAATGTGCGTATGGAAGAATAAATGCAAAGTAGATACAAAGAAATTTCCAAGAGGAGAGGCAGTTAAGGAGGTATTAAACCTACATAGGAATGGATAATTGCAAATTATATACAAAGCAATTTCAATAGGGAAACAGTTAAGGAGGTATTGAATTATTGATCAGAATCTATTCATAATGTCCCATCCCATTTTGCCAAGTGTATGTGCCAGCTGTTTCCTTTTGGGGGGCTGCACAGGGATGTGACTGTCCTCTTTTAAAAGAAGCTGCAGGGGCGGCTAGGTGGTGTAGTGGATAGAGCACCGGCCCTGGAGTCAGGAGTCCCTGAGTTCTAAATCTGGCCTCAGACACTAGAGAATAACTAGCTGTGTGACCTTGGGCAAGCCACTTAACCTCATTGTCTTGCAAAAAAGCCCAAAAACTTAAAAAAAAAGCTGTAGTATGTGGCAATCCCATCAGGGTGGCACCTACCAGGACTGTTTCTATTATGAATATTCATCTTTATTTTTTTGAACATTCATCTTTAAAAGCACCATTTTGGCTTGAGCTTGGGGCCTGGTCATATGATCCATGTGTCTTGTATGTTATAAGAACCATTTTTTTTCTACCTGGGTTTGCTTGGTTCATTAGGGTGGGGCTCTTGAGCCCCAAGATTGTTCTTCCAACAGACTAAAGGGAAGGGGAAAAGCATTTATTAAACATATGTGTGGTTTACCGGGCACTGTGGTAACCATTTCACAAATATCTCGTCTGATAATATTTAATAATTGAGGGCATCACAAAGGATCATCTATAGGCAGTGGCACCCAGTGCCACGGTATTACAAAGGAAGCTTGGCGTCTATAAAGGGAGAAGGAAGGCATTCCACTTTGGGGGGTCCATGGAAGGGGAGATGCAGTGTTGTAAATGAGACATGGCACTAAGCAGGACGGTTTGACTGGAATGGAAAATATGTCAGAGACCAACACAGAGGTGGATGGGAAGAAGAAAAGGACAAGTAGATGGGACTCCAATTGTGGGGGCTGTCACGGGAGTCTGAGGAATTTGCATCTTCCCTTTCCATGGAGTCAGCCTCTTCAGGACAAGCCTCTGCTCAAGAGCTGGGCCATGGCCTGGGGTCCTGTGGATGGGCGGCCTTGGTGGCTTCTTGATTTGGGAATTATGGACTCGGAGAAATGCGTAGCTGGAAGCACGTTCTGGAATCCTCTTCAGCACTGTTAACATGTTTAAATCTTTATTTATCATAGATATGTTTATATATATAATTTATTATAAATAATTATATGTGTGTATGTGCACACACATGCACAGGTGAATGCACAACTGTGCACACGCGCTCCCACGCCTATCATGCAACACAGATGTGCACGATGCAGCAGCTCAGTCCCACAGTCCATCTA
Organism: Macrotis lagotis; assembly: GCF_037893015.1. Lineage (NCBI taxonomy): Eukaryota > Metazoa > Chordata > Mammalia > Peramelemorphia > Peramelidae > Macrotis > Macrotis lagotis. The sequence continues at coordinate 33,254,181 of NC_133664.1, read as the reverse complement.
CACGTGCACACATGCGTGTCTGTGTCCACAGGCACATTAGAACACGCATGCACACGGACATCCAGGCACACAACACAGAACACGCTCCATACGGGCCGCACACGCGTGTAGCCACGCGCCCAGTGACCTGCATGCAGCGGAGGTCCTGCGTGTGTGCTGGCTTCGTGCACGCGTGTCCGTGGGCACGCACAGTGGGGCCCGGCCCGGGCCACACGCCCCCTCCCCCACCCCGGCTCTCCTCCCGGGGTCCCCCCCCCCACTCTGCGCCGCCTCCCCGCCGGTGGGGAGGGCCTGCCCCGTGTGGAGGGGCGGCCAAGGCCAAGGCCAAGGGCGGCCCGGGGGCGGGGCCTCCAGCAGGGGGCACAGTGGCGCAGGAGGCCGGAGGAGCCCCCGGGTGACCTGGGGCAGTGGCTCCCCAGTCTGCGTCCAGGGCCACTGCACCCCGATTCCTCTGGCCGCCGGCAGCACCCCCCAGTCCGTGCTGGGGTGAATGAGTGAATGAATGAAAATAATTATTTGTTACGCTTACTCTGAGTGATGGAGGTATCGGCAGACAAACCAGACGCTCCCTGCCCTCAACTAGCTCATTTTCTAATGGAGGAGGCCACACAGATGGAAGGCATCCAGGTGTAGGTCAGATGGAAAGATGCCATGGGCTTTAGGGGCAGCAGCCAAGCAGATGGCAATGTCTCTTCTTTATTATTTCTATGGATAAAAACAAGGCAAGGAATATAGAACCAGACTATTAAAATGCACATAAAGAAAGAAGATCAATAACACTCTTAGAAAAACAAAAATTCTCACCCTCCCAAACTGCTGAACTTTAATGATATTCTTTGCTGTCATTCCTATCTGTCTTCCTCATGGTTTCTGTTCTCAGAAGGTCCTCCCTCCTTCCACTTTATACACATACCTAGGACATTATTGGAAACAGCTAACATCTTTTTGTAGTTGCTCAGGTTCTTTTATTGTCCATGTCTGGATGTTGGGTGTCACCATTCCTTTCTTCAGCTTCACCTGTGGACTATTTAATTAGAAATGTAAGGAAAATAGCTCTTCTGACAAGATGATTAACTTTTGATCCCTTCATTTTGTTGCAACATATTTAAATTGCTAATTTGAAAATCTTCATGTTATACAACCAGTTTATAATTAGCCTTGTTTGCCTGGAACTTTATTTTGTGGTCTCTCCTTTATCAAGTTTTTCTTTTCTTTTTCCTTTTGGATTGTGGAGAGAAAGTTCTATTAGAAAAATATTAGCATTTACCTTTTATAGCTTAACATTTTTTTTTCTTTTCTTCAGGAATTACAGTATACTACCAAATGTGGGGCTGAACCAATTACTTGTTTAATTGCTATGGCAATTTGCAGTAAAGAGAATCATGATTTGCTTTTCAGGGAGAATCACAGAATAGGAAAAGTAAGAGATCGATCCAAATTCCTCTTATTTCTTTATTTCCTTTTCTAGCTTCCTCAATGCTTTCCACCCTTTTCAGGTGATTACTGTCTAATTTCTGACTCTTTTCACCTTTCTGTCCTGTTTTCCTTAGCATTCACTCTCAAATCTTCAACTTTTGCCTTCCTGAAGATGATTGATGTTCTGCATGAACTCTGGGATCTCTTCGTCTATCAGGTGGGAGATTACCCCTTAAGGACCAGATGAAGCAGACATGAGCTTCGGTGGGTGGGGGTTCTTTGCAGAGGCAGCCATCTGTTGACTGATTGCAACCACTGAGAGGTCTGCTGTTTCCTTGGGGTGTGTATCCCAGCCAGGACAGAAGATCTTCCAAGACTTGTCAGACTGGTTGACTGTTGGAGGTTCAGGGGAGTACAGATGATCCTGCCAGAAGGATCATGGAAAGCATAATCAAAAATCACAAGAGTCACCAGGGACCCCACTGGACCCCATCTCTCTCCTCTTTCCCAACTATTCTCTATGTAACTACCAAATGAATGTTTTCAACACACTGATCTCTTCCCTGCTTAAGAAGATTCAGTGGTCCCCTACTTCATCTAGGCTAAAATGCAAATGCCCCTAGTTGGCATTTCAGCTCCCTTACAATCTGACTCCAGCCAGTCTTTCCAGGATAATGTTGTGTTCCTTCCTCTCATGCATTCTACACTCCAGTTAAACTGGTTTACTCGGTGTTACCTGTCATTGTTTATTCCACCTTTGAATTTTTTAACAGGTTGTCTCTTGTCTCTGGAATAAATGCTTTCCTCACCTTCCTCCCATCATTATACTTATTTTTTATATAATTTGTAATTTACTCACCTGTGTACATATTATCTTCTCTGAGAGAATCTCTGAGAGAAGGAACTATCACTCTTTTGTATTTGTCACTTCAGGAGTTAGCATATCTAGCACATAGTAGCCATTTAATAAATTTTTGTTGATTGATTGAGTTAGGTAATAAACCCCTTAGGGAAACAGGTCTTTTTTTTATTGCTTCCTACAGATTGCAAGGACTCCAGAAGGAAAAAAAATACTTAGGGAGTGACTGGTTAGTCAAGAAGATACCTGAAAAGAGAATTTGCATTTCTAGAATATAGTTCAGAATAAAGGACTAGCAGTGTACCAAACAAGGGTTGGCAAGATTGCATTTGCTTAAATCTTACAAATCTAATTAATAGATCATTAGACTGAAAAGCTATGGGGGAGGGAGAGAATTAAATATCTCTATCTCTATCTCTATCTCTATCTCTATCTCTATCTCTATCTCTATCTCTATCTCTATATCTCCACTGGACACAGTGTAGTAAAGAGTAACTATAGCACTAGGAATGCATAATATTTGAAACCCAAAAGAAGCAATGATAAAAACCCATGACCTCCAATGTCTAATAGACAAATGCAAAGTATGGGTGGCAAAAAAGAAAGGTGATTTGGGGGGTCCTAATGTAAGAAGGAAAATTTGATCTGGTTATCACTGAAATTTCCATGTTTGGAACACAGCTTTGGAATGATATATTTTATTCAAAAGAAACAATAAAGGTAAATCTTGGATGGGAGTAATATTTTGTATTATGAGGATATAGTCATGTGAGGAAATATATGAAGGGAGAAGGGAAAGATTGAGGAAGAGAGCCAAGGGTGAAAGGGAGGGAAGGATATGGGTGAATATGTCAAGGAAGATCAATGGAGGAAGAAACAGAAGCAATATTATCACTGGGGTACAATGCAGATGACAACCTGGAAAGAAAGAGGAAATTGAGAAGGAGCTCAGGAAACAGCTCCTCTAGAGTACAGATATAGGCTTTGATTGTATCAAGGTATCTTGCTACTGAAGTTCTCTCTGTTGAAAGCAGAACAGTTAATACTGTCTTTAGTTCCCTTATTGATAATTTCTTTTTTTCAAAAGGTTATGGAACAAATATTACGAACCTGTATTCTGAATTTGATTCTCCTCATCAAGGAGGAACTCATCATTGTGGAAGATCATAGGATGAAGGGACTGTTCCATTTTAGGATTTGTGATAGAGAAGAGGACAGCCCCACACAAACTAACTTGACCTTAGATTTTAGGAGGCAATATTTTAAAAAGTTGAGAAAAAGCAAATATAGAAGCTCATAGATTAAAATTATGTTAGGAAGTTAGTCCGAGTCTGATCAAAAACTGAACTCTAAAGACACAACAGGTAACAATGCTAATGAACAAGAAAAAGGAAATTTGTATAAAAAGACCAAAATGAATACCAAAGAAATCTACCAGCCAACTTAAGTGATTTAGAAAAATGGATAGAAAATGGGAGCAAAGATAGAGAACAGAGGATAAGTACAAAAACACAGCATGGACCCTTCTGTAAAAATGCCAGGAAACTTGGGACTGGAGAAGGCAAATAAGAATCTCTCTCTCTCTCTCTCTCTCTCTCTCTCTCTCTCTCTCTCTCTCTCTCTCTCTCTCTCTCTCTCTCTGTCTCTGTCTCTGTCTCTCTGTCTCTCTCGCTGTCTCTCTCACACATACCCATATACACACAAAGATTTAAGAAAAAATTTATTGAAAAAAGTCAAAGAAGAGGTAGAAATATTTTGGGAGTGCATGGGATGTGTGTAGCTAAGGATAGCAGTCAGAGCAGCTCAACTCATCCATTGCTTCTGTTTTCTCAGCCAAGGGAAAGGGGTGAGCTGCAGCCAGCTTGAATTGTCTCAGGAAAACATAATTGTTAAATTTCAACACCAACATTTACACCTTTGAAACTGGCAAATACTATAAATCATGGCTTGAGTTTTGATGAGTTTTGTCTAGACTTAGGAAAATCATGGAGAAAAAGTTAATAATGCAGATAAAATTTAAAAACATGTCATGAGTATTTTTTCCTAGAGAATTGTTTTATTAAAAATTTATCAGAGCATTGTTGGGGATGGAGCATTGATTTCTGGATAGAAATATCAGAACAAAAATGTCCAAATGGGAGTTGAGACCTCATAAGGAGTGCATGGAGATTGTAAGAGAATTTTTATAATGATAATTTTAATAATTTCAAGGCATCTGAACCAGAAGAACTATTATTGCATTTCTGAAAGAACTGGGAGATACATTGACTGTTGAACCACTCTTTAAAAAACTAAGGGGGAACTTTGAAAGTGCTATAGGATTGGAGAAAGACTAGGATTGTCCTAACTTTCAAAAAAGAAAAGAGAGTGGGAATCTGGAAACTGTAGGACGGAGAGCTTGATTTTAATTCCTGGCAAAATTATAGGACATATTAATAAATAGATGATGGATGAATATCACAAAGAGCCAATATGACTTCACCAAGAATAGCTTAGGGCAGACTTAATATTTTGGAAAGGACTCCTTTGCTGGTAGTCATAGATTGAGGCTAACTAAATGCTAGCAAGGTGTTTGACAAAGATTCTCATTGTTATTCTTTGGGAAAAGATAGATATTATTAGCATAATAGATGATGATCTAGTTATGTGGATTCAGAACTAGTTCACTGGCCAGGAAGTAGATACTTCGTGGATAAATATCACTTTGGAAGAGAGTTTACAGTGGAGTATCACTGGGATATGTGCTTGGTTCTTGTGCTATTTAACAAAGGATCATAGGATCATCTTTATCGATGGCTTGTGCAGATCCATTGATGACAAGGTTATCAAATATGTGGTTGACACAAAGCTAGGAGTGATAGGTAGCATGCTACCCAAGAGTTTCATAAAGCTCTTTGAAGGAGAGAATATTGGATCAAATCTAATAAAATTAAAGTGAATGAATGTTATGTCTTTGAATTGAGTTAAAAAAAATCAATTTCATGACTACAAGATAATGGAGTCATCTTGCTTTTAAAAGATTTGGGGATTTTAGTAAATTGCAAGCTTAATGTGAACTAGCAGTGAGCTATAGTAGTCAACAAAGTGAAAAAATCTTTATAATGTAATTAATTTTATACATACAATTATTTACATTAATTATATAATTAAAATATAATGGATACTTTAGGTTTTATTTAGAGGACCCTAGTATCTGGGCACCAGTGGTATGTCAACTGTACTCTGCCTTGATCTACTCATAAGCACTTATAACAGGTATTTAAAATGTGAATTCTAAGCTTACATGTAGTTTAGTGGGCATTTGCTTTGAAAACTTAGGAAGTAATTTTAGTACTCTTTTTTTATCTAAAAATGTGTGTGTGTGTGGAGGGGGTGGAGCCAAGATAGCAGCAGGAGAAGAACCTCTCTTAGATGCTCTCTCCAAAATATTTCAAAAACATTAATATTATGACTAAATTTTTGGGAGGCAGAGCCCAGAACCCACAGAAAGATCCACTGAGGCAATTCTCTAGCCCAAGGTCACCTGGAAAATAGCGGGAAGGCTCTGTTCTATGGGTTTGGAGTTGGAGGGGCAGCAGGGTACTAGAGTGAAGGAGCTTTAACCTTCTGGGAACAGCCCCAGGGTGCCTGGCAGCAGAAGAAGTTTTCTGACCTGCACCCCAAGAAGCACCAAGCACAACTTGGAAGATCAGCAGGGAGACCTCTGCCAGAATGAGTGTGAAGCCCAGGCCAGCATGGCCCTCCTTAGCACTGCTGTGGTTCTCAGCACAGCCCAGATCCCAGGAAATGGAAGCAGGCCCATGGAGCTGCCCAGCAGGAGTTGCCTGTCAGCTGTGCCCCTGAGTGCTCAGCCCATGGAAGGTAAGGGAGTGGAGGGAGACTGCTCAGGTCTGTCCTCTGTTCATGGGATGGGACTTGGGCTTTGACCACATTCAGACCCTGGTCGCAGTCTGGGACCCCAGGGGGTGAGCTTATGGCCATTCAGGAGAGCAAGACCAGGAGAGCAGTCAGAGCTTCACATACTGAGGTCCCTGTGGGGGTGTCCCAATTATACTGAGGCTCAGGAAGCACCCAAAACCAGGCACAGGCTGGGGAAATGAGTAAATAGGAAAAAAAAGGAACCTGACTGTAGACAATTACTTTGGTCTCATGGAGGACCAAGCCACACAATCAGAAGATGAGAAAGTCCAAGCTTCTGCCTCTAAAGAATCCAAGAAATATAGAAGTTGGGCTCAGGCTATGATAGAGCTCAAAAAAAAGAAGAAAAATTAGAAAAAGAAATGAGAGAGATGCAGGAAAAACATGAAAACCAAATCAACAACTTAGTCAAGGAAATCCAAAAAATGACTGAAGAAAATAACATTAAAAACCAGTTTGGTCAAATGAATAAAACAGTTCAAAAATTATTGAGGAGAAGAATGCTTTTTTTTTGTTTGTTTTTTGTTTTTTTAGATTGTTCAAGACAATGGGATTAAGTGGCTTGCCCAAGGCCACATGGCTAGGTAATTATTAAGTGTCTGAGGTCGGATTTGAACCCAGGTACTCCTGACTCCAAGACTGGTGCTCTATCCACTGCCCTACCTAGCCACCCCAGAAGAATGCTTTAAAAAACAGAATTGATGGAAAAGGAGATAAGAAAGTTTTCTGAGGAAAACAAATACTTCAGATATAGAATGGAGCTAAAGGAAGCTGATGACTTTGCGAGAAATCAAGACACAATACTTCAACACCAAAAGAATGAAAAACTAGAAGAAAATTTGAAATATCTCATTGGAAAAAAAACAACTGATCTGGAAAACAGATCCAGGAAAGATAAATTAAAAATTATTGGGCTACCTGAAAGTCATGATCAGGAAAAGAGCCTTGACCTCATTGTTAAAGAATTTCTACAGGAAAATTGCTCTGATATCCTAGAAGCAGAGGGTGAAATAGAAATTGAGAGAATCCACTGATCTCTCCAGGAAAGAGAATTAAAAAAATCCCCCCAACCCCCAGGAATATTATAGCTAAGTTCCAGAACTCCCATGTCAAAGAGAAAATATTACAAGTAACCAGAAGGACACAGTTCAAATATCGTGGAGCTGCAGTCAGGATTACACAGGATTTAGCAGTATTCACATTAAGAACTTGTAGGGCTTGGAATATAATATTCTGGAAGGCAAAAGAGCTTGGAATGCAACTGCGAATCAACTACCCAGAAAAACTGAACATCCTCTTCTAGGGGAAAAGATGGACTTTCAATGAAACAAATTTCAGATGTTCCTGTTGAAATGACCAGACCTGAACAGAAAGTTTGATCTTCAAGTACAGGACTCAGGTGAAGCATAGAGAGGGAGGATGAGAAGGGTAAATAATAAGAGACTTTATGATGATGAACTGCATGGATTCCTGCATGGGAAGATGATCCTGATAATACTCATGTGAACCTTCTCATTTAATAGAGCATGTAGAAGGAACTTTTATAGATGAAGCACAGGAGAGAGCTGAATTTGAAGATACATTATAGAAATGGAGTCAATGGGTGAAAGGGAAATGCACTGGGAGTAAGAGAAAGGAGAGATAGAATAGACTAAGATATTTCATGTAGCTTTTGCAATGGTATGGAAGGGGGGGGGAAGGCGAGGGGGAATGAGGGAGCCTCCATTCTCATCAGAAATGGTTCAAAGAGGAAACAACATGCACACTCAATAGGGTATAGACATCTAGAAGAAAAAGGAGAGAAGGGGGACAGGTGGAGGGGAGGGGGGATGTGGGTGATAGAGGAGAGGGTAGATCATAGGAGAAGATAGTCAGATATAACACATTTTCTTTTCTACTTTTTGCAAGGTGGTGGGATTGGGTGGCCCCAGAACTATGGGGCTGGGTGGTTGCTGGGTCTCTGGGGTAGGATATAGGCTTGGGGCCTCTTAACCCCAGGGCCAGTGCTCTGTCTACTGTGTCACTTTTCTGCCCCATAGCACATTTTTTAAGAGAGACAGAATGAAAGGAAGGAGAATATAATAGATGGTTGTGGGAAGGAATGGATGGAAGGAATCAGCAACAGCAACTGTGGAAAAATATGGAAGTGATTTCTCTGATGGACTTATGATAAAGAATGTAATCTGGGGGCGGCTAGGTGGCGCGGTGGATAGAGCACTGGCCCTGGAGTCAGGAGTACCTGAGTTCAAATCCAGCCTCAGATACTTAATAATTACCTAGCTGTGTGGCCTTGGACAAGTCACTTAACCCCATTGCCTTGTAAAAACTAAAAAAAAAAAAAGAATGTGATCCACCCAAGACAGAGCTGATGGTATCAGAACACAGACTGAAATACATTTCTTTTTCTCTTTCTGTCACTTTATTTCTCAGGAGGTTTTATATTTTTGTGGGGGAGGGGGAATTATGTTTACTCTTAAACAGGAATATTTTAATAATGTGTAAATAAATTAAAGAAAATTAAAAAATTATAACAAAAATTTTGTTTGTTCTTCCTCATTAAAATTTTATCAGATTTATTTTCAAAAATGTAATGATTGAGAGTATGATAGAATTGGAAGGATCCCAGCCTATATAGATTTAGAATTGGAAGGGATCTTAGAGATCATTTAGTCCAATCCTCCAATTTTGCAGATAGGGAATCCGAGACTCAGTGAGGTTGAGAACTTTCCTAGGGTAACACAGTAAATAAGAGAAGTGGGATCTGAACTCAGGCCATCCGACTCCAAATAAAGCATTGTTTCTATTGTATCTTCCATCTCCCTTATTGTGTACATGAAGATATTCAGGACCTGGGCCAATGAATTGGCAAGGTCACACAGACACTTAATAGCTAAAAGGTGTACTGACAACATACTTCATCTCTAATGACCAAATATCTGAGTTTGAAGAGCCTTCTCATTAGATTAACACACACTGAGCAGTATTTTAGCCAGAACAACTCCAGAAGAGAATGCGAAATCCTTTAGGAGTTTGGCTTTTTGTGGGCTGAGAGAGCATCTTCACCAATGTAACCCCAGGTTTCATTGTATATTTTCCTTAGAGGCAATAGGGAGCCCCTGGAGCTCTTTGAGCTGGGGAGTGACAGGTAGATCTGTGTTTTAGGAATATCCCTTTGGCAGCACTGTGGCAGATAGGTGTTCATTGATTGGTTGTACTGGAGACTGAAGAGGCTGAGGGCAGGGAGAACTAGGAGGATTTAGTGATGGTCCAGGTAAATAGGATGAGGAAGCGTGTTAATCAATGAATCGGAATTAGTCGTTGTGAAAATGACACAAGTCTTTCATGTTTGTGTATTCTTTCCCAAAGAATTTCAACTTTATTATAGAGATCCCTGAGCCTTTGGGTATCTACAGTAAATAATTCACTCTCTTAGGCAAGACTAGGTATTTGAAAAAATATAAAATGAAATCCCTAGTCTAGGTGAGATAATCATGGGCAAACACATACAAATTAAATAGTACACAATAGTTAAATAACGAATAGAAACAAGGAAGTATACAAGAGAAGCCACAAGACAATCCGTGATTAATTACAAAAGGAGTCATATAGACAATGCTCTTAATTCAGGGGAAGTAGAAATTACTCTGGGCTAGAGTGGACTTAATTAAGAACTAATTAAGAATAATTGTAGAGAGAAGGGCAAAGGAGGGCAGGACCTAGATATTTTAAAAGGTTGATTGCTATATTAACTGCTCCTCTTTCAAGATTTAAATCCAAAGTGAATCTCACAGGATTGCAAATCTAGTACAAATCTAGTCTCATACACTGATAAAATTTTATTATCCTCATATAAACATTGACCTATATACAATTAAAAAATCTATTCTCTTAGGTTTTTTTTTTTATTTTAACTCAAGCCCTGGAATCATTTCAAATAATTTTCATTGTATTTTAATGAACATTTTTTTCTAAGCCTCCAAAGGATTAGAAAACCTTTGATGTTATTAAAATAGAATCACTATAATATGTTTCTTTATGGGTAACCTTGGATAGTCTACTCACATAATGAGCTAACAGAGGACCATTTAGCAGTACGATATATATAAAAGCCTTACCTGAGGACACATAGTGACCTAAGTGCTTTACAAATATTATATCTTTTGATCCTTACACAACCTTATGAGGTAGGTGCTTTATCCTCATTATTTTTATAGTTAAAGAAATTGAGGCAGAGGTTAGGTAACCTGATGCCTTTAATGTTTGAGGTTGGATTTGAACCTTGGTCTTCCATGCCTAATTGACTATCTGCTGCCACCTTATGGCCTAGATTCAGCTTTAATTGAGAGAGAGAAAGAGGGGGAGAGAGAGAGAGAGAGAGAGAGAGAGAGAGAGAAATATTTTTCAAATTATACACTTCTGGTGCCTGGTCTTCCCCCTTTGCTCTCAGTTACATTAAATATTAATATTAAATTAAATTAATAATGAAAGTTTTACAAGTTTTGAATAGAAATAAAAATCTGAAAAAATGTTTTATACTAATGAAGAGAAAATAGCTAATTCTCAAGTATTTGCATTGTGGATTATCTTTGGCAAATTTTGCTTTCAAAATTTTATTGATGTTATTAAATCCACTTAATATTTAATTTACACAACAAGGTCTTTCTTCAATAGTTAGAATGTCAGAACTATCTAGCATAACAATCTAGTATTCCTTCAGCAAGAGGTACTTGAATTCTACTGGGCATTAAAATGGACATTCAAAATTAAAAAAATATAATATATATGTATATATGAAGTAATTTCTATGTTTGTGAGAAAGGTGGGCACTAGATCCTGGATGGAGAGTGGGTCTTAATAAGCCCCCATATGAGACTTTGAAGGGTTCTAATGCCTAGGATACAGCCTATACAGAGGAATAGATGGAATGTGATGTTGGGAGTAAGGAATAGGCGAGTCTGGAAGGCAGGCAGAGTGTAACAAGGTGAGAAAGATGAGAAAAGCCTGGAGAAGCAGGCTGGAGACATTCTGTAAAGAGCTTTCAAAATCAAACCAAGGAATCTGTATTTTTTCCTTAGAGGCAATAGGGAGCCCCTGGAGCTCTTTGAACTGGGGAGTGACAGAATATCTCTTTGGCAACACTGTGGAAGATAGGTGTTCATCGACTGGTTGTACTGGGGACCGAAGAGGCTGAGGCAGGGAGAACTAGGAGGATTTAGCGATGATCCAGGTAAAGAGGATGAAGAAGCATGGGATGGCATCCAGAGTCCTGGCTGAGGCGTGGGAGTACCTAGGTTATACACTGACCTGAAAGGTGTAGCTTTGTACAAACTACTGAACTCAGGACTTGGCTTATATGGCTTCAATGGTACTTTCTAGCTTTAAATCTATAATCTTAGGTGATGAGAAAGAAAAATAAGATGACTGTGGTGTCTACTGTGTGAATACCAGTTTTTTCTTATCACTTTAAAGTAGGGAATAGAAGGAAAAATGAAGACACTGGATAATTGGCTTCCTGGGCTAGGAATTCACAGTTTTTTTTCCTCCTACATTTTAGGTATTACAAAGTCCAAGATATTCCTCTTTATATGTAAAGACAAAAATATATTCCAGAAACATATTTTGGAGATTATCTGTAATAATATTTGTATGGATAATCAAGGGCTGCTGGGTTCACTCTGGCTGAGCCATAGAATAAAAGATCATCTGCTGTTGATGGGGAACTTCAGACAAGTCTGACTTTTTGTGATCACATTTGGGATTTTTTTGACAAAGATACTGGAGTGGTTTAGCCATTTTCTTTTCCAGTTCATTTCACAAATGAGGAAATTGAAGCAGTGTTAAGGAGCTTGTCCAGGGCTATTATACAACTGAGTGACTAAGGGGCAGCTCTCTATCCACTGGGCCACCTGGCCTCCCCAAGATGATCTGCTATATAGCACTAAATATTGCCTTAAAATATTTTTCCTTTCCTTTTTATTTTTTTTTGTAAGGCGATGGGGTTAAGTGACTTGCCCAAGGTCACACAGCTAGGTAATTATTAAATGTCTGAGGCTGAATTTAAACTCAGGTCCTCCTGATTCCAGGGCCAGTGCTCTATCCACTGTGCCACCTAACTGTGCCCATTTTTCCTTTACAAAAGGAAAAACAGGTTATCTGCTCCCTGACACTCTTTTGACTTAATGTTATTATGCTTCTTAGACAATATACATACTATATAATATATTTTGCCCATTGTCTAGGTATCTGATCAACCCTGAAGTCAGGAGGACCTGAATTCAAATCTGACCTCGGATACTTACTAGATGGCCTTGGGCAAGTCACTTAACCCTGACTGCCTCGAATCCAGGGCCACTTCCAGTCATCCTGATTCCTATCTGGCCATGGAACCCAGATGGCTTAGGAGGAGAAAGTGAGGTTGGGGACTTAGCACAACCCCCCCTTCGCTCCAATTCATGGCATCACCTCCCTTAAGGCATGGTTTTCTTTGAGAACAAAAGACAAACAGTAACAGTAAGTCTGTTTGCATTATATACCTATATCTCCACTGTAGGTAACCTGGGTGGCACAGTGTATAGAATGCTAGACCTGGAGTCTGTAAGACCCAAGTTCAAATTTGACCTCAGTCCCTTATTAGGTGACCCTGGGCAAATTATTAACATCTGTCTGCCTCAGGTGTCTCATATATAAAATGGCACCTATCTTCCAGGATTGTTGGGAAGGTAATATGAAATATTTGTAGAATTCTTTACAAAATTTAAGCATTATAGGAATGCTAGCAATATGTGTATATACATATATATATATATATCTACACTATATGCACATGTAGGGTATATATACATATGAACATATATAATATATGTATTTATAAAACATATGGTGAAGAATTTTGGGGATTTTGGTGGGAAAGATTTTTTTTCTAGAGATTATAGAGTTAGAAGTGACTTTCAAGATCCTCTAGCTTTATTAAAGGTTACCTGGGTGGTATAGTGGATAAAGAACCATCCTGGAATCAGAAAGACTCATTTTGCTCAGTTCAAATCTGGTCTGAGACATGATCTGTGTGACCCTGGTCAGGTCATAGCTGGAGAAAGAAATGGCAAACCACTCCAATATCTTGGCCCAGAAACTCCCAAATGGAAGCACGAGGGGTCAACCATGAATGAAAAATAGCTGGACAACAACTGAAAGACTTACAGAGGAGGGAACTGTGGCCCAAGGAAATAAGGGGACTTTCAACTCAGGTGACAAGCCAAAAGTTGTATTCTTTTAACTCCATAAATACTTAACGGGTTGTAACAGTGCTATTTTAGTCAGGTAGAATTAAATAAAACTGGAAATGATTCTTGAAATCATGATTTCCGGTTGTGGGCATGCTGTTTTGGTGAGCACTGAAATAGATGGGTCTCATCTGTTTGCCTTTCATAGAACCAGTATTGATAATCCCTATTTACAGAAAGAACTCATGGAGATTGCTACTTTTAGTTTTATTGTCTGAAATTATGGTCAATATTCTTTGACTTTTATTTCCACAAGGGGAAGCAATGATATAGGAGAGAAGTGATGCAAATGAGGATAGTAACCCAGTTCTACTACCTGAAAGAAATTAGGCTGGGGGAGAAAAATGGGCTTCAGGTTGGTAATAATATTAATATTAATTCAGAATACAATCCCCAACACGGTACTATATATAGACAGTGGATTCTCATTTCCATTTAATGAATCATTATTATGTCACAGGCAAGTGGGGGAAGAACTGGTGCAAATATGGTAGGCGGACGAAATTTGAGGTGCCTTATTAACTTTTAAAAAGTATTTGCATGGCTGGAATCTTTTACGCTTCACATGTAATGAGGGGGTAAAGGAAAAGAAAGCACACATTATCTAACTACCTCAGGAAAATTTCCATGCAAAACCTCTTCTGCACAATGCATTTCATATTTGCTATGTTAAAACCTTTAAAAAAATTTATACAACTGTTAATAGGCAATCCTATGCTTTCTTGAGCATGATGAAAACCTTTACACAGGAGATTAATGCATATTAACATAAGTGAAAGGGGAATGGATTTAGTAGTATGTTGAGGACAAATTCCCCCATTGAAAGGGGAGAATGCATTTAACTGCTCAGTGTGTTTCATCCTCTTGAAAAAGAATTATAAAGAATACCATCAGATATTTACTGGGGTCATCTTCCTGGGTTCCAATCTGGCCTCAAACACTTGCTAGTTATGTGACCTTGAGGGATTCATTTAACTAGGTTTGTCTCAGTTTCCTCATCTGTAAAATAAGCTGGAGAAGGAAATGGCAGATCACTGTAATATCTTTGCCAAGAAAACCTCAAATGGGATCAAGAAGAGTTGAAAACTACTGAAATGACTGAACAACAAACAACCAAAGGAAAACAATAGAAATAACACAAGTATTTGTAATGAATCAAAGGGGGATAGTCCACTCTCACCCATTTTCCATCTCAAATAATCTTTTAACCAGTGAAGGGGATTCTTCTGTAAGACTTCCTCCCTCCCCCTCTCCCTCCCTCCATTCCTTCCTTCCTCCCTCCCTCCTTCCCTTCCTCCTTCCCTCCCTCCCTCCCTCCCTCTCTCCCTCCCTCCCTCCCTCCCTTCCTTCCTTCCTTCCTTCCTTCCTTCCTTCCTTCCTTCCTTCCTTCCTTCCTTCCTTCCTTCCTTCCTTCCTTCCTTCCTTCCTTCCTTCCTTCCTTCCTTCCTTCTCTCCTCCAATACAGATCAGTACCTGCTCCATAACTTTCACTTTTAGAGAGTTTACCTTGTGTCCCAGTCAGCATATGGCAGAGCTGGGTTTTGAATCCCGATCTCCTTGAATCCAGGGCCCCCTTCCTATCCATTCTGTCCCAACTGCCTCATGTTGCCAGGTCTTCCTTCTTAAAGCTCTTGGATTTCCTGTGCTTGTCCATAAGGGAATGGCCTCCACAGAGATCTCAATGATCTATAAATTAGGAGATGAATCGTAGAGTTTGAGTTTCAGTGATTTCCTTCTGGTCCCAGTCCTAAACATGTCAACTGTGAGATTTGAGCCCCTCTTCCTCCTTCTGGGTTCATCGCCATCCAATTGGCCAGGCTTTCTCTCCTTTATTAGATAAATGGGTTTAGAAATATTTGGTCATTTCACTTTATTGAGAGCTGGAGGCAGAGAAGGCTTTTTGTGTCCTGCACTTTATGGCTCTAGGGAGTCCTCAGGACAAGTAGCCAAAATCTTATCCCTGCTAGATGGCCCTAGGAGGGATACTTCTATCTAGTAGAGTGACTCTTAAACCTCTTTTTGCTCACATCACAATATCCTTTCCAGGAAGAATCATGGCACATTGATAGTGGGATTCCACTGGCAATTCTGCCTCTAGACTCACTTTTGGACTCCATGCTCATCCCCCTCTACACTCTCTCTTATCCTTTCTTACCCCAGAGGGGTAGAAAATGAATTGGCTATTGTGAGGCCTACCCAGGAAGAGATGGCAGTAAACTGCTGCGGAATGTGCATAGGCTCGTCCTTGGAGAGCCACGGTGTTCTAATGTTTGTCCAGTTCCTCTTGGTGGAAGATCTCGAGAGTACATAATAAGTTAGCATTTATATAGTCTTTTTAAGATTTACAAAGCACTTTACCGATGGTATTTTCTCACCATGACCAACTGAGTTAGGCAATATTATTTTTCCCTATTTTATACATGGGGAAACTGAGCCTAGAGTGATTTATCTGATCACCCAGTTAGCAAGTGTCTGAGGGAGCATTTGAATATGTCTTTTTGAGTCATAGTCCAACATTTTATTCACTGTATCAACTGGATGAAGGTGATGATGCCATATTGGTTCATTTCAACTCTGAAACTTCTATGGTAGAAGCCTTGTGGCCTCAATTATCTCACCCTCTAAACCCATACTTTTCCCTAACTTCCATATTTATGTTGAGGACACCACCATCTTTTTACATCTTGAGGTATATAATTTTAGGATTGTCTTTGATTCTCTTTCCCCTTAAGCTCCATAATCAATAATAATAACCAAGTCTTGTTATTTCTATTTCTATAATATCTCAGCATCTGTCTCCTCTTCTCCACTCATACCACAACTTTCCCCACTCCTAGACTATTGCAATCATGTTTCCTCACACATGGCAAAAGCTTAATAAATATTTGTTGATTGTGTAAATTGACCTCTCTTCAGAAGCTCATTTCTCTCATTTCCAATCTATCCTCCCAATAGCTATCAAATTGATATTTGTAGAATGTAAGGCTGACCAGAACTTTCTCATGCTGATGATTGGTTTCCTCTTCTTTCCTCTATTGTGAAATAAAATGCATTTGTTTGGTATTTAAAAGTCTTCCCATGGATCTCCAATATATTTTTATAGACTGAGTTTACATTAATCCTCATTATGTACACTCTACATTCAAGTCAAATTGACTTATTTCCTTCCCCCAGATATGAAGTTCTATCTCCCACCTGTATCTTTGCACAGTTTTTCTCCCCATTTCTGGAATTCTTGTCTTCCTCACCTCCACCTTTTGGAACCTCTAGTTTACCTCAAGCTTTCTGTATCTTTCCCTCTCCCCAGTTGGTGCTTTCCATGCCTAACCCCCAAATTAGATTCATAGGGGAATATGGAATCAGCACATTAGAGAAACATCCAGAATGAATTTTTGCCTTATGTCTTCAAAATGTCTGGGCAAAAGTCTGGAAGTTTTTATCCATGACTGGTTCAGCAAAGGGATCCCTACTATTCAGTGTGGAAGATGACTTATCTGGTAAGAAACCCAGGAAGTCTGATTGGCAAGTTACTTTCAGCAATCTGTTCCCTGCCACATTTATTATTCAGCGCTACACCATCTTCACGGCATAAACATTTGATTGAAAGTGATGAAGTATAATGGTCATCACCCAAATAAATCAGTCCCGTTGAGATTAATGAAACAATAGTGTAGGGCAGATCTCTTCTGAGCTCAGATGGTTGGGAAAGAAGTTTGAGATGGAACCAAGTACTCCAAGACGTTTTGAAAAGGTTTCCTCCAGATTTTTTTAAAAAAAAGTCTCTTTCCCCGGGATACTTCTACAAAATAAATATGGATTGTTGACCAGAACTTGCCAATTACTTCCCATTTCATCTGGCTAAGCTGAGTTTATACACCCAAAGAATTCTGAAGTCAAAGGAAATCTAGGAGGAGTGCCAATATGCAGTTTATTAGCTGGGGCTGTGTTAGAAGATTTTTACCTTTTGGTCAGCTTTCTAGATATTAAAGAGATATATTATCATCTGCTTTGTATGTTTTCTAATTGGCAGCTAAAAACTTCATGTTGTTGCCTTCTCCATTAAAATATGAGCTCCTGGAGAGGAGCTTTTCCTAACTTTTCTACTGTATTACAAAATTTAGCATAGTGCTTTTGCACTTAGCAAGTATTTGTAATTTTTTTATTCATTCAGAGAAGCAGCTTTTGGATGCAGTTGCTTTTAAAATAAATATTTTATTTATTTGTTTTTCCAACTTAGAGTAGTTTTTACCAATCATTTCGTTTTGCAAGGTTTTGAGTTTTACATTTTTCTCCCTTTCCATAGAAAGCAATCTGACATAGACTCTTCATTTATATCCAAGCTAAACATAGATCCATATTGATCATGTTGTGAGAGAAGAATTGGATCTTTATAAATGGAAGAAAGAAAACGTTAGAGAGAAAGAAAATGACAAATATATAAGAAAGCTTTTAAAAATCAAAGATAGTAAGTTTTGGCCTTCATTTTAAACTCCACAGTTCCTTCTCTGGATAGGGATGCAACTTTCCATCACAAGTCTTTTAGAATTGTCTTTGATAATTGTACTGCAGATACAAACAAGTCCATCATGGTTGATCATCATCCAGCGTTGTTCGTGTGTATAATGTCCTTCTGGTTTTGCTCGTCTCACTCAGCATCAGTTCATGGCAGTCTTTTGGGTGCAGTTTTAAAGGAATTGTGTTATTGTTCTTTTCTGTGATAAAAAGAACCAGACATATATCAGGTCAAACTGTCAGAATAGCTTATGGGATTTTAGTGTACAATACACAATCTCAAGGCTAATGCTCCAAACACTTAGCGTGAAAAATTAAATCTAGTCACTCCTAGGCATCAACAGACTTCTGAGCTACATCATTGCTGGAATTTCAAATCTTAGGACATTCTTCCCCTTCCCCAGTGGATTTGGGCCTTTTTTTTCTGTTCATTACATTTTATCTGGTAATATTTTTATTTATTTTCCCATTTCTTCAATAGTCTGGTTATAAAAGTAAACAATCTCACCTCCCCCACAAAGATAGAGAAACCTCAAGAAAAATAAAGTGAGTGGAGGAAAAAAGTCTACTTTAGTCTTTGTTCAGACACCATCAGCTCTGTCTCTGGGATGGATCACATTTTTTATCATAAGTTCATCAGAGAAGTTACTTCAATATTTTTCCCCCACAGCTGCTATTGCTAACTATTTCCCTTCATCCTATCCCTTTTCCCCCATTTATTCTATTCCCTCTTTCCTTTCACTCTGTCCCTCCTCAAAAGTGCATTGCATCTGACCCTCTCTTCTATCAGCTACACCCACCCTCTCCCCCATCCCCTTCCTCTCCTTTTTCCTCTCTGGTGAGATAGATTTCTATCCCCTATTGAATGTGTACGTTATTTCCTCTCTGAGCCACTTCTGATGAGAGTAAGGCTCACTCACTCCCCCTCACCTCCCCACTTCCACTCCATCGCAAAAACTTTTTCTCGTCTCTTTTATGTGAATTGTCTTACCCCATTCTACTTCTCTTTCCCCTTTTGTCCTTACATTCCTTCTCGCCCATTGACTCCAACTTTATACTATATTATGCCATCATATTTAACTCCCTCCTATGCCTTGTCCATTTATATCATTTGGATGCTCTGATAATGAGAAGTTTCCTATGAGTTATCAGTACCTCCTTCTCATGCAGGAATACATGCAGTTCAACATCTTTAAAACCCTCATAATTCATCCTTCCCATCCACCCTCTCTATGCTTCACTTGAGTCCTGTACTTGGAGATCAAACTTTCTGTTCAGCTCTGGTTGTTTCAATAGGAAAGTTTAAAAGTTTCATTGAATGTCCATCTTTTCCCCTGAAAGAGGATGTTCAGTTTTGCTGGGTAGTTGATTTTTGGTTGTAAACCAAGCTTTTTTGCCTCCTGAAATATCATATTTCACACCCTACAAAACCTTTAATGTAGATGCTGCCAGATCCTGTGTAATCCTGACTATAGAGCTCCCCCACCCCACTTCAATTCCTCCAAGGTCTTATGAGTGGCTCTGATCACTCTCCTGATCTCTAGTCTGTGGATCACCACCAGTACTTCCGTCTATCCTAGAGCTGTGAGGAGGGTCCCTGTTCCATTATGGCTGTAAAGCTCCCCTTTCTGAGACTGGGATCTGAGTATGGACAAAGCCACAGAGTCCTGCCTAAGAGATAGCAAAGAGACCTCTGCATTTTATCTCACCCCCTTACCCTTCATGATTGAGCACTTTGGAAGCAGCTGCTGGGTGGCTATACAGGTTCCCAGGGCCTGGGCTGAGCTGAGAATGGCACTGTTCTCTGCTCCACCATCACTCTGATGCAGCAGAGTTTCTTTCTTTCTTTCTTTAAAGTTTTTATTTTTATTTATTTACTCTTATTTTTGTACAAATGATGTTTTTTATACATTACTAAAATATTCTTGTTTAAGAATAAACATAATACCCCCCCCCAAATCTAGACCCACATGAGCAATAAAGTAAAGGAAAGAGAAAAAATTAAAATAATAATAATAATAATAATAATAATAATAATAATAATAATAATAATAAGGGCAGCCAGGTGGCACAGTGGATGGAGCACCAGCCCTGGAACCAGGAGCATCCGAGCCCAAATCCAGCCCCAGACACCCAACAATCACCCAGCTATGTGACCCTGGGCAAGCCACCTCAACCCCATTGCCCTGCAAAAATCAAAACCAAATAATAATAATAATAATAATAATGATAATGATAATGATGATGATGATGATGATGATGATGATAGTAGGGGTGGCCAGGTAGCACAGAAGACAGAGCACTGGCCCTGGAGCCAGGAGCACCCAGGTCCAAATCTGGCCTCAGACACCCAACAATCTCCTGGCTGTGTAGCCCCAGGCAAGTCACCTAACCCCATTTGCCCTGAAACCCCCCCAATAATAATAATAAATGTGCTTCAGTCTGTGTTCCAACACCTCCAGCTCTGTTGCAGGTGGATCACATTCTTTATGATAAGTCCATCACGAAAGCTTCTTCCATATTTTTCCACTATTGCCATTGCTGATCGCAACTCCCTCCATTCATACTTCCCCACTACCATGTACTTTATTTTCTCTCTCCTTTCATTCTGCCCATTCTTCTTAAATGTGCTGTAGGATAGCTGAGTGGCACAGCAGATAGATCCCTGGCTCTGGGGCCAAGAGGCCCCAAGCCCACATACCACTCCTTAGGCCAGCATCCACCGGGTCCTGTGGTCTCAGACAGGCCATCCAATCCCAGCTCCTTGCAAGAAGTAAAAAAGAAAATGTGTTATATCTGCCCACTCTCCCCCCACAGTCTATCCTCTCCTCCATCACTCACATCCCCTCTCTTCCCCCTGTCCCCCTTCTCTCATTACTCTAGATGTCTATACCCCATTGAGTATATATGCTGTTTCCTCTCCAAGCTACCTCTGATGAAAACGAAGGTTCCCTCATTCCCCCTTGCCTTCCCCCTTCCATATCATTGCAATAGCTTACTGTAATAAAATATCTTATTATATGAAATATCTTAGCCTATTCCACCTCTGCTTTCTCTTACTTCCATTACATTTCCCTTTTAGCCATTGACTCTATTTTTACACCATATTATATATTCAAATTCAGCTCTCTCCTGTGCTTCATCTATAAAAGCTCCTTCTACCTGCTCTATTAAATGAGAAGGTTCATATGAGTATTATCAGTATCATTTTTCTATGCAGAAATATATGTAGTTCATCATCATCATTAAGTCCCTCATATTTTCCCCTTCTCCTCTACTCTCTATGCTTCATCTGAGTCCTGTATTTGAAGATCAAACTTTCAGTTCATCTCTTGGCCATTTCAACAGGAACATCTGAAATTCTCCTGTTTTATTGAAAGTTCATCTTTTCCCCTGGAAGAGGATGTTCAGTTTTGCTGGGTAGTTGATTCTTAGTTGCATTCTGAGCTTTTTTGTCTTCTGGAATATTATATTCCAAACCATATGAGCTTTTAATGTAGATGCTGCTAAGTCCTGTGTGCTCCTGACTGCAGCTCCATGATATTTGAATTGTGCCCTGGCTGCTTGTAATATTTTCTCTTTGACTTGGGAGTTCTGGGACTTGGCTATAATATTCCTGGGGTTGTTTTTTTTGGATCTCTTTCTGGGGGAGAACAGTGGATTCTCTCCATTTCTATTTTGCCCTCTGCTTCTAGGATATCAGGGCAATTTTCCTGTAGGAATACTTTAAAAATGATGTCAAGGCTCTTTCCTGATCATGACTTTCAGGTATCCCAATAATTTTTAAATTATCTTTTCTGAATCTGTTTTCCAGATCAGATGTTTTTGCAATGAGATGTTTCACATTTTCTTCTAATTTTTCATTCTTTTGCTTTTGAAGTATTGTGTCTTGATTTCTCATAAAGTCAGCAGCTTCCCTCAGTTCCATTCTACACCTGAAGGATTTGTTTTCCTCAGAGAGTTTTCTTATCTCTTTTTTCCATCTGGCCAATTCTGCTTTTTAAATCTTTCTTCTCCTCAATAACTGTTTGAACTGTTTTATCCATTTGACCTATGCTGATTTTTAACATGTTATTTTCTTCAGCATTTTTTTGGATCTCCTTGATTAAGCTGCTAACTTCTTTTTCATGTTTTTCCTGCATCTTTCTTCTTTCCCCAATTTTCCTTCTATCTCCCTCCTTGATTTTTAAAATCTTTTTTGAGCTCTGTCATAGCCTGAGCTCAATTTCCATTTTTTCTTGGAGGCTTTAGATTCAGGAGCTTGGACTTCCTTATCTTCAGATTGAGTATTTTGATCCTTCTTGGGATCATAGACAATGTATTTCTCAATGGTGTTCCTCTTTTTTTCTCTGTTTACTCATTTCTCCAGCCTGTGCCTGGTTTTGGGGGTGCTTCCTGAGCTTTTGAGTATAATTGGTATTATTGGGACACCCCCCCCCCCCCCAAGGATCTCCATGTGTGAAGCTCTGTCTTCCCTCCTGGTCTGTCAGTGACCACAAGCACATCCCTCTGCCATAAGGCTGAGGTGGGGGGGGTGGGCCCTGATGTTCTATGGGGGGCCTAGGCTGTGATCAGGATCTGAATGGGGTCAGAGCCCCAGAGTCCTGTTCCAGTTACAGAGGACAGACCTCAGAAGTCTCTCTTCACTCCCCTATCTAGGTTCAGCACTCAAGGCTCCTTTTCCTGGGCACTCCTGATTACTGGCTCTGTGGCCTCTGTGGCCATGCTGCTCACTGAGTGCCCTGAGGGCTGACTTCACCTGCTCTTTTGCTCTGGCAGAGCCCCCCCCCCCCCAGCCACTGATCTTCCAAGTTGTGCTCGATGGTCCCCGGGATGTAAGTCAGGAAACTGCCCCCACTGCACAGCTTCCAGGTGCCCTGGGTCTGCCTCTGGGAGGCTGAAGTTCTTTCGCTGTGGTGGCTACCCCTCTAACCTTGTGGAACCAAGCCTTTCCTCTATTTTCCAGGTTATCTTGGGATGAAGAACTGCCTCACTGGATCCCTCTGTGGGTTCTGTCTCTTGAAAATTTAGAGTCCTTATTTTATAAGTTTTGAAATATTAAAAAGAGAGAGCATCTAAGAGAGGATCGTCTCCTGTCGCCATCTTGGCTCCACCCCCAGAGTTTTCTTGCTGACCTTTCAAGTTGTCCTTGGCAATCCTTGGGCTGAGAGGTCTTGAAACTGCCCTGTTGCTGCAGACCCAAATGCCCTCAGGGACCCAGGCACCCTGTGGGCTCTTCCTGTATGACTTGATGCAGCCTGGGCCATGCTGCAGCTCTTTCCAACCCCAGTGGAACAGACTCTTCCTGCAGATTTTCCAGGCTGTCTTGGTCTGGAAATTTGTTTCATTCAGTCTTTTTGTGGATTCTGCCACTCTAGAATTTGATTAATAATTTTAAGACATTTAGAATGGTCTGGGGAGAGCCTGGGCGAATTCCTGCCTTTACTCTGCCATCTTCTCTTGTAAGATTTTGTTAGGAAGACTGTTTAGGTAATACTTGGTAGAAGGAAGTTTCTCTAAATTAAACTTTGAGAATATATTCCTTTTGAAATTTTGTGATTGATTTTTTTAATTTGGAACAAATGAAGAATAATAATCTTTTGAGGTGAAAGAAATACTGGAGAAGCCCATATACATTTCTACTTGAAAATAGTTCAAAGAAATTTGGTGTTTATTTTAAATAATTTTAATTGAATCAAAATAGTGAATATAACCATCTTTAACCTCACCAGGTTTGTGTTTTGATAATTGTTTTGAATTTTGCATAACTTTTGATAGTATGAGGTAAATGAACCAGCCCTAGGCAGATCCAGCAGGAGATTTCTCTTATAAGACAATGTGTGCTCACATTGAATTGTTTAATTACTATTGGGCAAAGTTGTGGTGAATCGTGTCACATTTGTATCAAGCCATCCAACAGAAGCCAGTTGCATGACTGGGTGAAGTTAATTCATTTTGGAGGGAGAGGCACTGAACTGTGTTTGCTCCATTCCTGAACCTGGAGTAAAAGATTTTCCCCAATAGAGAAACTCTTCATGGACCATGGCTTATGGAACTTCAGGTGAGAAAATTCCCATTAGAAATGCCCTTTGAGACCTGTTCTGTAACTCATAGTCTGAGATTTGCTATGACTATGGTTATCTTGAAAACTATCACCAGGACTCAATATCAAGCATGGTCCTAGATGGTGAAGGCTTTGAAGACTTTGAAAACTATGGTGGAACCTTCACCCTCTACTTTTTTTATTGGTCATAAAAGGATATTTTCATCTTCAATTGTGCCTTATTATCCATGGGGCAATATGCACAGTAGACTAAAGTAAGAAGGAGTAGATGTATTTATTACATTATATGATGGGTCATAAGCCCATCAAGGGCCATACAAGGTGAAGAACATATGCCAGTAGGTGTTGCTTGTATCTGGGAAGATCTGCATTGGCTCTTTAGCTTCTTAGATTGTTTGCAGTGGTAGATACCAGATTTAGAGGGTGGTCTGAAGAACTGATTCACCTCAGCCTGTGTCTTGTATATGCAGAAGCAATTTTTTGGGAGCTCCTGACACACAGGCAACTCTATGTTTTATATATATATATATATATATATATATATATATGTGTGTGTGTGTGTGTGTGTGTGTGTGTGTGTGTGTGTATCTTAGCCTTGTATATATCCTCTGATTTTCCACTCTAAGGAAAAGAGCCTAAAATGCTTTCAGACTGTCCAACAACTCAATCAATACCATAACTACTGGGCAGTAGTTTTTCACTGCTTCAACCTAGGTCTCTGTTGCCATCCTTCCTTTGCCTCCTTCATATTTTTCATTCCTTATAGTGGAAGTACTTTAGAAGTATCTTTCAGTTCAAGTCAAATGCATCTTTAGCAAATTTGTTTGGAAAGTCATTTTTTATGAAAGTGTGTGTGTGTGTGTGTGTGTGTGTGTGTGTGTGTGTTGGGGGTGGGGATAGTGACAAAGGTTGGTATCTGGAAAGAATAAAATCTTTTTAAAAATGAGACCAAATGCATTTCTTGGCCTGTGGAATTAATTAAAATACTTTTTCAGTGTAAGTTCACTGTCAAATGAAAAACTTTGAATTTTGTCCTACTTCCTCCCAAGAAGGGAGAGTATTTTCTGGTTCCATATTTGATCTCTTTACACCTTCAAGATCAGAACAATGATGTGGTCCATTCCATTGAAATGTGTCCTAGCTAACTTTGTTTCATGTCCATATAAATTCACATGAGGAGAAAGCAATTTTAGAGATGAATCTTGAGTTATTCTGTTACTATTTTGCAGATGGAATAACTATTATATGAACTGATGACATAAAAAATGTGTGGCTCCCTCCTTGCCTATTCCCTTCCTCTTACGTTGTCATTGAGCTTATTGGAAAATTTATTAACTTTCCTATATTCAGCACATGGAGGGCCTTGCCAAATTCTTAGTTCATTCACATCTGAGGGAGAGGTCTCAAAGGAGTTTAGAATGACCAAACCTGGATAAATCTTTTTTGATAAATGCCCATGGGTAAATGAAGTTCATGGCCCAGTCTTTAGATGGGAAACTCCCGAAGATTTCCTTGAACCACATATGTTTTTCTTTTCTCTTGGCTAGCTAATTTCAAATACACCCCCCCCCCCCCCCAGTACGCAGCAACATCATGTCCATAATAGATATGTGACAGCCCCCTTGAGAATTGGGGCCATTTGAAAAAGCACCTAGATTAAATGACAACAAAATATTCTTCCTCTGAGACAGCTGTCATTTTGTATCTCAGGATTCAAACACGTGTAAGAAGAAACAATGTTCTATTCTCAGATAATGATAGGAATGTAAAACATTTTAGGCTGAAAGTCATTAAAGTTATATAAATCAGTCCAAAGGAAGGATGTTGTCTTAGAAATGTAGACTTTTCTTCTATAAAGGTAGCTTGGAAGGAGTGCCACAAGATGGCGCTCTCATCATTACTTTGCCACCTTTAGGGAAAAGATTATAAAACTGGGGTCTCTGCTATCTGTTAGGGAGGCCCGAGGCTGAATAAGCTAAACTTTTGAAAAATTCTTTTTGAGAAAGACTTTTGGAAAAAAGTCTAGAGAGTATGATTAATTTAGTTACATTTGAAACAAAAACAAATTGGGGATGGGATTGTGCTTGGGAAAGATAGCATAATGTTAACAATTGATAGAGAGAAAACATGTTTTTCATTTTTTTTCATTTTCTATACAGGAAAATCACCTTCAAAAACAATTCGACAAGCATTTATTGAACACTTATTATGTATAAAGCACAGCGAGTTGCTTCAGAGGGAAATGATTAGATCCATTCATGCAAATGGAGAATTGCAACCAAAAAATGAGGGAAGAGACAGAATCCATTTAAATGAATGCATCTCCTGGCTCACAGTTCAGTGCCCTGCTGAAGCAACTTGCAGATGTGATCCCCAAACTATGGTCAATAATGTTTTAAAAAATGGAAAATAGAGGATGGAAACCTGATTTTGCAACAGTTTAAATGAAAAAGATCTGGAAGTTTCAGTTGACCACAAACTTTAAATGAGCCATTTAATGTAATGCAATTGCAAAAAGCAACCAGAACATACTGATGCAATCTGAAGCTGCATGAATTTAAACAATTATATTTAAATCATCTATCCCAACTCAATCAATTTCCAAATGAGGTCCAGAGATGTTATATGACTTATTTTATAGCAAAATAGAAAGTTCTTGAAGGAAGGGGTTAATTTTTCTTTTTTTTATCTAAGCATGTCCAGCATCTAGCTCTAGGGCTCAGGCACTTTAATGATTATGGAATTGTATTAGCTAAGGTTATGTAAGTAGCAAGTAGCAGACTTGAGGCTCAAGTCTAGGCTCATTGACTCCAAATTTAGCTCTCTTTCTACTGAACAAACAAAATTCTTATTGTATTCTTGCCTGATCAGAGCCCCCATGGAATTTTGTATTCAGTTATCTCACATTTAACATTAACAAATGGAGAAGGAACAAAAGAAAGTAACTATCATGGAAGATATTTTGGAAAGCATCTTATACAAGAAAGAATAAAAAGGACTGAGGATGTGATGCAGAGAATTATGGGCATAGGGAATATTGAAATTAATTGGAAAAAAAATTTTGTAAATCTTCACTCTTCCTCTATCATTCTGTTAAAACACTCAATCTTGACCTCTAGTCTGACTTTGGCCATTGGTAAGGCAAGTGAGATAATGCAGGGGCTGAAATAACACCCGGGACCACCTAGACCATCATCTGAGACCCTCAACCCCTCCCAAAATGGCAAACTCCCAAGTCACCACCTCTTCCCATGGACCCTGAGAGGGGATTTAAGGAGACATTTTTTGAGCTGGACTGTCAGGGTTAACTAGCAATTCATGTGGTTTTCATCAATCTCTTTAACTCCTTTATTACTTCTTTTGTGTTGTAACTTCTCAATAAATCTCTATTTTCTTTTTATACCTGCGTTCCTGGGTCAAGTAGTGATTCTCCATTGGAAAACACCAAACTATAGCAACATTTGTTTATTCTTGAGAAGAACAGACAAATAGGTGATCCGGTGGTTGTCTTCAGTTGTTTAAAATGCTTTGTCTTTCTTCCAAGAATCTAATTTGTTGTTGATGTTCAGTCATTTGGCTATGGTTGACTTTCTGTGACCTGGATAAGTGTCCACAAGATTTTATGGCAAGGACATCAGAGCTGTTTGCCATTTCCTTCTCAGACTCATTTGAAGAGGTGAGGAACTCTGGCAAATATGGTAAAGTGACTTGCCCAGGGTCACACAGCTAGGAAGTGACTGAGGCCGGATTTGAACTCAGGTCCTTCTTCCCCCAGGGTCAGTACTCTATTGACTGTGCCACTCAGCTGCCTTCCTTCTCCAAGTTGTTTAAGGCAAGCAGAAGGGAAGGGATTTGTCCATGAGCCAAGTGTCTAAGGCTGGATTTGAAATCAGGTTTTCCTGGCTCCAGGCCTAGTGCCTTATTCACTGAACCAACCAGGTATCTCAAGGACATAATTCAGACCAAAAATGGATTGGTAAAGAAAGTAAAAGGTTCCATTTTTTTAGGAGGCTTGAGCTATATGGTTGTGAATGACTCAGCGTACCATGGAATCAACTTTGAGGGTATAGAGGGGTGAGAGAAACTAGAAAGGTGAAGCTTTTCTTAGTGTTGCATGATTATTTTAAAGTATTTCCATGAAAGTGCTTCTTTGGCCAAGGCAGAGACATCATTTATGTAATTGTGATTCCAAATGTGTTATTGCTCATTTTGTCTGCTAATGAGAGTAGAGCAAATACTCCTAACAATATATACACATCCATCTATTTATCTATTATCCATCTCTTTCTTTTCCTTCCTTCCTTCCTTCCTTCCTTCCTTCCTTCCTTCCTTCCTTCCTTCCTTCCCTCCTTTCTTTCTTTTTTCTTTCTTTCTTTCTTTCTTTCTTTCTTTCTTTCTTTCTTTCTTTCTTTCTTTCTTTCTTTCTTTCTTTCTTTCTTTCTTTCTTTCTTTCCTCACCCCTCCTTTCCTCCCTTTCTCCTTCCCTCCCTCCCTTCCACTCTCTTTCTTCTTCTTCCTTCTTCTTGCTTCTTCTTCTTCTTCCTCCTCCTTCCTTCCTTCCTTCCTTCCTTCCTTCCTTCCTTCCTTCCTTCCTTTCTTCCTTCCTTTCTTCCTTCCTTTCTTTCTTCCTTCCTTTCTTTCTTTCTTTCTTCTCTTCCTTTCTTTCTTTCTTTCTTTCTTTCTTTCTTTCTTTCTTTCTTTCTTTCTTTCTTTCTTTCTTTCTTTCTTTCTTTCTTTCTTTCTTTCTTTCTTTCTTTCTTTCTTTCTTTCTTTCTTTTTTTCTTTCATCATCTGTCTGTCTTTCTTTCCTTTCATCCATCTATCTTTCCATAATATCTCTCTCTCTCTCTCTCTCTCTCTCTTTCTCATTCTTTACTGACCTGGATCATTCATTTGGGTAAGAACTCCTTCCCTTAATTGCAGAGAAGTAACTTGTCTACAATTTAGATTGTTAGAGAATTTCTCCTCTAAGGGGTGGGGAACTGAGAGGTTAAATGAGTAGGTGAATATCATACATAAAAATCAGAGGTAGGACTCCAAAGCTGACTCTCTATCCATTATAAGATACTTCCTTCTGGTGATTTCTATAGATTAAACAGAAACAGCAAGAGGCTTATTCTGCCTTTTCTCTTTTCTTTGTTCTCAGGTTGCAGTTTTTCACAGTCATATGCTGCCCAGAATTACATACTGTGAATATACCTTTAGATTTTTCCTTCCCCTTCTTCCTTGCATACTCCCTTCCCCCCATTTCAAATGACAGTGCAGACACCAGGACACAAAACTCAGACAGTGAGAATGGTCACACTGAATTTCCCATTGTTATCATTTGGCATCCGTGTTGTTCTAAATTATACCTTTGGCTTTCTGAATGAGCTGGTGAGAATTAAATATTCCAACTAGAGGAGACTCAGATGAAGTCAAAAGCAGATGACTTGCCCCACATTTATAAAAAGATTTTTAAACAAAAGAATGAACCTTTCCTTTTTCCTCTTTTTCAGAAAGAATCTTTTCAAAATATACATCATTCTTTTCTTTTGAAGGAATGAATGAAAACTGACAGTGGTGAAAGTTCTGAGACACATGGTGACTAGTGAAAAATAGACTAAAAGTCATAATAGGACTCCAGCTACAATGTCAGCTGAATGTGGAACAAGATTTTGGATGGTTAGATGGACTGAAGAAATAGTCAAACCTACTATTTCTGTATTATCAGTAATTTTTCTTTCCACACACATATATGTTTTTCTCCCTATAATTTATTTTTCTCTTATCTTGTCCCATTCCATTATCTTCATTTTTGACCATATCACATGCTGGCTAAGACATTCTGTTTTAATGTCATCTTATTTTCTACTTATCCTTTCAAAACCCTCTAGATTATTCTGCAGAGATTTTAGGGAAGTCACGTTTGTGATAGAAAGGTACAAATACAGAATGAAATAAAATATGAAATGGTAATAGAGACAACACATGCAGAGATATTTATGGAAAATTGTATATTTGAAAAGTTGGTAGAAGTGCTTGCTAGGCTTGTCATAAGAATACAAAAATTGCATAATCGTTTTTGTGAAAGGTAAGGTCAGATATTAGTATTCTTACTAAGGAAGTAGTTGCTGATTCCTATAATTAGGTGAAAAACCAAGGAAGAAAACAGTGCAAGTAGGAAGATTTGATATTAAATGTAATCAGAAGAAATATGCCAAGTCATTCATCACTAATTCAAATGGTAGCAAAAAAATTTAGAAAAGGCCCTAGGAAACATGATTATCTATGCAGAAAGTTGAACCATTTTTAGAATGTCACATAGGTAGAAATTTCCAGTCTTCATCATCATACTTAAGCAATACCTCATCATCAAATCCCAGAGGAATCTTCGATGAGTCTCAATGGAAAGCATTTTGTACTTGACAGAGTGCCTTCCACAGGAAGAGAGACCTGTCTTTAGAACGTCAGTGACCTCTGTCATCCAGTGTCATCCCCCAATTTCTCAAATAAAACAAAAAATCAGAATTGATCACTTCCCCTTTCTGGGTCTCGGTTTCTCTCTATGGAAACTGGGACTCCTATTGGTCTTGTTACCCATTAAATGGAAAGGGAGTATTAAAACTTTCATGAATAGACCACTTGCCTGTACAACTTCATGCTAGTGATGAGTCAGTGGATCTTTGGGAACTCAATCCATGGCCTAGTTTTGTGTTCTTAACAGAAATAGCTTCAGAGAAAAGAGAGCCTCGCCACCCACAACATTATATATACTCTCAGTGTCACTGTAGTAGAAGGAGGACCTTATTTAAAGTATGTATAAATACCCACAAGTATTTTCAAGAAAGAAGGCCGAAAATGTCAACTATTGTGGAAAGAAGGAGAAAGTGTGCAGTTTTGCATCATGCCAATGATGTCTGTATTTCTGCTCCAGTTGAGTGGCCACTATCTGCATTTCAGCTGAAGATTGGTGGTCTCCAGAGAAGGTGAAAAGATTTGAAGCTCATCTTTCCATACTTCAGGCTGTCAGGGAGGATAAAGGATTCCTAGTAGAGGAAACAGAAGCAATGATTCGATGGAAAGAGTCAAAACCTTGCATACAGATATTAGCATTTTGGTGAATCTAACAGTGTTGTTTTAGAACTCTTTTCAGCTAATGGAAGAAAGCACCTTAGATTGCTTGACCTTTATTCCAACTCCAAAAACGAATAGGAGAAGAGGAGCTAGCAGCAAATAACTCACAATGAATTCAGTCTAATATAATAAAAGTAGTCCAGTCTCTAATCAGAGAAATAGAACAGACTTTCAGCTCCATCATTTCCTATCCTTTCCATGGGAAGTTTGGAAATTATCTATTTGGAAATAAATTCCTTTGGGAAATCAGTCATTTGGAAGTCTGAATCTATTTTCCCACAGCATATCTTTGGGAAATTTTCTTGTTGAGAAGAGGAAGAAATATAGAATAGATATTATCTTTCAACTTGGAGAGTGCCAGGGTACAGCATCTTAATGTTCAAAACTAAGTTGAAGAACTGTATTTTGAATCAGTATAGAATGAGTAAAAACACTATTTATGTGCTTCCTGTGCACCAGGCTCTCTGGTCTAAGGACAGAGGTACAAAAAGTAAGAAAGTATCTGCCCTCAGCAGAGATATCCCATATAAAATGGGAATATAATACCTATAAAGGAGTCATAACCTAGAAAGAGTGTTTTTTGGTCAGCAAAGTCACAGGTATGGTAGAGTCATAGGAAAATTGGAAAATGTCTTTTGACAGAAAGTAGTATTAATTTAATTTTTTTTGGAGGTATTTGGGGTAAAATGATTTGCTCAGGGTCACCCAGCTAGTAAGTGTTCAGATTTGAACTCAGGTTCTCCTGACTCAAGGTCTAGAGCTCTATCCTCTGAACCATCAAGCTGCCCCATATTGATCTGATTTTTTCTGCTCTTAGAGCTAGGAGTAGAAAGTAGAGGGGGCGGGGAGGAAAGGGACAGGCAGGATAGACATATCCGACATGGCTTAGAGCAACACCCACCAAGGGGTCTGAAGCTGCAATTGTGTGGAGTTTTGTTGACATGATTTCAGGTATTTGACCTTGAAATGACCCTAATGTCTCATTTCCTCTTCAGCTTTAAAAGAATCAAATTATCAATCAATTAATATTTATTAGCTTCCTCCTTTGTGTTAGACAATTTGCTAAGCATTTGAGGATACAAAAAGAGGCAAAACATAGTGCTTGTCCTCAAGAAGCTTACAATTGAATGGGGGAGAAAGCATGCAGACTGATTTATATAAAACAAACTATACAGAATAATAGGAAATAATGAAGAGAGGGGAGCGACTAGAATTAAGGAAGGTTAGGGAATACCTCCTGAAGAAGGTACAATTTTAGTTGGAGCTTAAAAGGAAGCCAGAGAGGAACAGCAAGATCATTCCAGAAAGGGGCAGAGGATCAGACAAAATGCCCAAAAGCAAGAACTGGAGTGTCTTGTTCAAGGAACAGCAGACTTATACATGACCTTGAACTGGATCCACCCTGGTTGGGAACAAAAAATCGTTTTAGATAAGCATTTATATACATTTTTCTCCTTTAAATCTCGAAACAATCCCAAGAAGTGAGTACTAGAAGTATTATTAGCCCTACTTCCCAGATGAGGTCTGAGATAAGCTAGCTAGTAAGTGTCAGAGGTAGGATTTATATCAGTTCTCTAGGGTTTTCTAATCCAGTTCTCCTTCTTTGTTGTTGTTCAGTGGTTTCAGTTATGTCTAACTCTTCATGACCCTATTGGGAGTTTCCGTGACAGAGAGACTGAAGTGGTTTGCCATTTCCTTCTCCAGTTGCTGTTGAGTCATTTTTCAGTCATGTCTGACTCTTTTCGATCGCCTTTGAGGTTTTCTTGGCAGAGAAACTGGAGTGGTTTGCCACTTCCTTTTCCAGTTCATTTTTATAGATGAAGAACTGAAGGGTGAAATGACTTGCCCAGGGTTACACACCTACTCAGTTTAGGAGGCCAGATTTGAATTGATTCCAAGTCCCATTCTTTATCCTGCTTCACCACTTACCTGCCCTTATTTTCCTTCCATCTTTGATAAAGCACAATTCTTTTTTTTTAGGTTTTTTTTTTTTTTTGCAAGGCAAACGGGGTTAAGTGGCTTGCCCAAGGCCACACAGCTAGGTAATTATTAAAGTGTCTGAGGCTGGATTTGAACTCAGGTACAGCTGACTCCAAGGGCACCAGTGCTCTATCCACTGTGCCACCTAGCCGCCTGATAAAACACAAATCTTCTGTTCAAGGAGCTTTCGTATCATTTTGGAAATAAGGATTATCAGTTTTTTTGAAGTCCATCTAATTGTTTGGAATTTTAGCCTGGGGGCAGCCTCTATTTCTAAGTCAATAAATAAACCCTTGGGGGGCTAGGTGGCGTAGTGGATAAGGCACTGGCCCTGGAGTCAGCAGGACCTGGGTTCAAATCCTGTCTCAGACACTTAATACTTACCTAGCTGTGTGGCCTTGGACAAGCCACTTAACTACATTTGCCTTGCAAAAAAACCCCAAAAAACAAAACCAAAAACAATAAATAAACCCTTTAATGGCTATACAAAAAAGTAAAGTTGAGTGAACACTTGCTCAGGGTTGAAATCCTATGACTGATGCATATTATCTCTTTGATCTTGAACAAGTCATTTAACTGCCCTGAGACTCAGTTTTTCCATCTGTACAATGAGGGAATAAGCCATCTGAGGACCTCTGCGGCACTTAACAGCATATGAATTTAATGAGGACATACCTTTGAAAAATGAGACTGAGGGGCAGCTAGGTGACTCAGTGAATAGAGCACTGGTGGCCTTGGAGTCAGGAGTACCTGAGTTCAAATCCAGCCCCAGACACTTAATAATTGCCTAGCTGTGTGACCTTGGGCAAATCACTTGACCCCATTGCCTTAAATAAATTAAAAAAAAAAAGGAAAAATGAAAGTCCGAGTCAACTCCAATGGCATTGGAATGTATGTGTTTTTCACTAAGAACTGTGTAGGTTAGAATTTTTTAAAAAATCCATTACTAAATCATTTTCAGAATTTCTCACAATGAGATTTTAAAAATTCAATTGAATTATTTCCTTCCAGAAGTAGAAAAGCATAGTTTAAAAAAAAAACACCTTTTAGAATAAGCTCTCTAGATGCATGTGTTCAAATGCATCATCAGATAATTATACTGTTCAGAACGAATGAAGTGAGTGTATTGGAAGGAGAAGTATAGCAAAAATATAAAGCTATCACTTGGGGGAGCTGGAACACTCTACAAATCTAATGGACTTCCCTTGCAGATTTCATAAAAGGGACCTCAAGGCAGGATATATAAATAACATCCTTAAAGTGCCTAGGTTTGGGGAGGCACATATTCTTTGGGGAATCCATTTTTATATCCCTTTTTATTATTTTGACTGAGTAGAAGGAAAAGTCTATTCTACTGAATTTAAAGATTATTTTCTAGTTGGTATGACTGAAATGCTGACTTTTTATCTTAGATAATTCAACATTCTAAAGTCATATTCTCCAAGAGCAAAATCTAAATGACACACTATCTACCTAAACAGTGACATTTTAGCATCCTCTGGGGAATACCTAATGACCACTGATCTTTTTTTTTTTTTTTTTTTTGCTGTGTCTATATAATCAAACAGATAGCTCTCGTCCACCCTCCTTTAGAATGGGCTGTTGCCATGGCAAACAGTGGGAATGGGGGAGTTAGGAAAAACTGCCTGGCTGAGACAAATCAGAGAAAGTGATGGGGGTAGAGTGAGTTATATGTGACTGAGTATGGAAACACATGTATGTTTGTCTAATATTGTGTACTACAAATTAAGATAACTTTTTTCCTAACTTCAAAACCATTTCTTTGTCTTCTTGACCTCCAGAGAGTGACTTCTGCCTTTATTTTCATGACTTTTGTCTTGATAACTATGGCTCAAAGAACAGATGGTGCTCATCAAATTTGTTGTTGTTGCTGTCCAGGTGTTGTGTCCAACTCTATGTGAACCCTGTTTGGGATTTCCTTGGCAAAGATACTGAAGTGGTTTGCCATTCCCTTCTCCAGCTCATTTACAGATGAGGAACTGAGGCAAAGTTACTTGCTCAAGGTCAGATTTCTGAGGCCGGATTTGAACTCAGGATGAAATAAGTCTTTCTGCCTCCAGGCCCTGCACTCTATCCATTGTGCCATCTAACTGCCTTATCAAATTTAGGTAACACATGAGATGATAAAACAAACTGTAAAACATCTTGATAGGCTAGAGAAAGGGTTCTCAATCCCTTTTTGGGTCATGGGTTCCTTTGACAGTCTGATGAAGCCTATGCACCTCTTCTTAGAATAATTTTTTTAATGTATAAGATGGAATGCATAGCATTATAAAGAAAACCAATTATAGTGAAATTATTATCAAAAGAGTAAAAGAAGTTATAATCTCTTGAGTTAAAGCATTGGGAAAAGTGAATATGCTGAAATTCAGTAGAGATAAATGTAAAATCTTCCATTGGGTTTAAAAAAACAACTTCACAAATATCAGATGGAGGAGGCATGGTTAAACTGTAATTTGAAAAAAGATCTGAAGATCTTAGTGGAGTGAGATTTCAATTTGAGGCAACAATATTATATGATAGCTAAAAAAGCTAATGCAGTCTTGGGCTGACTTAGAAGAGACCCAGTTTCAAGAACCAATGAAATGATAGTATTACTTTACTCTGATTTGGTTAGACTATCTGGAGTACTGAAATTGAGTTTTGATAAGAAGAACATTAATACACTGGAAATCGGGATGGTAATGATTTCATGTCTTATGGGGATAGTTTGAAAGAACCAGACATGAAGACTCATGGAGGCTGTGTTAGTTGGATAAAAACATGGGGGAAAAGGGATGGCTAGGTGGTCCTGGAGTCAGGAGTACCTGAATTCAAATCGGGCCTCAGACACTTAATAATTACTTAGCTGTGTGGCCTTGGGCAAGCCACTTAACCCCATTGCCTTGCAAAAATCTAATAACCCCCCTAAAATATGGGGGGGAAATGGGGTTTTAGATTTCAGCCAGTCAGTCTACTAGCATTTATTGAGTACCTACTATGTGCCACATTGGGATAAAAAGAAAGGCCACTTCCCTATACCAAGCTACCCAAGAACAACAAAACAAAATCAGTTCCTGCATTCAAGAAATTCACAATTTGAGAGTAGTTTCATGGGGAAATCACAAAGATTAAGAACTGAAAAAAGATTTTAACTGAGATGTGAAATAAGACAGGGAAACTTAGAGGCGGAGACAGCAAGTCACTGTGTCTCAGTTTCTTCAGTTGTAAAACAGAGGGAATAATAGCTCCTACTTCCTAGGGTGCTTGTGAGCTTCAAATGAGATAATATTAACTCTGTCTGGCACATGCACTAGCTATGTATAAATGCTAGCTATTATGTTCATTAGATGAGGAGGGAGAGCCAAGTGGGACAGCAGTGAAAGCATTTGTTCTACTTGGCCATAGAGATCAGAACTTGGAGCAATGGCTGGAAGTTTTAGTCACCATTTTAAGCTAAATATCAGAGAAAACTCTTCAGCACTGAGAGCTGTCCAACTGTTTGAGAGGATGTGGCTTTCCCCCTCTTTAGAGGCCTTTAAGCAGAGGTTGATAGCCAACAATTAGTGGGTTGGGGTCTTTTCAGATTGGGGGTTAGACTAGATGGATGCTATCAATCCCTCAAATTGAAATTCTAAAATTTTATGATTTCTTGCAGGAACTTCTAGGCTAGAACTTTTCCCCTTTTCCCCTAAATTAAGGGCTGCAGCCATGGCCCTGGAATATGGCTTGCAACAGCACATGATAGTTCCACCCTTATTCAGACCATACAGCTGAGCTAAAGCTTTTTTTATACAATTCTCCATTCTGCATTGTAGCTTCCCCCCATTGCGGTTTTGATATGTCATGCGTTGGTATAAGAAATTAAGTGGAGATTTTTTGGGAATTTTGTAGAAGCTGCAGATACTATGAAAAGGCCTCCAGATGACACAGAAAAAGTTGAAATGCATAAAATATTATATATTTAATGTTTTGACTCCTTCATGAATTGGATTGAAGGGATGTAGAGTTGTACAAATATACAAATACAAATACAAATACAAATAACATAATATATTATATATTATCAACTTATTTTATCTTTTAATGTCCTAATAATTCAGACATCTTCTCTCATATGAAGGGAGACTACGTTAGTTGGGTAAAAACATGGGGGAAAAGGGGCGACTAGGTGGCGCAGTGGATAAAAATTTTATGCTGATTTGCCAACTGTGGGAGCGTCCCTGATATGAGAAAGGGATGACTGTACCGTTCTGCACGTAGCAGTCATACAATGCATTCTTGTTGATTTAGTCCAGGCTTTAAAAGACTTTTGGGATTATGGAGGTTTAACCCATGTTCAACCTAAATCAAAACTTTGTGAGTGATCACCCTGTTAAGTCCCATTCACCTAGAAACAATATGTGAAAAGATAGCCAAAGGTAGATCCACAAGATCCAATAGTGAGTCCTGGCACTGCCATTATCTTACCTATGATTCCAAGAAGCTGTAGCATGTGCAGTGGTCACATTCCAGGAAAACCATTGTGGCATGTGGGCTAAACATAGTTGAAGATAACTAATGGACCTTAAAATACATTGGTGGATTAGGGAGATGTCTACAAATGAGAACAATTTGTTTCATGGTCATGAAGGTGGGTGAAGCAGGTGCTGCAGAATGCTTAGATCAAAGATGCCAAGGTCATCCACTGCATCCTGGGTCACTGCCAGCTCTCCTGACTTTTTTCTTGCTACTGGACTTTGATGACTCAGGAAGAGTGAGACTGATAACTTTGTACAACTCTACATCCCTTCAATCCAATTCATGAAGGAGTCAAAACATTATCTGTGATGGCATTGGTCTTCTTTGAAATAAAGGATGGACACTTGAAGGCAATATTAAGTCTGCTCACAGGTGAATTCACTTTCCTAGGCCTTGGGTTACTCATTTGTAAAATTTAGACTATAGAGCTTCTTAGACCACTTCACAAATATCAGTTGGAGGAGCCCTAACTAATAGCAAAAATATTTGAAAAATATCTGAGGGTCTTAGTGGACTATAAGTTTAATATGAGTTCTGAACCTATGAGCCTTAGATTTTTACAACTGTACCAGGACCTCCCAACAGGGTTTCTGAGCTAGTTCATCTAAGGGACATTAGACAATAATTCTTTTTTTGTCATTTTTGCAAGGCGATGGGTTAAATGGTTTGCCCAAGGCCACACAACTAGGTAATTATTAAGTGTCTGAGGTTGGATTTGAACTCAGGTCCTCCTGCCTCCAGGGCCTGTGTTCTATCCACTGCACCACCTAGCTGTACCCTGACAATAATTCTTTTTTTAAAAAATTTTTAAATTTAATATTTATTTATTTATTCTCATTTTGTACAAATGTTTTTTATACATTAATAAAATATTCTTGTTTAAGAGTAAACAAAATACCCCTCCCCCACAAAATATAGACTCACTTGAGTGATAAAGTAAAGGGGAGAGAAAAAATTAAAATTAAAATTAAAAAAATAATAGTAATAATTGTAGGTATGGCCAGGTGGCGCAGTGGATGGAGCACCAGCCCTGGAGCCAGGAGCACCCAAGCCCATATCCGGCCCTGTACACCCAACAATTACCCAGCTGTGTGACATGCAAGTCACCACAACCCCACTGCCCTGCATAAACCAAAAAAAGAAGAAAAAGACCCACAATAAAATAAAATAGTAATAGGGGTGGCTGGGTGGTGGACAGAGCACTGGCCCTTGAGCCAGGAGCACCTGGGTCCAGATCCAGCCTCAGACACCTAACGATCACCCTGCTACGCGGCCCCAGGCAGGCCACCCAGCCCCATTTGCCCTGCACCCCCCAGATAATAATAATAATAAAAAATGTGCTTCAGTCTGTGTTTCAACACCACCAACTCTGTCATGGGTGGATCACATTCTTTATGATAAGTTCATCGCAAAAGTTACTTCCATATTTTTCCACCATTACCACTGCTGATCACAACTCCCTCCTTTCGTATTTCTCCACTACCATGTACTATATTTTCTCTCTCCTTTCACTCTGACTCTGCTGTAGGGTAGCTGAGTGGTGCAGCAGACAGATCCCTGGCCCTGGGGCCAAGAGGCCCCGAGCCCACATACCACCCCTTAGGCCCAGCATTCACCTGGCCCTATGGTCCTGGACAGGCCATCCAATCCCAGCCCCTTGTAAGAGTAAAAAAGAAAATGTGTTATATCTGACCACTCTCCCCACATGGTCCCTCCTCTCCTCCTTCATTCACATCACCCCCCCCTTCCCCCTGTCCCCCCTCCTTCTTACTTCAGATGCCTATACCCCATTGAGTATATATGCTGTTTCCTCTCCTAGCCACTTCTGATGAGGGAGAAGATTCCCTCATTCCCCCCCCTGCCTTCCCCCCTTCCATATCATTGCAATAGCTCATTGTAATAAAGAAAAATCTTATTATATGAAATATCTTGGCCTATTCCCCCTCTCCTTTTTCTTTCTCCCATTACATTTCTCTTTTTTTCTATTGACTCCATTTTTACACCATATTTTATCTTCAAATTCAACTTTCTCCTGTGCTTCATCTACAAAATCTCCTTCTACCTGCTCTGATAACTGAGAAGATTCATATGAGTATTATCAGTGTCATTTTTCTATACAGGAATACATGCAGTTCATCATCAAGTCCCTAATATTTTCCCGCTCTCCTCCACTCTCTATGCTTCACCTGAGTCCTGTATTTGTAGATCAAACCTTCTGTTCAGCTCTGGCCATTCCAACAGGAACATTTGAAATTCCCCTGGTTCATTGAAAGTCCATTTTTTTCCTTGGAAGAGGACATTCATTTTTGCTGTGTAGTTGATTTGCAGCTGCATTCTAAGCTCTTTTGCCTTGTAGTATATTATATTCCAAGCCCTACAAGCTTTTAATGTAGTTGCTTCTAAGTCCTGTGAGATCCTGATTGCAGCTCCACGGTATTTGAATTATGTCCTTTTGGCTGCTTGTAATATTTTCTCTTTGACTTGGGAGTTCTGGAACTTGGCTATAATATTCCTGGGGGTTGGTTTTTTGGATCTCTTTCTTGGGGGGATCAGTGGATTCTCTCCATTTCTATTTTGCCCTCTGCTTCTAGAATATCAGGGCAGTTTTTCCTGTAGCAATTCTTTGAAAATGATGTCAAGGCTCTTTTCCTGATCATGACTTTCAGTTATTCCAATAATTTTTAAATTATCTTTCCTAAATCTGTTTTCCATATCAGTTATTTTTTCAGTGAGATGTTTCACATTTTCTTCTAATTTTTCATTCTTTTGGTTTTGAAGTATTGAGTCCTGATTTCTCCTAAATTCATCAATCTCCCTGAGTTCTATTCTTTGTCTGAAGGATTTGTTTTCCTCAGAGAGCTTTCTTATCTCTTTTTCTATCTGGCCGATTCTGCTTTTTAAAGGATTCTTCTCCTCAATAACTTTTTGAACTGTTTTATCCATTTGACCTAAGCTGGTTTTTAGCATGCTATTTCCTTCGGCATTCTTCTTTTGGATTTCCTTGACTAAGCTGCTGATTTCATTTTCATGTTTTTCCTGCATCTCTCTCATTTCTTTTCCCAGTTTTTCTTCTAACTCCCTCATTTGATTTTCAAAGTCTTTTTTGAGCTCTGTCATAGCCTGAGCCCAATTTCTGCTTTTCTTGGAGTCTTTAGATGCAGGAGCTTGTGCTTCCTCATCTTCAGACTGAGTATTTTGATCCTTCTTGGGCTCACAGGCAAAATATTTCTAAATGATGTTCCTCTTGTTTCTCTGCTTGCTCATTTTTTTCAGCCTGAGCCTGTTTTGGGGGTGCTTCCTGAGCTTTTGGGACACTCCCACAAGGGTCTCAGTGTGTGAGGCTCTGTCCTCCCTCCTGGTCTGTGAATGACCATGTGCCCCCCTCTGCCACGGGGCTGAGGTGGGGGGCCCTGCTCTTCTATGGGGGGCCTAGACTTCAATCAGCATCTGAATGTAGTCAGAACTCCAGAGTCCTGTTCTGGGGGCACAGCTGGGCAGTCTCTCTCTCTTCACTCCTCTCCCTAGGTTCAATGGGCTCATGCCCTGGGGGCTCCTGCTTCCTGGCTCTGCCTGCTTCTGTTTCCTGGATCTGGAGTGCCTTGGTCACTCAGCTCATTGTGTGCACTGAGGGCTGGGATTCATGTGCTTGCTCTGGCAGAGGTCCCCCCGCTGTTCCCCCAATTTGTGCCTGGTGCTCCCCGGGGCATAGGTCAGGAAACTTCCCCGCTGCTGTGAGCCACAGCTCCCAGTGCCCTGGGCCTGCCTTTGGGAGGCTGAAATTCTTTTGCTCTGGTGGGCCACCCCTCTAACCCCAGGGGATTTTTTTTTTTTTTTTTAGTTTTTGCAAGTCAATGGGGTTAAGTGGCTTGCCCAAGGTCACACAGCCAGGTAATTATTAAGTGTCTGAGGTCGGATTTGAACTCAGGTACTCCTGACTCCAGGGCGATAATAATTCTTAATGTGGATCTTTCTACATTCAAGATGAATTCATTCTTTAGATAAGATGGCTCTCAATATTTTTCTAGAGTTTCCCATTAGATGAATTTATACTTCTTTCCATCAAAATATCTGTAAAACTGCCATTACTGTCCCATAATACAACACCTTTGCTTGGAAGACAATAATCATGAATTCCTGTAACTAAAATAACACATTTTGTAGTTGGCCAAGAACTTTCTGCACATCAACTATCTAATGTGATTTTCATTTTCTGTTCTCTTCATCTCAAAATTCCTTGGCTTTATCTCTCACCCTCTTCATCTTAGTCTCTGACAATGAGGTAGTTCTTCTCTTTTCCCTACACAAAATAAATACAACTAATTTAAGGTTAGGACATTAGAAACTAAAAAAAAATCAGAAAATACTTCTTTGAAAACTCAACATTACCTTCATGGAACACTGAGGCTTCAGATTAGGACTTGAATCCAAGCTTATTGAAGAGAGATCTTGGAGCAGGCTCAACATAATAGGAATGCACTTTTGATTTCATTGATATAAGATACTCCCATGTTGGGAGATGCCCTCTAGTGATGACATGTTCTCTGCAATTTAACTTTCTTAGAGTAGGGCACTGAGAGGTTAATATATATATATATATATATATATACATATATATATATGATTCAAAATATTGATGCTGAGAAGTCTTAGAAAAATTGTTGGCATATTTAAATGTTCTACTGCAATTCTAAAAGTGTTGCTTAGTTTCTTCAAGACTTTAAAGTCTTTATTGGCTTTACAATTGACAGTTTAGGAGTGACAAAAATCTTGCCTTTTTAATTAAAAGGGTTTTCTTTATATATGACCCCAGAGTCAAACAGGGAGAGAGACAATCTCCTGTGCCTGAACCTTTGTACATTCATGCTTAGAATGCTCTCTTTTTTTCAACTGGCCCCTAGTTTTCTGATTTCTCCTCCTGTAGGAGGTCTTTCCAAGTTCTTTCAATGGCTGGTGCCTTCCCCAAATAGAGATATCATCTTCTCTGTCTCTGTTTCTCTCTCTCCGTCTCTGACTTGTGTGTGTGTGTGTGTGTGTGTGTGTGTGTGTGTATGTGTGTGTATGTTTGTATGTATGTATATATATACACACACACACACACACAAATATATTTATTTATTGACATGTCGTATCTCCCCAATAGAGTATAAGATTGCATTGATTAGGAAGACACCAGCCTTCCCCAAATAGAGATATCATCTTCTCTGTCTGTCTCTGTTTCTTTCTCCCTGTCTCTGATATTCGTATGTATGTGTGTGTGCATATATATATATATATATATATATATATATAAATATTTATTTATTGACATGTTGTATCCCCCCTATAGAATGTAACATTACATTGATTAGGACAGTTTTGACATTCCTTTATTTCTCCAATGCTTATACAATGCCTGCTACATAAAATTTGTTAATGTTCAGTCATTGAACTCTTTGCGACCCCATTTGGGGTTTTCTTGGTAAAGATACTGGAATGGTTTTGCTATTTCCTTCTCTAGCTAATTTTACAGATAAGGAAACAGGATTTAATGATTCACCCAAGGTCACAGAAGTAGTATGTGTCTGAAGCCAGATTTGAACTCAGGAAGATGAGTTTTCCAATTATAAGTCTATCTACTGCACCACCTAACTATACAAAACTTAATACACTCTTTTTAGAAAATGTTATTTTATTTTATTTTTCCAATTAAATACAAAGATAGTTTTCAACATTCATCTTTTTTGTAAGCTATCCAGTTCCACATTATTCTTTCCCCTTCTCTTCCTTCCCTATTATAGTGAGTAAGCTAATAAATGGATTATAAACTTATAAATGGATAATCATGTTTAATATATTTCCATATTATGTTGTGAAGGAAAAATCAAAACTAAAGAGGAAAAAACCCATGAGAATAAGGGAAAAAACATAAAACAATTTAAAAAGTGAAAAATAGCATGCTTTGGTCTGCATTCAGACGCCATAGTTTTTCCTCTGGATGGGGACAGCATTTTCCACCACAAATCTTTTAGAATTG
Source organism: Macrotis lagotis (assembly GCF_037893015.1). NCBI lineage: Eukaryota > Metazoa > Chordata > Mammalia > Peramelemorphia > Peramelidae > Macrotis > Macrotis lagotis. The sequence continues at coordinate 33,210,502 of NC_133664.1, read as the reverse complement.
TCCTTGGTTATTGAACTGCTGAGAAGAACTGAATCCATCAGAGTTGATCATAATGTGTGCAATGGTCTGATTCTGTTAATTTCATTCAGCATCAATTCATGCAAGTTTTTTCAGGCTTTTCTAAAGTCCAACCACTCATGATTTTTTATAGAACAATAGTACTCCATCAATTCATATATCTAAACTTGTTCAGCCACCATTCCAGAATTAATGGGCAGCCCTTCATTTTCCAATTCTTTCCCACTACAAAAAGAGCTGCTGTAAATATTTTTTGAACAAGTGGGTCCCTTTCCCTTTTTTTTGATCTTGGAATATAGACCTAGCAGTGTTCTTGCTGGGTCAAGGGGTTTAATTACTCTTTAGGCATAGTTCCAAATTACTCTCCAGAATAGTTAATCAGTTCATACCTCCACCTTTAGTGTCCCAATTTTCCCACACCCCCTCCAACATTGATCATTTTCCTTTTTTTTTTTTTTGTTGTTTGGTCAATCAGATAGCTATGATGTGGTACCTTAGAGTTGTTTTAATGTTCATTTCTCTAATCAATGATGATTCAGAGCATTTTTTTCATATGATCATAGATAACTTTAATTTCCTTATTTGAAAACTGCTTGTTCGTATTCTTTGACCATTTATCATTTGTGATGTAATAAACTCAATAAATTCTTTTCATTGAATGAGTGATTGACCCATTCAAATTCATATTACATTCTATCAAGAGCATACCCTATCATATTAAATCATCCCTCTTGCCTCCTCAGGGTGGTAGCCTCAGAGCATTCACTCATTAGCTTTTCTAAAGTCATAGCTAAGGGATAACAAAAATTTGGGCAAAAATATTCTTGAAAAAATTTGCTCCACAACCTGGGAATTAACATTCCTATGTGGATTTTGAGATCTCTTTCTTCATGTTAGGTGTCACTTGTTGGCTTCCAGTAATAAGGTAGGTCACACCTCTTTTCTCAGATGAATTAAATGTACAAGTCAGCTTTCACGCCTGTTTGATTTATTGCCCTCCTTTACGCTGTCTGCCCCTGTAGTTTATCATGGTCAAAATACATCACCACTTTTCACTTTAAAAGGTATAGCTTGTCAAATAATAAATTCTTGTCCCTGATATGTTAGTAGGAGGAACTGAGGGTTGGTTCAATCAGATGCTTGAATATTTCATAAAAGATATTCCTGCTAATTAAATATCCCCATTTTCATTCAGTTAATAAGCATTTATTAAATACTACTTTGTGTCAGATACTTTGCTAAGCACTGGCAGGACCTGATTTAAAACAAAAACAAAAATAAAAACAAGGGGATGAAGTTGTGGTTTGGTGACACAAAGAAATACTGGTGATCTTTTCATGTAGTTTCCTTTACAAATTTTTCTTTTACAGGACATTCATCTATGAGCTGTTCATGAGGGTTTTTTCCCCACTTATCTAGCTGTTGAAAAAAAGATTGATGATAGAGGGGAAGGAAGAAGGGTGGGGCAGTTGTGTGTTCAGTTTGAATTTGAATGACTAATGAGGCCACAGAGACAACAAGTCTTACTATAGTTCTATAATAACCTGGACCTTGTACCTTAGTACTTCATAGATCTCTAGGTGTGAAGCCTCTTCTTCCTCCATACAAATCACAACCTCCCATCAGTGACTCATTTGAGCCAGTCCTTGAGAGGTTCAGGGTTCTATAGTTTATCACCCTATGGTCAAGAAAATGGAGTCAAAAGACATGTCCTGGATGAACATATAGACCACATAGACCCTTTAGAGTAGTAATAATATTGGCTAACCTTTTATATAATGCTTGCTATGTACTGGACTCTGTGCTAAGTACTTTATAAATATAATCTCATTTGATTTTCTTAACACCCCTGTGAGGAAGGAGCTGTTAACCCCATTTTACAGATGAGGAAACTGGCAAATAGAAGTCAAAGGACTTGTAAGGTCACATAGCTCATAGTGGGTCTGAGGCTAGATTTGAACTCAGGTCTTCCTGGCTTTAGGCCTAGTACTCAATATTAAATATTCAAACATCTAAAACAAGGATTGTATGCTATGCTAAGGGAGCAGGATAAAGGAGACTTCCAGTCCAGAGTAGAATAGTGCTTTTAGCAAGAAATAAAGTATTTATTTTTGTTGTGGATAGTTTGCATTTCTTCTTTTGAAAGAAGCCTGTTTCTTATCTTTTTGAAGAAAGTTCTTTTATATCTATCTTTGTCTATCCATACATCCCTCCATCTATTATCCATCTATTCTCCTGTAATTATCTATCCATTCATCTACCTATGATTTATCTATCCATCTCTTTATCCAAAAATTGATCTATCATCTATCTATCCAATCTCTCCATCTATCTGTCTACATATTATTTTATGCATTCAAAAACATGATCCTGAGAAGGGATCCCAGATGCTAAAGGGTCCAGAATATAAAAAACTTGTAATGAACCCCTGCCCCAAGAGCACAGATTAATAGGTAAAATGAATTTCTTTCTCATTAGCAATTATAGCTCTCTGAAATCAAGTCGCAGAGAATTTGGCTCAGCATTTATTTCTTACTTACTAAAGTGGAGTTCTAGATTTTGGAGTACCCTGAGGTTATCAGAGCAAAACTCAGAGATGGTATCATGACTCATTTGGTCTAATACAATATTCCAAGCAAAATATAACTTAAAATACACTGTATTTACATATATTTTGATTTAATAGTAGCCCAAGCTAGAGATGAGGAGTTCAAAGCCAGAAAGACATTTGCAGATATCACCGATCTAAAAGACAAGCTTGGTCCCCATTATAAAGTTCTTAATATCAATCAGGAATTCTAACAGCACAACCAAGAAAGTTGCATATCCAATCTTGATACTTTTAATAAGGATATGATTCACATTTTATTCAATTGAACTGCAAATAGCTGTATTGAAAATGCTGCCATAGGCTACTTCCCTCTTTTAAGATGGTTGGAAAATAACTTTTTTATATTCTGGGAAGTGTGAAACAGAGATTCAATTATGCCGTGGGTAGAAAGACATGAAAAACTCTGCTGCCTGTGAATAACTACATATTTCCCAGGGGAATAAACATTAATGACTATAACTAGATTATAATTGCTCATGGAAGCTCGCTCTGGCACAAGATAAAAATACCTGACATTGCTCTCATGGCTTAGCTTTTCTTTTAGCAGCACAAGATGGATGAGTAGAGATTCTGTTGATGGTCAACACCTTCAGGGTTGGCTCAGCCCCCATTGTGCATCAGGGTTAAGATGATGGCCAAGACCCTGGGTGAGTTCTCTATTGGAATGGGGAAGTTAGTTCTTCCCCTGAGCCTTAGCCAGGAAGGAGCTCATAAGACATAAATACTTAGTATTGATTCATAGCTTGGTAGCTTACCAACAGTCTAAACTCATTGACATCTGGCTTTTGAATAAAATTCAGACCTCATCATGAGATGAATTCAGAGAAACTCAATTAGCATTTATTAAATGGTCAATGAAAGCCAGGAAGATCTGAGTTCAGTTTCTGACCTCTGACAGTTCCTGGTTGGGTGAGCCTGGGGAGTTTTCTGACTTATTCTCTGCTGGTTGCAGAGAAGGTGCTGACCTGCCTACATCAGTAGAGGGAGTTTCCATCTATTGATATTCCCTGAACTAGTGAAATCATAGGTCTGATCTCTACTCCCAGTCCTACATATAAGGTACTGGGTAAAGAGCTGGACCTACAAAGTCCTGCCTTCACAGAGTTTTTACTCTAGTGGAGAATTTGAATTTGGTAGGTTAAAGTTTAATCCTCAAACTGTGATGGTTGAGTGAAATTTTTCTAAAGATCATCACATTTATATATACACATTTTATATTCCTATGAATTGTCTACTTTTGTCATTATACTCCTTTTTTAATACCATAAATCAAACCTTGACCTCTGTAAGAAGGAATGTATTTTATTCCTATAAAAATCCCATTTCCCTCCTACCCTGCATATCACTTCCTTTATTCATTGAAGTACATATCATATGCCGTAGTTAATGAAGGCAGTATCCTGTCCTTGAAAATGGTGATCTGGGTGTTCAAATGAAAGCCTAGACCTTATATGCTGCTTTATAGGTTCAAAATATTTTAAAAATCTCTTCATATGTCTCACATATATTCAAAATAAAACATAATTATTCAACCTAATAATATTTTTATCTAACTTAAAATGTTTACATATAAAACATGTATAGATGTTGATACAGAATTCTCATTGCAATTCAGGGTTAATTTGAGGAGTTTCAAATTCATAGTGGGAAAGATAATATATCGAAAAAATCTAACTATGCTGATGAATAAGTGACTTTCCTGTTTATTTAAACATTTGGGTGACTCTTCTGCTTGGTGGATTAGGAACAGATGGGAGATTTGTGATTCAGTAAGATAGTTTTTATGCCAATTCTGTCTCTGACTACATATGTATGACCCCTGGCAAATATTTAATCCCTAGTTACCTCAGTATCCTGTTTTATAAAGTAAAGTTTAAAGCAGTGACCCACTTATCTAGAATTCATAAGAGATAACTAAAATAATTATTTTTAAAAATTCTTTGAAAAAAATATGAGAGCTGTATGTCTTTCAGTTGGACCTCAAATAGTTCTAGAAAAAACACTTAAATATATGTACATTATATTATATATCAATATTGATATAGATAAAGTCGAAGAGGAGAAAAATTATAAAATATTGCAAAATATACATTTTATGTATATGTAAGAGTGTGGAAATGCTACAAATGTTTGGCATTTCTTATAATGAAGTGTCAGATAATAAATAATAAATAAAGTGTCAGATAATAATATTGATTATGAGCTTGATTTCATTTCTTCTCCAAAACTTGGTTCTTGGATGAGGTCTGAGAGAGAGGGCAAACTCAAAATGAAAGACGAGGCCAAAGTAATGAAGGCAGTATTCTGTCCTTGAAAATGGTGACCTGGGTGTTCAAATGCAAGCACAGACCTCATTGCTCACTTATACCAGATTCTTGAGCTTAGAAGAAAATGAAGTTTATAAATCAACAAATACACATTAATCACCTACTGGGTATATTCAGCTCTATTGATAACAAATCCAGTAACTAAAACAATCCCTACATGACTAATTAAAAATTTCAATTTATTTTTATTTTCTCTCCTTTCCTCACTGCCCCAACATTGAAAAAGCAAGGAAAATAATACCCCTGTTGCAAACATGTGTAGTGGAGCAAAGCAATTCTTGTACTGGCCATGCCTCTCTCCCCTCCCTTACAGAATTATTTTTAAAAATTCAATTTAATTCTATTTTCAGTTTCATATTCTCTCCCTCTCCCTCCCCTTCCTCAGTCCACTGAGAAGGCAAGAAAAACAAAGCATGATTATTTTTAAAGTACATTTGGGGATAAATAAAACAAGGATGAATGACAACAATTCACCATCAGGGGCTAGTATTAACCTCAAAACCATTTATTTTTCTGCTACAGGATGGGCATTTTTACAAAGGTTTCTAACTATAAAGGTGGGGGGGTTTCGGGTACAGACCATAGCTGTTAGAAGTGATACATTGCCTTTGGACATAAACAGAACCACAGCTCCGTGGATTTTGCCTGGAGCTGTTAGTCACCAATGTGTCTAGAAAGGTATGGTTGAAGCCTCTCTCAATTCAGCTGCTGGACCTTTTGTTGGCCAGATGCATGTTTGATTGGTGTGGCTACAGGGAAGATAGCCATCAAGGGAAGGAAACTTGGTTATAGCCATTACAAGTCTATGTCTCCAACCTGCCTCAAGGATAAAGGTGTTTGATGTGGGACCGTGGCATTCAGGTCAAAATTGATTGTAGACATCCATTATCTGGGACTGGTCAAGGAATCTGACTTTGCTGAAAAAATACAACATGTACAACATTGAGAACATACAAGAGATACCTAGCCCAGATTTGATTTCTGCTTTGTGTGTCAATAGTGCCAGAAAAGAATGAAGTGAGGGTACATTTCAGGGAGCAAATGGATGTTTTCAACTAAGAAATGAAGATACCGATGCCTTAGGAAATGTCCTTTGGGAAGTTTTTCAGTCTAAGTAATTGGGATAACATAGTCCAGGGGAGAGATGGTTGGGCCTGAAAGTTGGAGCATCCCAGCCATTGACCAAAGACAAGTCACACAACATCTCTTTCCCTCTTCCTTTTTATGTATGAAATGGAAACAATGAAACCTGCAGTATTGTCACCTAAACTTGAAATCCAAAGTGGATAATGAACACCATGCAGAATTTCAGTGGTGGTTACAAACATTCAATGCCTTTGTAACAAGTGACATGTTTCTGTAAATACTGATCAGCATCAGGGATGAAGGTCAATCAGATCTATTTTAACTCTGTGTGAGCCTGTCAAATGATGCACCCAGGATTTTCTACATTGATTCAATGCTAATGAATACAGCTAGCCTCAACATGATTGTGTCTTGGGGTTCCATTTCTGAGCTCCTCAAAGAGAATGAGTTTTGATTCTTTCTAGGCTAAGAATTAAGCATGGTGTTCAGTATATAGTAGGTGCTTAATAAATACCTGGTGATGACTTGTATCTGGGGGTTCCATTTCTGAGCTCCTCAAAGAGAACGATTTTGACTCTTTTTACCCTAAGAATTAAGCATGGTGTTCAGTACATAGTAGGTGCTTAATAAATACCTGGTGATGACTTGTATCTGGGGGTTCCATTTCTGAGCTCCTCAAAGAGAACGATTTTTGACTCTTTTTACCCTAAGAATTAAGCATGGTGTTCAGTATATAGTAGGTGCTTAATAAATACCTGGTGATGACTTGTATCTGGGGGTTCCATTTCTGAGCTCCTCAAAGAGAACGATTTTTGACTCTTTTTACCCTAAGAATTAAGCATGGTGTTCAGTACATAGTAGGTGCTTAATAAATACCTGGTGATGACTTGTATCTGGGGGTTCCATTTCTGAGCTCCTCAAAGAGAATGATTTTGACTCTTTTTACCCTAAGAATTAAGCATGGTGTTCAGTACATAGTAGGTGCTTAATAAATACCTGGTGATGACTTGTATCTGGGGGTTCCATTTCTGAGCTCCTCAAAGAGAACGATTTTTGACTCTTTTTGCCCTAAGAATTAAGCATGGTGTTCAGTACATAGTAGGTGCTTAATAAATACCTGGTGATGACTTTAAGGAAGAGTTGGGAAATAATAAGTCACTACTATAAAGACTTTAAGATTTGCAAAATGCTTAATTTATAAAATCTCACTTGAATTTCTACTTCACTCAACATTTTTTGTCATATTCTTCTATGTTCAGTTCATTTCAAGTCAGCCCACTTTAATGGATTTTTGTGCTCAGTGTCTATTATGTTCCTTTTGGATTAGGCAAAAAGGGTAGAAGTAAATACAAACATGAGACAGTACCCTCAAGAAGCTGATAGCCTAATATGGAATATATGTTTAGTATAGTTTTATATATTTAGCCTATATCAGAATATTTGCTATTAAGGGGAAGGGGTATGGAAAGGAGGAAGGGAGGAAAAATGTATAACTCAAAACCTTGCAAAAAAATAAATGTTGAAAACTATCTTTGCATATAGTTGGAAATACAAATAAATAAATAAATAAATTTATATAAAAAAGAAAAAAGCATATAGTCTGCTAGAGGAGTCAAAACAACCCATGTTCACTGATGGGAGTATATAAAATAAGAATTTGTTCATTGGGGAAGGAGCACTGAACCTGGAAGGAAAAGAAGTGGAGGGAGAGATAGCATGCCAGGCTTGGGGTACATTATATGCAAATGCACTGAAAGGTTTATGTAAAATTTGGTTGATGTTTTGTAATTTTTTTTTAGTTTTTGCAAGGCAATGGGGTTAAGTGACTTGCCCAAGGTCACACAGCTAGGTAATTATTAAGTGTCTAAGGCCAGATTTGAACTCAGGTACTCCTGACTCCAGGGCTGGTGCTCTATCCACTGTGCTGCCCCATGTCTTGTACTTTGAAGTAATTCTAGAAGGCAGAGGAGATAAACTACTATGGGGGAACTAATGGAATATGCGATTTTTTTTTAGTTTGGAGGAAAAAAGACTGAGTGATGACAATATTTTAATTAAATAATGAATGAATAATTAAAGGGAGTCAGAATAAACCACAAAAGAATGGACTTGAATCGAACCAGGGGTTATTTAATGCTAAAACCAAATTTCCTGCATGTAATCAAGGCTGGCACAAATCAAAATGATAATCTGAGAGAGCTTTGGTGGAAAATTTGTAAGAGTTTGAAAAACCAATTCATCTTTGGTGGTACATGGATGCTACAGGCTGATCACCTCTTGGGGCCTACTCTGTTGCATTTCCAAATGTCAAGACAACCATGATTTTATACAACGTGCAGCAGTTGAATGAATTAAAACTAGATGAAGCCTGTAAAGGGGGCTTTCACACAAGAATTTATTGATCTAATGCAGTTAAAAATGAGTAGTAGCAGTTTGCACTTGAAATAATGCTGATGATACTTGGCCTCTTTTCACAAACTCTTTTCCTTGTTCTAACCCTATGGAGACAGGAAAAGTAAACAAATGTTACTTGGTGGTATTACAGCTCATAGCCCAAAGCACACGCCTTACATAAATAAATATTTCCAGAGCAGCTTTTCGAAATAAGAATTTTCTGGGGACAGAGATAAGGAACAACTAGTGAAAGGATTTGTCTATCGTAGTTGGTTTATAATTTTAGGTAAAATATTTTGTCTGACTTTGTGTTTCCCTCACTACTTAGCATGGCCCTTTGCATTTTTCAGCCTCTCAAGGTTTATTGAATGGAATTGGGAACCAATTAGAGACAAAAAAATTCAGATGTTCTCTTTGGTCATTCTTTGACATTATTTTTAGTTATTCATTTTTTCAAAAGTCTAATTTAGGACTTCTTTCTATCACTGCAGATTGGAATCACCTCTAAACCTTTCTAGATGGTCTTTGAGAGAAGATGTGGGCTGTGCACGAAGCCCATTTGGTGATCATCATTAGATGGTGAATTTGGAGCTGGAAGGGACCTGAAAAGCCAACTTATCCAACTCCCTCATTGTACGGGGTCTAAAAAGGTGAAATGACTTGGTTAACAGCACACGGCAGATGTGGAAGAATGGAGATTTAAAATTAAGGTCTCTGCATTTTCTACTATACCACAATGACTCTACTACTTTTTTAGATTGATCCTAAGAGGAAAGACAAAGTCCATCATGAAAGCCATAGCTTGGAAAGACCTGTAAGCATAACAATAGTAATCACTTGTATTAATATAACACTTTAAGGTTCAAAATGATTTGCACATCATATCTCTTCTTTTATTCACAAAAACTCAGCTAGTGGGTATCTGAGGCAAGCAGACAACCTGAGATCTGAGAGAGATCAAGGCCAGGGTCACCCTCTTACTTAACATTGCCAGCCATGTTGATCTTTGTCTTGCCACTGGATTATTGTGACTCTGGAGAAAAGGGTGCAACACAGCCCTTTCTCACTCAAATCCAATTTATTTACAAGTCAGGATATCTCCTTCCTGATGTCATTGGTTTTCTTCAAGAACCAAGGGCAAAAAACAGTAGTCTGAGGTAGGAACCAAGTTTGTTGGTTTTTTTGATTCTAAATCCACCATTTTCTTTTCTACACCATCCATGTTCCTTTGAACTACCACAGCTCAAGCTCCACTGGGATGAAAAACCCAGATTTCCAAACCACTATGAGTGTAGTATTGTAGTATAACATTCATGGAGAATTTTTACTCAATTGAAACAAAATTATATATTTATTAACTTGTCTATAAGAAGAAAGTGGGTAGTTATAAAAATAATTTAGATAAGATTAGGACTTAAAATTATCCTCCTACATCCTTTCCTTATGCTTATGCTTAGGATATATAGCAAGACCATATGAAAAATGAGATTTGTATGCTATTGCAGAATGGAATACTTATATAAAGGTGTAGCGTTATCAGTAAGGGGGCTCATGGGAAATATAGTGTTTTTAGCTAGAAAGAGGAACTAAGGAATAATGGCACTTGGTAATGGGCCAGTGGAGGCCAGGGAACTTTGGAGACCCTCGGAGAGGATAGGAAAGCCAGGATCAGTTAGTAGCAGCACCTGGCCTATGGTGAGAAAAGGCCATTGCTTGATCAGAGGCAGTTAGACCTATGATTTGATGAAGACATGACCTGCCTGGACAGAATTTGTAGTCACACAGGGACTGAGTGAATTTATCCCTTATCCCCATTTTTCTCCTCCTTTTCTTCACCACTGCCTGAACCCTTACATTCTTTTTTATTTGCTATCTGCACTTTTATAATGAATTTTGTCTCCAGATAAAGATAAGCTCATTGTTATTGCATGCTGATCAGGTGTTTCTTATAAATGAGTGTATCATACTATGAAGAAGGTGCAAAGAAAGCTTGAAACTCTCCTTTCTTTCCCTCTTTCTCTTCTCTTTCCCCCCTCTGCTTTCCCTCTCTTCTCTCTCTCTCTTCTCTTTCCCTTTTTCTCTTCTCTCTCCCCCTCTGACTTCCCTCTCTCATTTCTTTCCCTCTTTCTCTTCCCTCTCCCCTCTACCTTTCCTTTCTCCTTTCTTTACCTTTTTCTCTGCCTTCCCTCTCTTCCCTCTCTCTCCTCTCTTCCCTTTCTTTCCCTCTTTCTCTTCTCTTCCTGTCTCCCTTCCCTCTGTCTTCTCTTTACCTTTCTTTTCCATCTCTCTTCTTCTTCCCTCTTTCTCAACCTTCTCCCATCTCCTCCCTCTTGCTCTCAACACAAAGAGAGGTTTCAACCAAGACTGGGACTTCTATTGCAGTGGCAAAAAATGTAGGGCCAAAGTTGTTTTATCCCTGAATGTTGCTAGCTTAGAGCTTCCTGGAGATTCAGCCAAGTTTCAAGGTAGTCTACTTGGAATGAAGGATCTAATGGGAATCGAAATGGATCCATTTAACCAACTCAGTTAGGAATAAAGGAAGGAGAATTTTCTGAGTCCAGACTTGAGTCAAGAAAACAAAAAGTCTTGGCATGACTCTTTTGTCTGCCTATAAGCTGAAGTAAAACCCAACAAGACCAGAACATGTATTGACCAGCACATGCTCAACCCTTCTAGACATGGTGACCTGAGCATTTTCACAGAAGAGCAGTACCATTTTTTCCCTGTCAATCAGGACTCCTAAGCAAAAGTAGCAGGTGGCAATAGCTTTCAAGAGTAGTGGATGACAGGGATGGCAGATGGAAATAGGAGCTTAGTGAAGAAGCAGCTGATTGCAGACTTCAAGACAGATTGGAACATCAGGAAGCACTTCTCCCCTCAGATGTGAATGTGCTAGAGGTTATTCTCATAAACATGGGAGTTTGGGGTGTTATATCTCTATGTGTATTGCAGTCTGAGAATGATGTAAATGCTTATGTTATTTTTGTTATTTACTTTGCTATTCTGTCTCAATTAAGTACTTTACTTTTTGATTTGTGTTTCCTGTGGTCTTTTGATTGAGAAGATACTAGATGAGACTTTGTCCCTCTTTGCCTCCCAATACCACATATAAGAGCTAGAGTAGAAAGGGGTGTCAGAATCACATGGAATCCAATTGACATTTTGTACAAATATATGGGCACAGGGGAGGGTTGGAAGGGCATTTTAGACAACTGAAGTAGACACTGAAGATATATTAGATATGGCAACTGAGTTAATCTCAATAGTGTTCTAGTAAACTGAAAATGGCAGATGGATTATAGTGCTAGCAATGCCTGTAAAATCTAGGAAACATATCTGTGGCCAGAATTCAATAATCAAAACAGTTAAGTTAGCTCGAAGAAACATGCCAGTTAGTTGACATCTTTTGAACTCATCTACTAGGTATTATGGGCAACTAAAAAGTAAAGAGTTAACGTGAGATAGAGAAACAAGTCAAGATTCTGGGGGCAGAGAGAAATAATGAGTAAAATTCAGCTGAAGGGCTTCTCATGAAAATGAGGATAAAAATGCCAATCTGCTGGGAAAGGATGTGTGTTTGGGGGGCAGGCAGAGGCAAACCAAAGGAACTGTAACCATATAAAAGTAGTCTACCATGAAAGATAAACTATTGAGAATCAATCTAGAAGCAAATGGAAGAAACTTGGCAGCTAAACATTGTTGGATCTATAGTCAGGATGACTTCAGTTTCAAATCCAAACTCATACACTTATTAGCTGTATGTCCCTGAGCCAATCATTTAGTTTCCATCTGCCCCAAATTACACTTATTAGTTGTGTGACCCTGAGCGAAATCATTTAGTCTCCATTTGTCCCAATTTCCTCATCTCTAAAATGGGTATGACAAAGGCTCTTACCTTTGTGTTATGAGGATAAAAAAAGATAATATTTGTAAACTACTTTGCAAATCATAAAGTGCTATTGTTGCTCCCTAAATCTGAAATATTTTTAGAATGAAATGTATTAGTTCATTTGGGGGAGAGAGATGAGAGTGAATACCAGAAAGAAGGGGTAGCTTCCTCTTCAAGTCTTTTCAAGTCACATTATTTAAAAGTTTGGACAAGGGGATAAAGACTTGTCTTATTGGCCTCATATAGGTGGTAGATCATCTCCAAGAGAAGGGCAGTTTGACACGTGTAGCAGCAGTTTAAGGCAACTTTTTTTGGGGGAACTCAAATCACAAACTTTGGGTGGATCTAAAACAAAACCTGAGGGGACCCAGAAAAGCACAGGGTGAGATCTAAGCATTCCTTACATACACCTGGAAGCATCTCTAAGGTCACTCTGATCTCTTTAGTAAACATTTTGGGTTAGACAATCTTTTAGCCACATAAATCTAGGTTCAAACAAAATTAATAAATGAGAAGTAATAATTCATCTTATATAAATACTCATTTATTTGTTTATTATTAGTTATGTTTTAATTGAATCATGTAAGTTTTGTCACAGCCAAGTGGACAATGAAATCTATTGCTCCTCATTAGGAAACCAAATAACTGAGGATAAAGTGCCACTTGGAAAATCTTGAGCTCCAACTAGGGTATGTTATTGTGTATTGTTTCATGCTAGCCTTTCCCTCCATGATTTCAATTTATAGACTGACCCTGGAATTTTTGGGGCCAATTCTTTGACTTGTACAACCCAAGGTTCTGAGGGAGTTTGCATATTTTAGAGATTAGAAGATCAAATGAGGATCTCCTAGGATAATCCTCAAGCAGATTAGAGTCTCAGGCAACAGTGGAACTAAATCATGGAATATATCCAAGGATCTTGAGGCAAGTTGCTACCCAGAACCCATGATGGTTTTAGATCATGTATAGAAATGAACTTTGATGTAGTCTTGAGGCTCTGGAATGATTGGGGAGCTGAAATTTTGGGAGCAAGGTGGAGACAGTTGGGTTGGGGGGCTGCAGCCATGGCTATATCCCTCACAATCCTCCTCATAAGAGGGAACATGCCATTATCTCAGCATGTTTTTGCTGTGGTTTAAATCAAAATTAAATGTGACAAGGCTATTTCATGGTCCCTTGAGGGACAACAAATTGTCAGCCTACATTTTGATTCCTTATCAAACATTTTGACTTTCATAAAACTGTTTTGTCAGTTCACTCTCTTTCTCAATTTTTAAGTCGTATGTGTTTCCAACTAAAATTAATCATGTAACCATTCCTCAAATCCTCAATTCAAGTCTGATTTGTCAGAACGACTGATTACCCAGGAAGATTTTAGAACCCTTTTATAAGCTTTTCAAAGGCTGCCTTCTTTTTGAACTTCCAATTTGCATTTTCTCAACACTTATGTAGAACTCAAATCCCAGAAGAGTTCCATCCTGGTTCTAATCTTAGACTCCTTAAAATTTGAGTAGGGTCTTATCATTATTCATTTTTTCCCTACAGTACCTTTCTTCTGAGAAACTAAATATATATATATATTTTTAAATTGATCTGCTCATCTTAAAGCTTGGATTGCTTCCTCTCAGCTCATGGAAGAAATGTGTGTTGTGCATTAGACAGGGGTAAAAAAAAACTTTGTGGAATATCTCAATGGAGATAATAGATGGGCTTAGAGTTGTTTGGGTTAGAGAGTGCTACTTTGCAGATGGCATTTCTGAACCTTGAGGGAGTGCCTCTGAGGGGCTGATAACTGACCCCCGAGATGGTAAGGATAGTCACTAATGCTTTCTTGCCATCTTGGTCAGTCTGAATCACTTCCCAATCATATTCGCTCAACAGTATTTGTTTGAGCTCATTAAAACAATAAATTCTTTAGTCAAAACCTCAACTAGCTCAGTATCTTAACCTCATTCAGTCCTCATCCATCTATAATAATGTTGCCTGCCTTTGATTTACTACTTCCAACCATAGGAACTGCTCCAAGAATTGGAATCATGTGTCCTTAAGTTGTGTGATTCCATACTGGAAAGCATGGAATCAGGAAGACTTGGTTTGAGACACTTGCTAGCTGTGTGATTCTGAGCAAGTTACTTAGTCTCAGTTCCTCATCAGTGGGGAATAAACATATATTCTACCTCACAGGTTCATTGTGAGGATTAAATGGCACAAGAGGTAGGATGGGATTGTGATTGAATATTGCTGTGCTATAAGAAATGATGAGCAGTATGCTTTCAGAATAACCTGGAAAGACTTATATGAACTGATGAAAAGTGAAATGAATAGAATCAGGAAAACATTGTACACAGTAATAATAATACTGTATGATGATCAATTGTGAATGATAGTTAAGATCAATTGTGAATGATAGTTAAGATCAATTGTGAATGATAGATCTAAGATGATTCTGAAAGACTTATGATGAAAAAATGCTGTCCATACTTAGAGAAAGAATGATGGAGTCTGAGTGCACTTTAATTTTTACTGGGGTTTTCTTTTACAAAATGACTAAAATAGAAATATCTTTTGCACGACTCCACATGTATGATCTATATCAAATTTCTTGCCTTCTCAAGGAAGGGGATGGGAAGGAAGGGTTTGAGAGAATCTGGAACTCAAAATTTAACAAAAATGTTAAAAATTGTTTTTACATAAAATAGAGAAAAACTTAAAAGTGAAAAAAGCAACAACAAAATCCAAACAAAACCTACCTCCAAATTGGAACCTCTATCTATCTGAACCGAAACCTGCAAATATGATCTCTCCATAGCATACAATACATTGTGAGTATTACCTCTCTCTTCTAGTTCTGTTAAAGGAGCCAAAGATAAAGAGAATACTAATTATAACACTTATCTATTGTTGGACAACTACTTTATGATCCCTTTCTGCTCTGAATTTCTGTGCTTTTGTAATTCTGTTTTTTCCCTTCATATGGTGGTAAGTGAACTTTGAGAAATCAGCTCTCATGTTTTGCCACAACTCAGACCCAATACCACACATAAGTGAAATGGAGTGGGGTGGGGGGCACAGTAGAAGGAGAATACAATCTATATGGCATCTGCTAGATGCCTGACATGGTGCTGTTTTTTTAAACAAATATTACCTCATTTGATCCTCATAAACCCTGCAGAATAGGTGCTAGTATTGTTACCATTTTACAGTTGAAGAAACTGAGGCAAAGAGAAGTGACTTGATGTTTGAGGCCAAATTGGAGCTTGGATGTTCCTGACTTCAGGGCCAGGGCTCTGTCTCTTGTGTCACCAGCTACATGTAATGTATTAGTTGTTGTTTGTCCTTTATTATTGAAGAAGACATAACATCAGGGAGATGAGCAAGTGAATTGGATTTAAGTGGGGTGGCCTGTGCTAAGTCCCCAGCCTCACTTTCTTCCCAAGAGTCATCTGGGTCCAGTGGCCAGGTAGGAATCAGGTTCAATTGCCCTGGCTTCAAGGCAATCAGAGTTAAGTGACTTGCCCAAGGTCACACAGCTAGTTAGAGTGTTTAAGACCAGATTTGAACCCGTGTCCCCTGACTCCAGAACTGGTGCTCTATCCACTAGCTGCCCCATAGGAAGCAATCATAGGAATATTTGAAATAGTGAAAGTTAAAATGTGCAAATACTGAAGACTGTATTTAAAATTAGGATTTCTGGAGAAACAGCAATGTTGATTATAAATACATAAGTGGCTGTGACAGCGAAAAGCAAAAATAATTCTGAGGCAGGTAAATTTATCACTGCCCTCATTACTAAGTGAAGACTCCTACTAGAAATTCAAATACTCTGAATATACCCAAATCCTATCAGGTTGCGTAGGAATTTCATTAATTGCCAATAGTGAAAAGGAGGAGATTTAGGAGTAGATGTTTAGCATCCATGCTTCATTAGTCTCTTCAAAGGCAATGATGTGAATTTGGGGTTGCTCAGAATTGTTTCTTGTGCAAAATTCATTTGTAAAGGTGGAGGTGGAAAACTTCCTACTTTAAGAATGTGGGAACCTAATGTGCAACCTAAATTCATTAACAAGAATTGTCGATCACGAGGAAAGCTCAGACTATATGCTTAAAAGACCTTTTCATTGGACTTTGGGGCATCTAGGCGACTTGGAATCAGGAAAATGTGAGGAAAAAGATGGCCTTGGACACTAGCTGGGGTGACCCTGGACAAGTCACTCAACCTTGTTTGCCTCAATTTTCTCAGCTCTAAAATGAGCTGGAGAAGAAAATAGCAAACCACTCCAGTATGTTTACCAAGAAAACCTCAAATGGGGTCAGGAAGACTTGGACATGACTGAAAAATGGTTGAACAATAACAAAAAACTGGAATGTGTTGCTCAACAATTATGTTTGGAGAAAGGGACATGAAATTGAAGTAGGCAGAGGTTTGGCTGGATTACGTCTGGGAAATGTTTAATGATCCCAAATGGGTTATTACTACAAAAGACCATCTTTTCAACATCAGTGTTTTCTTGGTGATTATATGTCTGTGAATCAGATTTATAGTCTTCAGAAAAATAAAATTTTCAAGTTACCCAAAAGGCAAAAATGAAATGTGGTAAGAGAGGTAGGGACCTATAACGATAAAATGTTGCATTTGTTGTCAGACGTGATTGCTTTATTGGCTAGTTTTTCTTAATACTTTATATTCTTGTAAGAGATATTTCACTGGGAAGAGAGGGAGTATTATTGGAAAATGCTTGAGATATCAAAAAATAAAAACATCCATAAAAAGTGGAAAAAAGATACATATGAATAAATCTATAGTATATTACTGATGATGACCTATTTAACAAGTGGCAAAAAGACAATGTTAAGAGTATGAATTTTTAGCAAAAGTTTGAGCTGGACAGAAAGAAATGAGGTCACATGTTTTCTGGCAATCTCCCTTCTTCTTCCATGTTCTTTAGCATCCATCTGAAATCCTGTGATCCCTCATTTGATTAATTGGCTAATCATTCCAGTGGGATTATTTTCTTGGTACCTCTCAACCAATTTCCCTGCCCATTCCCCTTTCACAGATTTCCCAGTGAAAAATTTTGTCTTAGAATTGCTGAATGTTTCTGATCTGCTCTTTCCTTGGTACCTTTCTAGACCTTGTTCCCTAATAACATCTTGTCTTAGAATTCTCAGTTCTTTTCCCTCTCACCTGCCTTTGCCCTGGCCATGTAGGTTGGACTATCACAACATGGGATGCAGGAGGAGAGAGGTTGTTAATGTATGGATGCAAGTAATAAGCTATGCCTGAAAGTGAAAACTCAAGAGGTCAAGGGCAACTATCTCCTACATCTAGTCAAATTCTCCAGGGAAGAGGACAAGATGGACCTTGGTCTTCATAGAGCATCTTGTGGTCACCTTTTTAAGAACAGTGTCTTGATGATGATTCGAAAATGCTAGGTTTTGGGGCAAAAGGTATGAAGAACAAGGAATAGAAATGAGAAGTTTATGTTTCCCCAGAGAGTAGCCAGGCTTTCTGGAATTTTTATTAAGATTCCAGACATCTCAAGAATAATTTTCAGACAATGTAGCCTAGCAATACCGGTCCCTGCAATTAGAAGAGTGTAATCAAGTCTATTCCCTTTAAAAATATGTCTATTTACTCTTGGCTTTAGATTCTGTTAAACACAAAAAATGATCAATAATTTTGGTAAAATGCTTTCATTTTGAATGTCATTGACTCCACTGAATAATAGAAGAGTTATTTAATTATTGTAATTAGTTCCAGGGAGTTTTTTTTCCCCTCTGAGATTCATGTACTGCTGTACTTTTAAAACTTTTACTGAACAAAAAGTGCTCGGGAAAACTTCTCCTTTCTCAGCATTTATTTTATTTTTGTCCTATATAATGAATTTTTTTTGCCAATTCTTTTCTTATGTTATTGAGTAGGGAGCATAACTATAAGAGTGTTTTAAATTTATTGAACTTTCATTTAACATGTTTGATGCTTTAGCAAAACGAGTTTTACTGCAAAAATCTCTTATAAAATGAAAAATAAATCAATTACCTACATATTTCAATGTTGTTTTTTTTTAAGATGAGGAAATTGATGTAATGAGCAAGAGAAGATGATAGTTCCTTTATTAAAGTGTATGTTTAGGAAAAGGCCGTCTTTTAACACTATCAATTTTAAAATACACTTTAAGTGAAAAAGTAATAGAGAATTGTGCCTAAAATAAATGATGAGTGTGTATTTTCTCAGGCATGATTGATTGTAATTGCTGCTGAAGGCCAAATGCTCACTTAAAATATACCCTTCCGAAAGGAATTTATAGAGCTCTTATTTGGAAGGTTATTCAGCTGTCTTCAAAGCAGGAAGAAATA
Organism: Macrotis lagotis; assembly: GCF_037893015.1. Classification (NCBI taxonomy): domain Eukaryota; kingdom Metazoa; phylum Chordata; class Mammalia; order Peramelemorphia; family Peramelidae; genus Macrotis; species Macrotis lagotis. Next base: position 33,191,820 of record NC_133664.1, on the reverse strand, counting down.
TCTAAATCAAGATACTGGCATTGCAGCAGCAATGAGTAGAATTCTAGCAAAGTGAAAATAGCAGACAAATTATGGTCAAACAATTCCTCTAAGAATCTATGGACAGATTATAGGCAGAATTCAATAATGCAGCTGATGTTCCTTCTGTAATCAGCTTGCCAGATACCACATAGTCTCACAATCTTTGTAGCAGCTGTATTTTTCAGTTCCATTCCCCTCTCTGTACCTTATTAAATCATATTCAATGAGTGTTTAGATAGAGAATAGAACAAGAGGACTCAAGCCTAGATATATAGAATAAAAGAGCCTAAAAGTGAGCTGAAATCTGAATGGCCTCCCTTTTCTTTTCTGTTAGCATTAAAATTCCACCTTATTGTTATGACTGTTGGATCTAGCTCAGGGGTGGAGAACCATTTTTCTGCCAAGGGTCATTTGAATATTTGTAACATCATTCCTGGCCAGTTTTTGGTCAAATATTTAATTAATTCACCCCTAAAAAGCTCCTAGATTTATTGAATTTTTAGTCCTGGCCTGTAGTGCCTTGGCAATGTAACACCAATATGGTCCTTGGGCTGTAGGTTCCCCATCTCTGTTCTAGCTCAAGGGGACATCGTAATTCATCAGGATGAGAATGGACAAGTGAAGCCCCCATATTTTCTACTTTGATTGATTCTCTGGCATTTTCCTCTTTTGTTGTTTGGGACTCATTACACTTGAATTGTGGACAAACTGCAGTTACTGAGGCATCCCAATCATTGAGGCCCCCCCACCCCCAACATTCAGATCTTCTCTTGAGTCCTTCCTGGGTCCTTGCTAAAACCAGGAATTCCAACTATGACTGGTCCTACCACCCCTATCTACTACTTCTTGTCCAAGGCCCTTGGTTTCCTGTGTGTTTGTTATCATTATACACTGAACATGGTTATCTTTTATTCACATGAGAGGTTATTCAAGTGCTTCCAGCACTTGGAGCATTCTTTATACACAAAATCCCTTTTTTACAAGCATAAGTTATAACTTTATTAGAAGGTTTGACCTTCTAGTGGCACCATATTCTGACCTCAAGACCACAACTATTGGTCTGAGATCGTTTCTTTTCTCTTCCTTCCTCCTCTTTCCCTAAAAAAGGAGAGTATGTCAGATGCCTCTTTGCTAGAGTGTCTCCCAACTCTCAGCCCGCTGTGCCAGCACAGTGCCCAATAAAATGCCAGTTTGCCTGGGAGAAACCCTGTGTCTCATAAATTTCTTCTCAGACCAGCACCAACCCCAATATTAAGATGGTGTGAACTCTAACGGGGGATCAGGAGAAAGTCACAGCCAGGAAATGACTATGTAGGTGGATGACCAAAGAGTTGCCCAACTGAGCCAAGATTGATAGCTGTGATATAGGTCATGGAACGTTTGGTCTCAATTTGCTGCACTCATCATTCTGTGGGTGCATGAGTATTATAAGGTAAGCTTTGCCTTCACATTGCCCCTGAATTTTCCATAGCAGACTGAATCCTATAACAATTGTCTTCAAACTCCAACTCTTTTCCATTCTTTTTTAAAAAATTTATTTAAGGCAATGGGGTTAAGTGACTTGCCCAAGGTTACACAGCTAAACAATTATTAAGATTTGAACTCAGGACCTCCTGACTCCAGGGCCAGTGCTCTATCCACTGCTCCACCAAGCTGCCCCCTCTCTTTTCCATTCTTCCACTATTGTCATTTGTTATAACCTTTTCTCTCAGCGTTCCTCCTTTTCTCCCCAGTGGTGGAAATATTATCTCTCCCTGGGTTCCTATCTATTGGAGGCAAACATCATGCCACATTTACCATACGAAAAAGACTTATTTTTCTAATGGTACCAGAGATAGAAGTCACACGAGGGGCATTGGGATGTACTCTATGAGATGGATTCCTCTCTGCCCTATTTTTGTGATAAGCTCCTCCCTCTTTTTTAGCCTCTAGCTGCAGGTGCTCCTTTTCCCCGTGTGTATTCCCACCTCGCTTGGGATGTTTGTCTCCACAGAGATTCCGAAGATGCACATGACCAGAACACAACCAGTAACTACTCCCAGCAAGAGAAGAAAGCCTTGGAATTGGACTTCTTTGTCCTCTAGATCTATTCATAAGAAACCACAGCCACCACCTCCTTCTCCTTAGTTGTGGCTGCTCCTGACCCAGGGATATCTAGGATTTCTCCTCCACCTTCCACATCCAGACTGACTGGGGATTCATTAGGTAGTACTACTCTGTACAGATTCAAGACATTCTTTCCCCTTTCCTGTTCTATGGCAGGATCTGCACTCATTTCTTTCCTCCAAACATTGCTTTCATTGCTCCAAACATCTGTGAGTCTTCTCTTCAAAGAATTTTTATGAATTTCCCTCAAAATCTACAGCATATGATTTTTGTCTATTCCACATATGCGGCAAATTTTCATCTTTTGAGGGTGGATCTAATTTTTGCAAATAACTAAACATCATTTATCACCAAAATTGATGAGTAAGACAGGTGATCATTCGGAATATTCTTTTCATCAAAACATCCTGTGACTGCAAACTAACGAAACTTTCCTTTTTTTTAGGAAAGTTTTATTAATGTTTTTGGTTTGCCTATCAAATTATTTCTTTGATATGTCTCTCTCTCTCTCTCTTGAACTCTTCTTTGTGACTATAACCCCTTACCCCTCTCAGGGATTCAGTAACTGGATTTGATGTCATTGGTAGCATTCCTTATCCAAAGCCTGCCACTTCTTTATGGAGAAGAAAAATCAACAAATATTCATGAAATACTATGTGCAAAGAATCATTCTACGCACTCAGAATGGAAACATAAGCAAGAAAGACCCTCCCTGCCCTAATGAAGCTTATATTCTAATAATAAAAAAATTAGTTGACGTATCCATTGAGTCCACTATATGGTAGCAGGACTATGCTAAATTCTATATAAATATTTTCTCATTTAATCTTCACAATGGCCCTGGGAGGTAGATCCCGTTATTATCTCTATTTCACAGTTGAGAAAAATAAGGTTAAATGGTTTGCCCAAGGTCACACTGCTAATAAGTGTCTGAGACCAGATTTGAATGCAAGTCTTCCTGACTTCAGGCTAATGCTCTATTCACTGGGTCATGTAGTTGACTGTGAAAAATAATGGATATAAGGGACCTGCAAAGGGATGAAGTGAGAAGGTAGTGTGGGTGGAGAAGGTACCACATTAGGGTATGATGGGGAAAGAAGACTTGAGAGTCAGGAGTGGATCCCCAAAAGACATGGAGGTACGAGCATGATTATCCTTAAAATGGAAATACTAGGAGACAGTGACCTGAAGGGGCCACCAGGGAGGGTGAGGTTGCAAGGGTATATATGATGGAGAAAGCAGACCAGAAACAGGAATGGATTCCAGAGAAGAATGAAGAACAAAAATAGATGATCTGAGCATTTCCCTTAAAATGTAAGCACTGGGAAGAACTGGCTAGAAGGGACCACAGGGTCAGGGTAATATTCTAGAGTGAGAAAGAAGCAAAGTATGGTAGAGAAAGAAGTCTAGAGAGTCTGGAGTTGAGCTCTGAAAGGAATGAAGGATTGAGAAGGAATTAGGTTTTATCAACTTTCTCTAGAGGCAAGATTAAACATTTACAAGTTTTTCACAAGTTGACTCCCTTTTAGTGTTCTTTCCATTTACATTGTTGTAGTCCATGTACATATTGCTTTCTTGCTTCTGCTTACTTCTGCAATAGTTCATTTATGATTTTCCATGCTTCTCTGAATTTCATATATTCATTGCCTTTTAGGCTACAATAATATTCTATTACATACCATAACACAATTTATTGAGCCATTTCCCAATTGATGGGTACCATCTTGTTTCCATTTTTTTGCTACCACAAAAAGGATTGCTATGAATATGTTGGCATAGATGAGTACTTTATCTCTTTTACCTCCTTGGAGTATATGGCAAGTGCATGGTAAACAACTCTGAATAGTTTAATGATTCCTTTCTTGCATAGTTTGAAATTGTTTTCCAGATGGTTTGATCAAGTCACAACTCATGCCACATTATATTAGTGTGCCTTTCTCCAACAATGCTATTCTTGCATTGCTAGTGAATAGTTCCTGAATGGAATTTCAAAAGAGCAATTCTACAAATTTTTAAAGAAATATTAACAACATTGTATTTTGAAGGATAATACCCATTTAGATATAAACTCTCTGTGGCCTTGTATGTAGAAAGCATTAAGTGAATATTCATTGAACTAATAAATATAGGGTGTACTTAGCAACTTGCTCTTACTCTCTAATCTGGAGCCATGCCCGTGATCTAGTTTTGCTGAGAGTTGCTCTAACATTTCTTTGTCTGGACAAGAGAAGCAGTATAAGTCTAATGTAGGGGAGGAGGCCACCATCTATAGCTCATCCCTAATCTCTAAAAATCATAAATGATAACTCCAGAGGACTTGTTCTTGGTTCATATTTTTTTTAGGTCTTTAAAAGTCAAAGGATCATAGATAAAATGGTCCTGAATCAATCCCAATGGTCTTTCCCCAGGCAGATGCACTCCATAACCATCCATGATTAGCATTTAATACAATGCTGAATATTGTAAAGTCTGCCACATTGTAGGCTTGTAATAAATGTTTATTGATTGATTGCTTATGGCTGCTTAGGCCTTTTCCTGATCCTTCTTCTGGTCACTAGGCCAGAAAATATCTCAGTCAAATCTAGTGGAGACTCTTCTGTTTTTAAGAACCACAAGAACAAATCCTTGAAATGATCAGGCTCACAGAATTGGAAATGACTCCCCATCTAGTCTAACCCTTATCCAAAAAAAGCATCAATAAGAGTCAGTCAGTTAACATTTATTAAGCACCCACTGTGTTCTAGGTTCTAAAGATGTTGAACAAAGATGGGCAAAGGACAATTCTTACCTTCAAGGAGTTCATCATCTGGCTAATGTCTGGTCCTCGGGGATTTGGAATGGTGCTGGTTAGGCAACACAGTTCAGACTCAACATTCTGTATAAATCTTGGAGCTTTTTAGAGGTGAATTAATTAAATGTTTGACCAAATATAGCAGGGTAATGATGTTATAAATATCCAAATGACCTAGACATAAAAAAATTCCTCACCCCTAATTTAATGGTAGAAGACAATATTAAAAAAAGAAAGACAATATATTTTTTTAAAAGAAAAGAAAAGGAAGGAAAAGGAAGAGGAGAATACCTTGCTTGGGGGTAGGGCATGATGAAGACCTGCAGCAAAGAGGAAAATAAGAGATGTCTATCTGGAGCTCCTCTTTGAACAGAGGATTTGGCAGGAGTCTCCAATGTTCATCACCTACCTTCTCCAAGCAGAGGGAAAGAGAGAGGGTTCAAGGGGCAGTGGGTACTAAGGAAGAATGAATTTCACAGTTAATTTGCTCTTGCAGGAAGATAAGTTTCTAGAGATGATGGTGAAGTCCACATGAGGAGAAAAATGGAAATGATGCCTTACCTAATGACTGGTCATCCAACCTTTGCTTAAAAAGTCAGCAAAATGGACAGCTGGGTGGTACAGTGGAGTCAGGAGAACCCGAGTTCAAATCTCATCTCAGACAAGTCACTTAATCCCAGTTGCCTCAATGAATCATCAAGGTTAGGCAGGAAATCCTGTTCCACTCTGGGATAGCTCTAAATGTTAAAATATTTTCCTTGTTATCAAGCTGAAATTTCCCATCTCCCACCCATTGTTCCTAATTGTACCTTCTGGTGCCAAATAGAACAAATATAGTTCCTTTTATTTTGAGTACTTGGGTACAGGTACCATGTCCTTCTATTCTCTTGGCTAAACATCCCCAGTTCCTTCAGTCAATCTTCATATGATTTAGGTGAGAGGCCCTTCACCATCCTGGATATTCTCTAGTTTATTCATGTATTTCCTTTAAAAAACTGATAGCTTAGTTTTTGCATCACTGTCATTTCCAGTATCAACTTTCTTCCTAAATTGCAGATGTAACTTCATGTATAGATTAGTTCATTTTAGATCTATTAAAGTCATATGAACTGTGCAAAAACCTCGTAAGATAGGCATTAGAATCTCAACTTGACAGATGAGGAAACTGAGATGAAGAGTTCAGAGACTCGCTTAGGATAAATGTCAGAAGCAGGTCTTGAATTCTGTTCTGCTCTGGTTTGGAGTCTCATTCTATCCACCATGCTCTACTGACTTTCATTGCTAGTTCTGTCCATTTCTTTTTTTGTTAGAATAAACTGAACCAGGCTCTATTATGGGTCTGGCAGATGCTGAGTATAGCGGGAGGAACGATGGCATGATTCCTTCATAATCATGAGCATTTCTTTTTAGATGTGGCTCTTGTTGCTGCTGCTGTATTTGAATCCTGATAGTCCAATTCTGGATTCTGTGGATAAAGTGCTTTTGTGCTGGTTGAAAAGGAGAAATACCAAGAACGGCGACCTAGGGGTTTGACAGAAGAACCGTGTAAATAGAGGATGTTGAAGTGGTCCCTTCTGTTCTTTGTTTCTGTTTCTTCTGAAAAAATGGAGATCAAAATTGCCTGCACTTTCTGTTTGATGTGTGGACTTTAGAAATAGAAAATTCTCTGTAGTGAGTAGTTGTGCTGGGAGATACATAAAGGAGATGGTAAATCAGGAGCTTTCAAACAAATAAAAGCTTTTCATTCATCTCCCAGGTCCCTTATATCTTCTTTGGAGATGCAGCTCTCCATTGTGATAAGTTGTCTGGACCACTGAATGGAGAAGAGCCAGTGGTAATTGCGTCCAGTATGGGGTCTGATGTGTCATAGGGGCTGCTGCCTGGCTCAACAAGAGTTTTTCTTTCGACGTATGAGGCATCTGTGAAATTCTAACCCTGCCTAGGAAGAGACTGAGCTACAAGCAAAGTTAGAAACACTTGAAATCTCTCTAATGCAAAGACCTTGCATTTTGACTTTAGGATTTAAAAACTTTGTTAGTAAAGCTCCCATCTTCCCCCCCCCCCCTTTTTTTAATGTTTTTTGCAAGGCAAATGGGGTTAAGTGGAAATTCCCTTCTGCATTAATCAGGACACAACATTTTTATCAGTGCCAAAACCATGGTTTTCAGGATCTCTGAGAAGGATTCACATTGGATATAAATGATCATTTGAACATTTTTAGTTTTTAGTCAAACAATGGAAATGAGAAATAAGAGAAAAAGCTCCTTGGCAAATCTTTTTTTTTTTTTTTTTTGCAAGGCAAATGGGGTTAAGTGGCTTGCCCAAGGCCACACAGCTAGGTAATTATTAAGTGTCTGAGGTCGAATTTGAACTCAGGTTCTCCTGACTCCAGGGCCAGTGCTCTATCCACTGCACCACCTAGCTGCCCCCTATCCTTGGTAAATCTGAGCATAATGAAGGCAAGGGTATTTTGAACTTTGTTCCAGAATGCTAGAATTGAGAGGGTTCTCACAGTACTTTCACTAAGGGAGCTAGAAACTTGATGAACTTAAACAGTCAGCAAAAATAATTAGTTAAAATAGGAACTGCCTTCCACCACAGCACTATGTCCCTTTTTGAAATATGCCTTTTTTGAAGTGCTTCTCCTTACTTCTGGCTCTTCCTTCGGGGTCCAACTAGTTTTCACATGGAAATCAGAAGAAACAATATAAGGACTCTCTCAAGATAAGCATATCCCAGGTAAAAAGGTGCTTCCTACCTTTAGGTCTTGGGATATCTATCCAAGGGAGCAGTGTCTCATTGTTCTTACTATTCTGTAAAGTGAATTTAAAAACAGTAAATTTGAGAGACGTGATTTCATAGATTGTCCTAGGTGCAAAAATACTAATTTTCACTCAATCACTCTTTTTTTCCCATTTTTCAATCACAGATATGAAAATTATATGAATTTTTATTTGATTATATTGTGTGTCATTAAATATAATTTAGTTATCTTTATTTTGCTTTCTGAACCAGACTAAAAACATGTTAAAAGTATTCTTTTGGGTATTGTCAGAGAATATTCTGTAATGAATAAATATACACCAGTGTTGGAGAACTAGTATTGTGAAGGATTTAAATGAGATTTAATGGTAATATTGTTGAATGTTAGAATCTTAGTGTCGAAAGGGTCCTTGATGGATTTGATTGGAAGCACACCTGAACTGTTGTCTCTATAAAATGATTGAAAAGAAGTCCCCTGGTTTCTACTTTAAGACCTAATAATAATGGACATGAAGTGATATTAATAGTAAACTGGAGTCACTATGGAGCAAGTTACCCACTTTTGAATAACTCTAATTATTAAGAAGTTTTTACTCACACTGATCTGAAATTTGCCTTTTTTGAAATGCTTCTCATTGCTTCTGGTTCTTCCTTCCAATCACATGGAGGTCAGAAGAAACAATACAAGGACACTCCCAAGGTGTCTCTGAAGAATTTTGGAATTGATTATGAGCCATGGGAGACATTGGCACAGAGCGACATGCCTGAATTGAAGGAAGACACTATGCTCTATGAGTAAAGCAGAATTGCAGTAGCTCAAAAAAACCCATGAGATGCAAAAATTCAGAGCCATCTCCATTCCAAATATTCATATAGACTCTTTGGGCCCTACTTGTGGTAGAACCTTCCAAGCTCACATTGGTCTTATCAACCAGTGTGTCACGCTGTACCTTGACTCCAAGTAGTGATGTCATTTTGGTCTTAAGGACAATGACCAACCAACCAACTAATCAGTATACAAAGAATTACTCTTTGCATCCTTAAATACTTGAAGACAGTTGTTACATCTCCCCCCCACCAAATATTTTTGCATAAGGCAAGATTTTAAGTTTTCTTGCCATACCAGTTAACCTAAATGCTCACCACCATATACAGGGACTTCCCCTGTATATGTGGTCTTCCTGGAATCAAGCACAGTTGTCTCCCTTCTCTAACTCTGGATGCTCTGTTTCTGTGAACTCCACTTAAGTTTGGTTTAACTTTTTTGTTTTCCTTGTCATAATAATGTCGACCTTGAAATTCACCTTGACAAGCTACACGTCCCCATCCTATACCTTTGAAATTTATGTATTAATTTTAGGTTGTAGGACTTTATATCTAACTCTAGAGAATGTTTTCTTACAAAATCTGGCAAATTATTCTAAACCAATGGTTTTATGCATAGAAAATGTTACCCTTCTGCAGTTTGATGACATCTTCAAATGTGATATGTAAGCCGTCTAAGTCTTTAAACAAGACTTCAGTAAAATTTCCAAACAGACTAAGGACAAGTCAAAATTTGCAACCATCCCCTAAATACCTTCTGTCAGGCTGATATCGACTATATCCACTCCATCTTTTATTCAGCTATAAAAACGACCTTCCTAAAGCACAGATCTGACCAAATCACCTCTAAATAAACTCCAATGGCTCCCTATTACCACAGTAATACAGGAATAATGAGGATTCAAATAAACCCGTCTTAGGTTTATTGAGTTTGCCATCAAGGATGCCCTCCCTGCACTGACAGGGACTTTCCCCTTGTAAACTCTACAAGGGGCTTATATAAGCTTAAACCACAAAGGAGAGGAAAGACTTCAGGTAAAAGAGAATTGAGAGAGAATATTGCAAAAGCTGGCTGACTTTGGGGTCTCGCTGCTTTCTAGAAGCAGGGAACCTTTGCAGGGTCCCAGAACAGGTGATATCACAATAGGATGTTCTTATGGAAGGGTCATTGGGGTGGGCAAGAAGGCTTTTAATTGGTGAGCTAAGGCTCAATTCATCAAGGTGGAGGGATCCAGCTAGGTAGTGCAGTCAGGAAGATTCATCTTCCTTAGTTCACATATAAACTCAGACACTAATTAGTTGTATGACCCTGGGCAAGTCACTTAACCCTGTTTGCCTCAGATTCCATAAAAATGATCTGGAGAAGAAAATGGCAAACCACCTCGCTATTTTTGCCAAGGAAACCCAAAATGGAATCGCAAAGATTTGACATGACTATTATGACTGAACAACAACATGATCCCTATCTTCAGGATCAAATATAAATCTTCTGTTTGGCTTTTAAAGCACCTACATCCTGGTCCCTCTCTACGTTTCTGGTTATCTCATACCTTATGTTTCTCCAAGGACCCTGTAGTCTGGTGACACTGGTCTCGCTATTCCTCGAACACAAGACAATCTGTCTCTTGACTTCTCCCCTCCCCTCATGCTTGGAATTCTATCCCTTCTTATTGTAGCTCCCTGGCTTCTTGACTTTCCTCAAGTTTTAGTTTAAATACCACTCTCTACCTAAAGCCTTTCCCCAATCCTTAATGCCGGTGTCTTCCCTCTGTGATATTTATCCTGTGTGTATCATTTGTGAACAGCTATTGGCGTGTTGTTTGTTCTGAGAGCGTGCACTCCTTGAGAGCAGGGTTTTTTTTTTTTGCTTATTTTTGACACACAGTAGGTTCTTCATAAGCATTTTTCCACTTGACTTGACTTGGACCATTCAATTAATTCTAATTCACCTAACTATGCAAAAATCCTATTTATCTCTCTTCATCTGCTTCACAAGAGATACTGTCAAATACTTAGTTGAAATATAGGAGATTATGTTACTGTCATATAAGGAGACTACAAAGTAGTCTTGTTTTTTTTATAGAACATATAGTTTATGAAGGAGAAGGGAATAATGTAGAAAAAGCTGGTACCAAAATATAAAGGGCTATAAAGGTCTACCAGGTGGGGTTTTTATTTTATCCTAAAAATCAAGTCACTAGAACTTTTCGAGCTAGGATGCTTTAGAAGGCAAAGTTAGCAATTTGGCAGCTGAGGAAAGGATGGATATGAGAGGAGTTAGAAATAGGTAAACCAGTTAGGATGCTATTAAAAATAACAGTAATAGAAGGAATAAATAGTAATAGTAAAAAAATAGTAATAAATAAGGAAGGTCTGAGCTAAAGGTGGCTGTATAAGTAGAGAAAAATGGATGGAACATTTGTTGTGGAAGTAATAATATTTGTCCTTCATTTGGAAGAAGACCACAACATCAGGGAGTTGATGCCATGACAAGCATGTGAATTGGATCTGATTGTGGGAGATGCTGTGCTAAGTCACTAGCATATATGGAAATAGCATTGATGAGACTTGGCAAGCAATTGAAGATGGAAGGTGAGAGAGAAGGCAGAGCTGAATATGGCTCTAAGGATGCCCATCTAAGTTACTAGAAGGAAGGCATATCCTCAATTGAAATTTGGAAGTTAGGAAGGGGTAGTGTTTCCAGTTAATGATGCTGGACTGGAGCTCAGGGGAGGGATGGGAGAGCTATTTCCATAAAAATGATGATTGAATCTTTGGGAAACAAGAAGAGCACCAAGAGAAAAATATAAAAAAGAGAGAGTCAGCCTAGGAACCATGAACTTGTCAGAAAGCATGTAGATAATTATATTTCTATCATTGGTCCTTTGTGTCCTTATGTGTTTTATTTTATGTATTTAAAAATATTAATCTGAGAAAGTGAGGGTTCATTGACTTCAACAGACTTCCAAAGGCATCTATGATATAGAAAAATTGGAAAAACCCTTAGTATAGAGGGAGAAGAGACATAATCTAAGATATCAGAGCAAAAAAGGAATCAAATAATTCTGCCTTCCTTTCATTTACTTATCATTATCCATTTTACCCTTATTAGCTAGCCTGTTCTTTTTTCAGTCTTCCTCTTATACCCAATGCCTTTAACTAAACCAAAAGTCCTTATATCCCAATTACTTATGGTCAGATTTGGTTTAGACATCTATAGCAAAACTGCTAAAATTAGAAAAGTACAGAGAAGGCAGGTAGGTTTGTTTCTGAGCAGATGATAGGGGAGTCAGAATTGTGGGGGGGGGAAGAGGACATTTTTTCCCCACTTAAAAGATCTGGCACTTAAGACACTTGATGCCAGGCAGGTAAGGAACAGAGCATCTTTTTGTCAGTCCTGGCTTAAATGGACAAGTCAGGAGAAGACCAATGTAGGATAATAGACTTAGCTGAAGAGATAAATCTGGCCATAAGAGTTAGACCCCATAAGAGCGACCCTCTGCCTGTGTGATGTCATTCATTAGTACAGGGAAGGTTCCATGTCTCCCTTCTCTTTGATTACTATTCCACTATCATGCTTTTAAGCTTAAAACTTTGCCACATTCTAAAATGCAGCAGAGACAACAATCAGTACAGAATAAGTAATAACTAAGATTTTTTTTTTAATTTTGGATAGGTGGGTAGGTAAAGATAGCAAGAGGAAACTGAGCATCTGAATGTGGGAGGGAAGTAGAGAAGAAGAAATGATTTCATAAATTTGAATATGGTAGGCCCTGCTAATAAGGCCGGGCTCCATGTCCCCAAGATTCTTTTCATCCAATTAAAAAATTCAAAGCATTTTATTAATGTCTTATGTTCTTACACCATAGTCTTTTACATCCCCACCCCACTGTAGAGCAAAGTCTACCTTTGTTAACAGAGAAAACCAGTTAAGTAAACCTAACAAAGTATGTACCATTACCATGACATACCATTCTCCCACTCTTTTATCTTATCTTTCTGTGAAAAGAAAGCCTTCAGCATTGAAGATTTTCTCTATCAGAGATCAAATGTCCCTAGTTAACCTGTTGAAGAGAAAATTTGTTGACTAAACCCTATAAAACATTTAATTTTCACTTTGCTAGTGTAGATTGAAGCCCCTTTTTGTAAATAAATTAATAAATGATAGATGAAATAAAACTTCATACATTAATAAAATCTTCCCATACCAAACATTTTAATAGGCCCAAGAGTGAGAACTTCAGTTGTTAAATGGATTGGAGTTAAATGAATAAAACACAAAATAAATTTCAAAATACTCCATTATTCATTAGAGCCTTTTAGTGCCTCATTAATCTATTTGGGCTCACTTGGGTCTCTAACTGCCTATTGTCAAATGCTGATGAAGGGGGAGGAATTGCTTTCCACACCCCACAGTCACCTGAATCCAATGGCACCTCCTCAGGTGCTAAGGCCATATTTTTGGGACATAAATTAAAAAGTTGTTGCAGCCTCTGCATTTTATTTTTGGAAATTTTGAAGCTCTTTTTTAAAGGGTCACATTGTTAAAATGGTTGATCATTAGGTAACAAAATCACTTGTATAAAATAAAGAGTGAGGAACTTTCCCAATGTCCGAAGCCCAATTCTCCCATTATTCAAAAGGGACATGAGTTTCAAAGGATCATAAATCAAATACTAGAATGTACTGAAAAGCCATCCAGTCAAATTTCTTCTTTTTACAGAGAGGAAACTGAGACCCAGGGATGTTAAGTGACTTCGAATCATAGATATGGATGAAATTGGAAGGGATCTCAGAGGTCAGGTGTTCCAATCCCCTTCATTTTACAAATGGAGAAACTGAGGTCCAGATGCATTATCTACTTTGTCACTTAGCTCCCCCAGCATTATTTTAGGCACATGATCATCACTACTATTTTCCAGTATAGGAAAATTTCATTTCAATAGTGTAGTGGAGAGTGGAAAAGATTTGGAATCCAATAACCTGGATTTCAATCTGTTTTGATACTTACTGTGTGACCTTGGACAAGTCATGTAACTTCCCTATGCTTTGATTTCTTCATCTGTAAAATGAAGGGGTTGAGGATGGCCTCGGATGTTCCTCAAGTCATACAGCTATGATTCTAAACCACTTACTATGTCTGGGCCTCGGTTTCTCCATTTACAAAATATATTTATAATACATTTATAATTTATAAATTCACAGTGGTGTCACTTAGTTGCCCTAGGATCATCCATAAAGATTAAACTGTATCAAGCACCAAACTCAACTCTGGGACCCCTTGCTCCTTCCAGGCCATCAAGCTTTAAGTGATTACCATATGACAAGCTGCCTATGGGCAGTAAGGTGGCACCATAGAGTGCCAGACCTGGAGTCAGGAAGACTCACCTTCCTGAGTCCAAATCCAGCCTCAGACACTAGATGTGTGACCCTGTGCAGGTCATTTTGCCTTGTTTGCCTCAGTTTTCTCATCTGTAAAATAAGCTGAAGAAGGAAATGGCAAACCACTCCAGTATCTCTGCCAAGAAAACCCCCAAATGCGGTCACAAAGAGTGGGACACGACTGAAAATTGAGTAAATTACAAAAGCACATTTTTAGAGCTTCACACTGGGAGGGACCTTGAAATATCTCAGATAATGACTTCTAAATAAGGCTGCTCCATCTTGACATAGTTTTAAGACCTCAAAATATATGAATCCAGTTGTGATTTACAATAATTTTATTTCATGTGGGTATATATAGTTCAATTCAAGTCTTTGAGTGAATGGAAATGTCTAACTAAATATTTTTTCCAGGCAGCTGACAGTCAAGAGATAATATTTGGAACTGCTCTGAGTTGATTACCCACTCAGAGATCAGTAGAGGGTGGGAGGATTAGAAATAAGAAAAACCTGAGTTCTAATCCTTCTCACTTGTATCTCATTGTCTCTCTAGGTTCCTTTAAGACTCAGATCAGATCCTACTTTTGGCAGGAAACTATTCCTAGGGCTTTATTTTGCTTATTAGGTTGACTCAGATATGATGACAAGTGGCTAACAAAGAAGCATTCTTTAATATGACTTGGGGTTTAGGAAGGGAGAACAACCTTTGGAGGAAGGACCAGGACAAGGAGTCTGACTTGGGATTCAAAACTGATAAGTCCCAAAGGTCTAGGCAGGAATGTGGTAGAGATGTCCAGATTCCTAGCTTCCAAGTTACCATAGTATCTCCTTCGAACTTCCCAACAATTCTACTAGGTAAGTACTGCTTTATCTTGTAGGAGGAAAGTGAACTAGAACGAAAGGTAATATGCCTCTGAGTGGTTGGTGGTTGTCCTCTGTTCTCAAACTGGCATCACTATGTTAGAGTCAAGGGACTCTAAGTGTGTCCAACTGTGGCTGATCAGACCAATATGAGCCCAGCATGCTCTACTACAGGACAGGTACAAATAGGCCTTGGGAACATTTAGGGTGGGTTCTTTAAATTTGCATATCTAGAATTTCTTTTTTTTAGGTTTCTGCAAGGCAAAGGGAGTTAAGTGGCTTGCCCAAGGCCACACAGCGAGGTAATTATTAAGTGTCTGAGACCGGATTTGAACCCAGGTACTCCTGACTCCAGGGACGGTGCTTTATCCACTACGCCACCTAGCTGCCCCTAGAATTTCTTTTGAGCTATGATAATTCTGTTTTGCTCATAGAGCACAGGACCTTCTCTGATGAAGACTCTCTATGCTGAGTGGTCCTGGGTCAGTGTCTTCCATGTCACACAATCAATTCCAAAGTTTTTTTTTTTTTTCAGTTGATATTTTATTTTAGTTTTCCAACTGTATTCCTTCAACATTCATCCACTTGCATTTTTATAAGTTACACACTTTTCTTTCCCCTCCCCACTTAGGCAGCAGTCTGGCAAAAAGCATCTGTGTACATATGTGTTAAACATAATTACATCTTAATCATTTTTGTGTTTGAGGATTAGGACTAAAATTCCAAAAATCTTAAGACAGACCATGAGAGTGTCCCTGTATGGCTATATGGTCAATAAATATCAAAGTTTTGGCTTTGAACTTAGGTCTTCCAGAATCTTGCCCAGCAGCTCATTTACATACCTTGATTAAAAGAAGCCCCCTCCAACAGTTTAGAGTAGATGCATACTACAAATGGACCAAGGAAATGAGCTACCTAAATAAAGCAAAATGACAGTTGGGGAAAAGCTAAACTTTTGAAAGTCAGCAGAAGTAAGACTTGTGAGTAACCAAGGCTCAAAGTGAGCTCTGGGGCTACTAGGCCAGCAAGTTTTCTTTTAAATTTTGTTCTGTATGTTGGGTGTGGGGTCACACAAGAAGGGGGGTCCTGGCACTGCTGGTAAACTCTTCTCCTGCTTGGGGCAATGTGAGAGGTGCCCTTGGAGTAGGAAAGCAGGGCCTGGACCTGCATGGGAGTTCTTGGGGGTTTGAAAAATTATTTTTTTTCTCTTTGCCTCGTTTGGAACTGTTGTTTGCAGTCTTTAGGGCTACATTTAGGGCTTTCTTGGCAAAGATATTGGATTGGTTTGCTATTTCCTTCTCCATCTCATTTTACTGATGAGGAAATTAAGGTAAACATGGTTAAGTGACTTGCTTAGGATCACACAACCGCTAAATGTTTGAGGTTGGCTTTGAGCTTGTCTTCCTGACTCCAGATCCATCACTCTATCCACTGTGTCATCCTTGGAAAATGACTTTTTCTAGGCCTGGACTGGGATCCCACTAGAGCCCGTTAGAAAAGTTTGTTCTCTAACTGGAGATGTCATTAGGAGATATTTATATATTTTGAAAGTACAATTCCAAGGGCAGAATTATTATGAATGTGAGCCTTTGAATGTGACTCATCAGACCAGGAGCCTAATGCAGCAACCACTAGAGTTAGAAAAGTGTCACATGAGGTCGTCATATCTAAAATAGGTGAGTAAGGCCCAGAACTTATAAAGAACATTAAAAAAATGCCTTCACCTAGAAATGAATCAAACACTCCATAAACAGAGACAGAATGTCTTTAAATAAATGATTTTAACTGTTTTTTTATTAGGATTTTTTTGGATGTCACTTATAAAATAGAAAGTAAAAATGCAGATAATATGACAGAGCTAGAAGACATTTTGCTGGTGTAGGATGGAGGAGCTATAATAGCTTCTGCCATAAAAGGTAACCTTGAAATTCACCTTGTCTGTGTTCTGCAAATATAGTATTAACTAACTTGAATTTCCTAGAACTAAAGGAAAGGCAATGAAAGCTTTATCATCAGCTTGGTAGTTATTGATGATGCTGTATAGAGATAATTATGGGGTGTATTTATTTATGTCACAAAAATAAATCATTTCTCATTTTTCATTCTTTCTGAATTATGGAATAGGTTCTCAGAACAGAAAAATTTGAGAAATCAGAATAAACTTTCAACATTTAGAAGACTATATTAGATTTTGATGGGCTCTATCAAATCTTTTAAATTGAAATGCAGAATCACCTATATTCATTGATTCCCACTGTTCTGGTTTTTAGTTTGTATGAAATGAAGATACACTGAAACTGTCTGTGCTAAATATTTTTAAAGAGGTTCTGTCCTATGGAAGATAAATTGAACTTTTTTTCCTTTTCCTCAAATCCTGGGAGCAATTAGGAGCAAGGGATAGAATTTGCAGAGGCAAATTAGAGTGAAATGGGTTTCCTTAGCAAGGTAGTGAGTTCACCAGCACTGGAGGTTTTTAAGTAATGACTGAAATAATACTTTAATTGTATATATTGTTGAGGTATTTCACCCCCAAAGAGTGAGCTCACTCAATTCTGTGTATCTTTTGGCATGGTCTCATCTATATAATTTCTCTGATTTCCCCATACTATTGATTAGGATGAGTGAGTTTATTTGCTATTCACTGTGTGTGTGTGTGTGTGTGTGTGTGTGGTCTTTGTGTAAGTTGAATATGTTAGGAAGGAAGTCAGACCTTGGATATATAGCTTGTTGTGGTTCTCTGTTAAGAAACAGCATTCAGGAGCACTGTTTGAACCTAAAAATTATTCCTCTAGACTGAGTAACAATATGAGAGGAATGATTATTAATAACTAATGATTTATGGAGATCCAGAGTTCCCCTATTTTCTAAAGTCCTCATTTTAAAAATATGGACTATGAAGATTTAACAAACTTTTTTCTCAGTTGTGGTCAGACTAGGATTCTAAGGTGAATTCCTGGCCTTTGTGCTCTACTCTGGTTTGGGTGAGGATAAATTCTTTAGTTAAATTGCTCAAGACTGGTGGTAATTTAGAAGTAAATAACTGATCAAAGTTAATTTGAATAGGTCGTGTTCCTCATTGTAATATTCATTTTCTCTCATTACTGGTTAACCACTCAGTTGATTGCCACCCTTCAGAAAATCCACTTTTCTAAGAGCATATAAGCCCATGCTGCCATAGCATTCATTTGGCATTGAAGAATGCCATTGACCTCTTTTATCAAAATGCTAGCATTATTAACAAAATGACTAATTACTCCAAAATTATGTCTCTTAAACTTTAAATGTCACAAATATTTAGAGGAATGGTTAGATATAGTCCTCGTTGTGTATCCCCTCTTCAAATAGTGCAGAGTGATCAACTTCCTGCTCTCCTCCTAGAAGAAAGCAAACCAAACACTTCCTTGGAGAATGGTCAGGGAAGAGATGATGGAGCTATCTATTCATTCCTTTCTTCTAGTTATATCCAGACAGACCCATGTGGACACAATGTCCTTGGGTACTACAGGACTTACATTGGGAATATAATTAATAAATTGGAATATGAATTAGACCTGTGATTTCTTTGGTATGATGGACTTGTCCCTTTACCCAAGCTGTTCAGTTTTCTCTGCATCTGACAATTTGATAGAGTCACTGAGAGGTTCACTGACTTGCCCAATGTCACAAAGCTAGTATGTGTCAGAGATGAGACTTGAACCCATATCTTCTTGGTTTCAACTGTGACTCTTATTATACCATAATCTCTCTCAATTATAAAATATAATGTAAAATATTATATTATTAAACTAATAATTCTTAAAATATGGGGGTTTTAAAACAACTTACACAATTGTTTCTCATTTCCAAAGAGTCTTTTTTATGTAAGTAGTCAAGGTGTCTTCCTTCAAACTTAAAAAAAAAAAGTATGTGCTAAATCCTTTCTGTAAAATAGACTCCAACATATGTGATAGTACTGGCCTATAGTACCAGTGGTATAAAAGCGAGCCATTGTATTTCTGCTCTGTATTTATTGGAACATTTTAATTTCCTTAATTATTTTTTTCACTCTCTTTGGATCATTTCCCATTAACAATGTCATGCTCTTCTAATCTTAACTGCTGCATTGGAATTCATTATTCCCTGAGGATCTTTTGAAGAATTTCTTATTTGGGATAGAGAGAAAAGTGACAGTTTCAATGAAGGTAGGTAGAGCTCTAAAATCAGAACAGGTGAAAAGCTATGAGGGGGGAAAAAGAGAAAAATAATTATATTGCTGTTTGTGACTATCAAAAGCAGAGATGCTAAGCTCCTTGGAGGCAATGATTGTTTCATATTTGTCTTTGTATTCCCATGTCTACCACAGTGACTGGCACATGGCAGGTGCTTAATAAGTATTTGGTTGAGTTGTCTAATTAACTAATATTGGAGAAGAGGTACATTTTGAAATTACCCATAGTTCTACCTTTATTTATAGGTATGGAGAAACAGCTAGAAGATGTAGGTAGTATGTCCAAAAATTTAAGAATTTATCAGTATAGGGGATTAGAGGAGATTGCTTAGCTGTTTTTTTATTGTTGATAGAGTAGATGAAAAAATGCAGAAAATTTTTATTTCAAGGAAAAATTTTAAAAATGAAGTATTTTGGTCATTCTAGTCTGTATGTTTCACCATATAGTGATTACATATTTAAAGTCATGGAAAGAAATAGTGTTATGCTAATTTGTGAATGATAATGTTGAAAATGCAGTAGACTTGGAGCCATAATACCATGTACAAGGGTACAAATATTATATCTAGATTCAGGGAACTTGTGTTTGAATTCTGGCTTTATTTATTGTCTTTGTGCTCTGAGAAAATAATGTCATCCTCTTGACCTCAGTTTCATTATCTAGAATGACTGGGCTAGGTAATAAATTTTTTTTATCCCATTTTATCAATCAATTGGTGAATCAATAAACATCTGTTAAATACCTTCTAGGAATCAGATTATGTGCTAGCCCTAATAAGTGTTTATTAGAAACTTACTGATTGTCCAAGGGGAAAATAATCTCATCCTCAGAAAAGACTTCCTGTAGAAGGTGTCACTAAAGTCAATGACTGTTTTCAATACAGAGAAGCATGGGAAGACTTTATGGACTAATGAAAAGTAAAGTAAAACCAGGAAGACATAATATACAGTGACTCCAACAAAGTAACAAACAACATTAGCAAAAAAAAAAGGTGCCACTTGAGAATTTCAATGGAGTTGACATTTTTAGAGAGATTTCTTCTGAATAATCTCCATAGATGTCAATATTATCTTGACAATTTATAGAGGTTAAATGCTTATGATCAAGGGAGATCAACCTTGGAAGACACTTTACAAACTTGGAAATACAATAGAAATATTGGCTGTCATCATCTTTGTCATTGTCATCATCATCTTCATCTTTATCATCATTATCATTGTAACATTGATCTGGAAGGAAATCCAAGCTCTTCCATTTCCTGAGAGTGTGACCTTGGGCATGCTAATTCACTTTTTCTGAGATTCCATTTCTTCATTTGTCAAATGGAGATAATTCTTTTAGCAATTTGCATGTATGGGATTGTTGGGTATATCAAAGTAAAATATTCGGAGTACTTTGTGAATCAAGCCTCTCCTTTGTGGTGATTTCATTAGCTCTCATGGACTTCATTATTGTTTCAGTGTCATCCTTCATTTTTCACTTGTACTCACTACACATATTCAATCTGTTGTCAAGCGCTGCCATTTCTGTCTTTACATTTCTCATTACACAACTCCCTCCCTCCCCCTATCCACTTATATAACTGGTGCCCTGCTACAAGTTTTCATCATTCCACAAAAGATTATTGCAGAAGCCTTCACACAAACCTCCCTGCCTCAAGAGTCTCCCTACTCTTTAATCCACTCAGATGTTATAAAATGATTCTCCTAAAGCACAGGTCTAACCATTTCAACTCTTTCCCCTAAGTAAACCCCAGTGTTTCTCTCTTTTCTACAGTATCAGCTTAGAGTCCTCTGTTTGGCATTTAAAGCTCTTAGTTATGGTACACTCTACTGGCTTCCATGAACTTCATGACCCAGCTCCGTTGATCTATTAGCTATTTCTCACCTGTTTCAGACATACTGCCTTCCATCTATATGACTTTGACCTAGCTTTGCTACATGCCTGGAACATCCTTCTCCTCCTTCTCCTCACCTCTTATTTTTCCTGCCTTCCTTTAAGACTGAACTTAAATCCCATTTTCTTCAAGAAAGGACCAATCCCTCCCCTTCTTTCCCTCTGAAGTTACATTCCATCCACTTTGCAGATATCTTGTAGGTACCTGGTTATTGATATTCTGCCTCCCCCATTAGACTGTAAGCTCCTTTAGGACAAATACTGTTTTTTTCCCTCCTTTGTATCCCTAGGACTTGGCATAGTGACTTGCCATCTCTGGAGGTGACTCTCGGGTCTACGTTTCTAGGACCAGGCTCTCTCCTGAGCTCCAATCCCACATCACCAAATTCCAACCAAATGTTTCAAGCTAGGTGCATTGTAGGTGTTTACCATTCAATAAGTCTAAACTAAAATTCACCAGCTTTTCCTCCTGGACCCATCCAGTTTTGAGATTTCTTTGTTAATCCATGAAGGGCTACAACAACTGAAAGTGAAAAGGGCAAGTCATTTGTTGTCTTTCTTGATTGTCTGGTGTCTCTCAGGATTGGAAGGGATTTTGTTTCCATCTCTACTACCGCTGTCATGTCAGCGGTCAGCGGTGAGACCCTCAGGAAGCTGCTGCTAATTCATTCATTTACAATGAGAGGGGGGAACTTTTCATTGAAGAATTTATTTATTGAGGAAGAGGTCATGGAGTCCTCAGATGAAGAAAATGAATTTCACTTCATTAAGAAAGTCAAAGAATAAGATAGGGAGTCTGACTAAAAAGAATTGAGTCACCTAAGGACCTCTATTTTTTTTTTTTTTTTTTAGTTTTTTTTGTTTTTGCAAGGCAATGGGGGTTAAGTGGCTTGCCCAAGGCCACATGGCTAGGTAATTATTAAGTGTCTGAGTCTGGGTTTGAACTCAGGTACTCCTGACTTCAGGGCCAGTGCTCTATCCACTGCACCACCTAGCTGCCCCCCCATTACTTCTAAGATAAGATAGAAATTCTTCTGTTTGGCATTAAAGATGTTGATGACTTGGTTCCAACTTTACTTTCTTGACTTGTCTTTGCTACATTCTAACACCCAACCAAACAGACCTTTTTGCTTAAATGTGACATTCCATGCTTTTGAATTGACTATTTTCTATGGCTAAGAATGCATTTCCTTTGATCTCTTCCAAATTTTTCTTTCCCCCAAACCAAGCCTTCTATGTGAAGTCTTTGCTGATTCCCATTCCAGTTACTAGTTCCTTCTACTATCTAAAGAATTACTTTATACTTACTTCTTTGTATGTATATATTCATATTTTAAGCACAATAATTTTATATATTTATATAACTCATTAGATGATAAGCTCCTTGAAAGCATAACATTTTTACTTTTGTCCGTATCTCTAGCAAATAGCATAGTGTTTGGCATATAGTAGGTATTTAATAAATGCTCATTGATTGAGTAATGGACATGCTTCTCTAGATAGAGAAATTCTTTGTTTTTCAGATCTCTGGCTCTTAGACTCTTAGTAAATGATTGTTGATTAAGTGATTGACAACTGTCAAATGCCATGGAAATATGAGCTATTATTATTCCAAAAGGATCTTTCCTACATAGTGAGGAATTGAAGTGGACTGTGATTGCGCATGCCTACAATCCCTCCAGGGAAGGTTGAGGCTGGTGGATTATTTAAGCCAGAATTCTGAGCTGCAACAGGCTAAGCAGAAGCCCAATTTAGAAGGCCCCTGGAAGATGAAGCACTGACCTTTATCAGCTAAGAGTGGGTTAAAGCTCCCTTGCCAGTCAGCTGTGGCATCAGACTGGGAGCCTCTGTTGCATCTCTGGGCTGAGCAAAACAAGGATATTCAGTCTCAAAAAAATGACTGGTGAAGCACACGAATTCCCCTTGCTATTTGTTGCTGTTACAGAAATGAACAAGCACAGTAAAAATGAAAGATTTCACCAAGGTCAGTAAACAAAGGAGTGAAAAAGACCACATGGAATAAAACCATGCAGTCATTATATAGGTTTGTAGAAACTCTGTGGAGGTATTCAGGAATTTTCTGTACTCTTTATTTGTTCTCCTGAACCTGAACAAAACTACTAATTAATCAGCTCCTAGTTAGCAGCAAAAGGCGATGCTCCTGTTTTCTGGACACGACTTCAAACCACTTGGTGAAAGCCTAATGTACCTGACTTCATTGATCTTTTCTTTTTAAAAATTTCAAATGGAATTTCAAGTGAATAAATTAGTAAATTTATCATTTTCTGTATAATAGTGTCATAAGGACAGTTTGATAAAATAGCTCATTATGGTCAATGAAGTGAAATATGAGTTTCATCAGTGTATTTTCATCAAATGGAGTTATAGAAATGCATTTGCTGTTATCAAGAACTGTGGAATGCAAAAATAAAATTAAGCATGCTATTATATGGGATAAATATTGGGAGTGCCCCAATGAATTAGAACATGGTGTGTATCGGTTTCAAAGAAAATCTCAACAAAGGATGATTCAGAGTTGAGAACTGACAAGACAAGTGATTTTTGAATGTGCATATTTGAAATAAAATGGAATTGTAGCTTCAAAAGCCACATATATATAAATGGACCTCACATAAATGAAAACATCTCTTTCCCTTCCTTGAAATGCTTTTATCCCCCTTGGTTTACATTGTAATCTGTTTTTTTTTTTATCTCAAATCCTATCTTTTCCAAGAGTCCATTTCTGATACCTCCAGGACATTACCCAGGAACAAGAAGTACTGACCTTTATCAGATAAGAGTAGGTTTTATCTTCCCTTTGGGGTGACTTTTCATTTACATTGTATATATCTCATATATATATATATAAAGACTTGTCTCTCCAAATATTGAAATCTTTTAGTACAGAGACTTCATTTCCCCTCCTTCTTTGTAGCCCCCCAGACCTTAGCATAGAGCCTAGTATGTTTCTCTCTTTGACTCTGATTAATTCTGTTTTTGTTTTGTTTTTAGGTTTTTGCAAGGCAAATGGGGTTAAGTGACTTACCCAAGGCCACACAGCTAGGTAATTATTAAGTGTCTGAGACTGGATTTGAACCTAGGTATTCCTGACTCCAGGGCTGGTGCTTTATCCACTACGCCACCTAGCCGCCCCGACTCTGATTAATTCTGTATCTTTTTTGCTAGTTCACTTTGCTCTTCCCATTGCTTAAATGTCAGCAGTTCCCAGAGTTGCCAGTTCCCTGGCTCTTTATTCTAATAGCTAAAATGCTATGTTATTCTATATGTTATATAGTCATATTATAATTATAAATCTCTAATAGTTTCATCTCTAATAGTTTCAACTCTTTCATTTCTATGGATGGCTTCCAAAACTATATATTTTCCATGTCTGCTTTCTTCTGAGTTGCAGGTTTATATTTCTAGGGGTTTAGGGCAGGTAGATGGTGCAGTAGATACAATAGTGAATCTGAAATAAGATCCATTTTTCCTGGGTTCAAATCCTACCTCAGACCTTTACTATTTGTGTGACCCTGGCCAAGTAACTTCACTTTGCCTCAGTTTCCTCATCTGTAAAATGAATTAGAGAAGCAAATGGCATACGGCTCCAATATGCCTGCAAAGAAAACTCCAAATGGAATGGTGAAATTGGAAATAACTGTGTGCTTGCTGGCTTTCTCCACCTTGCTGTCCTGTTACTCAAATGTATTATGTTGAATATTTATGTCATTGACTTGTCCTCTTCCTCCCTCTCATATCTTCAGCCACCCAAGCCCCACCAGCAGGGCCATTCTCCTCTCTTACCTTCCCTGTCACCTCGGGACCCATCTAAATTGCTTGACTGCTCAGCTGACTTGGATGAGATAGGAGTCACTGACTCTGTTCCTTCTGGTGAGATGGTAAAGGACCAGGGCCTACTATTTCCCCAGCTCTATACTCACCAGGGCCTTCCCACCATCACCTACATTACTGATGTAAACTAAAGCTTTGCCATCTATCATTTTCTTTCACCTTCCAGGTCTTTCTACAGCTCTGTTTTGTTTTATTTTTGCTGTAATGAGAGTTTGAATTCACTGAGAACAGGAACTGTCTGGATTTTTATACTTTATACTTCTACACTTAATGCTCATTTATTCATTCATTCATCCTTTACTTTCTCCCAAATCTGCACTTCCACTTGATTTTCTTCCCTCTTTTAGTAGCACCAACATCCTCCCACTTACCAAGGCTAGAAACTTTGGAATCATCTTTGACTCTTCTTTTGCTGCCTGCACCCATTGGGTTACCATGTCTACCCATGCCTATGTTCCTAGCATCTTTGGCATCTGTCCCTTACTTTGGGGTCCCCAAATCCTACTTTCTATAGAGGAAAGGTCATAAATAACATAGAAGATGTCTAGATTTATTCAAATACTCGAGTCTACACTTGACTCTGGTGAAGAGATATATCTGTTGCTTATGAACAAGTATAACATCTCCTCTAGATATTTCACCTTATATTCAATAAGTCATAACTTACTCTCCTGAATACAGGTTTTCTTTTTCCTTCTGCCCACCAAGTTCATCCAAACATCAACACTGAATGTTTAACCTAATTATGAAATTATTTCCATTCATTAGCATAATTCTATGCATGGTCAATCCAAACTCTAACAGGGCTGGGGCTATTTCATTGCTCCTGTCACTGCTTCAGCTCCTCCTCAGTTTATCTTTGCCAGTCTCTGCTGATTCTCCACTCCCGTCTATCTCCTCCTGTCGTGTTCTCCTATAGTCTTTAGGAAGAGATAATGCATCAGACCCAAGAATGAAAGACCCCCTTTCTTCCTTGCCATGAATTTGGTTTACAAGTCTTTATTTAACCCTTACTCCACACAAGACACAGGGAGATACTAAGCAAAAACCATAAAACTGTCTAGCTCCTGAAAGAGATAATAGAAACCTTGTCCAATGTTACACAGATAATAAGTATTTGAGGCTGCATTTAAATTCAGATACCTTGACTCCAAGGCCAACACCCTATTTATTACATGATGGGGATAAGTTTCTATACACTCAAACTTGTGGTGGGGATTGCAAAGAGGGAAAGCATATCAACAACCCTGGAATTCAGGAAATGTTTCATTTTGGAGTTATTTTTTTTGCAGGAACTAAGGATTTATAGGTGGTGTGGTGGATAGAGCTCATTTACTAAATTCAAATCTAGTCAAAGATGCTGGCTGTGTGACCCTGGACCAATCACTTTACCTTCTTTGTTTCATGTTCCTCATCTGTAAAATGAACTGGAAGAGGAAATGATAAACTATTCCAGTGTCTTTGTCAAGAAAGCCCCAAATGGAGTCAGGAAGAGTCAAGTGACTGAAGAATAGTAACAAAAAAAGGATTATAAGAGATAGAAGAAAAGAGGGAGTGTATACCAGGCAGAGGCAATGCACTGTGCAAAGATAGAGATATGGGAAGAACAATGCCCATTATGGGCAGTGGGACTAGATGGTCTCTTAAGTCCCTTTCCTCTAGGAGTATGTGAACTTTTTATTTCTATAGAACTTCAGCCCAGCAAAACTGAGAACAGGGTATCTTTCTTTCTTTTCTTTTCCTTTTTTGTCTTTATATTCTCAGTATTTAGTTTTACACATACTAGGTACATAATAAGTGCATATTAAATCGAGCTATTTGAATTATTGCATTTAGTTAAAATAAACAAGCAGGCCTGAGCCCCCATAGATACCTAGTAGCATACAATGACATCGCTGATGATGATGGCAATGAGGCTGATTCCCTATTTCCCACTCCCATTTGTTTGGAACATAGAGTCCATGGAATGGTGAAAAAAATGTGGAAAGGGAAGCTGGAGGGAGTCAGATTACAAAGGACACCAAGTAGCAAAATGATGAGTTTTCTCCTTTCCCCTGTGAGAACATGTTCAGCAATCTCTTCTTTAAAATTATTCTTTATTTTCTATTATTTTTCCAATTACATGTAAGGGTAGCCTTCAACACTTATTTTTGTAAGATTTGGAGTTGCACAATTTTTTTCCCTCCCTTCTCCCTTCCCCTTTCCCAGTAGGTGATCTGATATAGGTTGAACCTGTGCAATTGTGTTAAATGTATTTCCCTATTAGTTCCAACAGTTCCTTTTAAAAAGATAGTCATTGGTGTCATTACAAATACAATTGAGATACCATCCCCTTTACAAGCCAAGAATGTGAGTGAGCATCTTCTGCTGTGGACTCTGTGACCCCAGTTCTTCACTAGCCTAACCTTCGTGGACCCCCAAGATCTGGTCCCAGCTGATCCTTGTTCATGTGTCTTTAATCCCTTGGCTATTATGTCTCTGTGTCTGCAGCATCTATATCTTGAGTGTAGTGGATAGGGTTTTGGCCTTGGAATCAAGCTACCCGAGTATAATTCTTGACTCTAACACTTATTAGCTATGTGTCACTGGGTGAACCTCTTAATCTCTCTCTGCCTCAGAGTCCTTAGCTGTAAAATTAGGATCATAGTAGTGCCTCCTTCACTAGTTGTGAAGAGCAAGTTAGATAACACATAGAAAGTTCTTTATTAGAATAAATATATATCATAGACTATATAATAATATAGAAAATATAATATTAAATATATAGCAGAATTAATAGATATTTTATAAATATATTTATTTTATATACATATATAAGAATGTCTTGTATGCAATATCATGTATTATATAGAAATATGTGATAATAAAATTGCATGTTATACATCACATACTTATATACAATTTAATATAATGGTTTATAAATATTCTATTAGATGTTTGTTATAATTATTTCATATATGCTATCTATTCTTGTTCTTTCGTTATATTATAATAATTTATGTGTATGTATCATAGATATCTATGTAGCTTGAAGGCAAAAAAACATTTGAATTACCATATTTCCCCATGTAGAAGACACACCATTTTCCAAAAAATTTAGGGTCTAAAAACTGGGAGTGTCTTCTACATGGTGGTAGATTTTTTATTTGCATTTCCTACTTTTTTGCACTTGTTGTTTTGCATTTGTTACCATATTAGGTGACATTTTACCATGTTCTGCCCAGAAATGACTCAGAAAAGATTTTCGTCCAGTGCTGAATTCAAGTTCAAAGTGATCCAGTTTGCAAAAATGAATGGAAATCGTGCTGCTGAACATTAAGTTTGGTCCTCCGCCAACTGAGAAAACAATCCCAGACAGGTTCTGAGAAGAAACCCGACTGAAAACGCCCCGGCAGAAGAAGGCCATGAGAGAGAGGCAAGGCAGCTGAATGGCCTGAATTTGAGAGAGAATTGAAGAAATGGATTGAAGAGCAAAGGAACCTTGGAATTCCTGTGTCCACCAAGATGGTTCAGCAGGAGACCAGAATTGCTGATGAAAATGAAATAACTGATTTCCAAGGAGGATGCAACTGATGCTTCAGGTTCATGAAATGGAATGGACTAATTATGTGTCTAGGCACCAGACTTGATCAAAAGATGCCTGAAAGTTATGAGCAGCAGATCCATGAATTTCATGATGAATAAAACTTGATTTCAATAATTTTATATAATACATTTTTTTCCTCAAATTTTGGGCCCTCAAATTAAGGTGTGTCATACATGGGAGCATCTTATAATGGAAAAAGATGGTAAATTTTTCTCCCTCATACATACTAATTTTGTGACTCTTGGCTGTCACTAAAATTTTCTGAGTTTCAGCTTCCTAATTTGTAGAATAATCATCAAAGTATTTATCTTGTAAAGCTTTTATGAAGTTTAAATTATAAAATATATGCAAAAA
The DNA here is from genome assembly GCF_037893015.1 of Macrotis lagotis. NCBI lineage: Eukaryota > Metazoa > Chordata > Mammalia > Peramelemorphia > Peramelidae > Macrotis > Macrotis lagotis. The sequence continues at coordinate 33,163,175 of NC_133664.1, read as the reverse complement.
ATCTTTAAATTATGAAACTATCTTAATCCCTGCCATCATTGTCATTGTGGTCCTCACCTTAGATGTTTTTGTTGTCACTGATATTTATATACATCCACTCCTACCACTTCATAGAATACCATGTAACTATTGGGTACTCGATATGTACTTTAATTGAATGCAAAAATTCAATTCGAATCAGTTCAATTTAATAAACACTTATTATACACCTAGCATATGCAAGCCTAGGTGCTGGGAATACAAAGTAAAAAAAAAATAGAAGAAATTCTGCCCTCAATTTTGCTTATTCTATGGAAGTGAAAAGTTCACAAATTTTCAGTGCAAAGGGACCTTAGAGACTATCTAGTCCTAATTCTTTATCTTAAAGATTAAGAATCTAAGACCTGGAGAGATGAAGTGATGTACTAAGGTAAGGATCTGTGTACAGATCCTAAATGACCCAATCAAGATTAAAACCCATATCCCCTGACTCCAAATCTAGTACCATTTTAGTACCATTAACTGCTTGAATTTAATAGGAGGGGATGCTGTTTAAACAATCCATTGTGCATTCCTTTTGTAATGAGATTGATTTTTATTTATAAATTTAGCACAAGGCATCTTATCTAGGACCTGGTGAAATACTAGTTAAATTTATTATTATGATTATTATATAAATTTAAGTAAATAATCATTAAATTTATATCAATTCAATTTTTTTTAATTCAAAGTTTATCCAACAGGAGACTCATCTATGTTGGCATTACCAGATAATCAATCAATCCCCAGAGACCTATAAGATGGGCTATTGTCATTTGGATGATGAATACACAATTTTAGCATATGAGATTATTTCTGTTTCTGGAATCCTACCCATTCTACTGCTTTCAGCATCAGTTACATTATAATAGTCTAAAAAAAGCTTATTCAGTCATGTGGAAAAGAGAAAGATGAAAGAAGCTATAAGAAAAAAAAAAAGTACAGCTGTTCTCTATTCTCATTTGCCTACTTCTTGGGTACTTTAATCTACTCACCACAGTTTAACTACCCAGCAGATAATTTCCTCCAACATAATGTATTGAATATAATGCATACTTAATTAATGTTTGTTGAATTGAATTCACATCTTGACAGATCGGTTGTAGATGATGCTAAATGGAAGACCAGATTCTTGGGCTGACTTCCTTGGACAGTTTTATATCTTGTCCTTTCTTGAATTTGCACTTTTGTCATTTTCCTCCTTGGTTTGCCACATTCTCCTAGCAAGGAAATGGGAAAGGTCTCTCTCCAGATGTGGTGGTCATCCCATAACCTATCTAGCAATCAATTAAGCTTCATTTTGATATTGTTTGGTGAATATCGAGTCACAAATAATGCAGTTCGTTTTTCATTATTATCAGAAGACCCTGTACATAATCATTGTATACTTTATCTTTATTAAGACTTATTTGGCATCACATTCATTTCAGAATATATTCTCCTCCTCCCCTCTTCAGTATTATAACAAAGACTTAAATAGGAAAAAAGTCATTCAGCAAAACTCACCCACATACCAATGCTTTGATAGTATAGGAAATATTCTCACCAATAATTCTGCCAATACTGCAAATAAGAGAGAGTTTTTTTTCCCCAACTCTTTTTCAGCATTATGCTTGGTCACTATAATTGTACAGTACTTCGTTTTAGGTTCTTTTGGGAGCATCTAGGTAGTTCAAATCTGGGCAAACTCGACCATTTGCCTCAATTTTTTCATTGGCAAAATGGGAATAATAATAGCACCTGTCTTCCAGGCTTGTTGTGAGGATCAAATGAGTAGTAATAAAGCACTTCTCATAGTGTGTGGTCCACAGGAAACACTTTATAAAAGTAAGCTATTATTTTTTGTTTATATTGATACATTATTCTTAAACATTGTTCTGCTGGTTGCTCACTTCTTTCAGTCTCAGTTCATGTAAGTTTTCCTACAATTCTTTGGATTCTTTATATTCTTTTTTATATGTTGCTATAATGTTCCATTATATTTGTTTAGCACATTTGCCATTGATTGTAGTTCTAGTCATTTTTTCCATTTGATGTATATCTACTTCATTTCTAGTTTTCTGCAATCGCAAAAATACCCTTATGGCTATTTTAGTGTAAATGGGAGCTTTCTTTCTATTTTTAATTTTCTTATGGAAAATAATAAACAGAGGAATCTCTGAAATAAATGATATGGATGTCTCAGTCATTTAAAAAAACCTTTAATTGAGTTCTTGAATAATTGAACTAATTCACAGCTCCACCAACAATGTATTTATGCTTTTTGTAATCCCTCCTACATGGATGACTACTTCCATGTTATCTTTGAAAATTTGTTGACTGTGAGGCTGAACCTGCTTCATTTCTCTTATTTCTCTGGAACAGTTTTTCATACTGCTCTTAGTAGTTAGCAATTATCTTGAGAGTGTTCCGTCATGTCCTTTGGCCATTTATCCACTGGGTTATTGTCCTTCTTACATATGAAGATGATAATGATGACCTTTGCCCTTTTTTCTGGAAGAGGACTATGACGATACCAGGGAGGTGATGACACGGCAGGCATGTGAATTGGATTTGAGTGAGGGGGTGCTGTGCTAAGTCACCAGCCTATATTCTCCTCCTCATCTGGGTCCAGTGGCCAAATAAGAATCAAGATGACTGGAGATCGCCCTGGATGTGGAGCTATCAGGGCGAAGTGACTTGCCCAAGGTCACACAGTTAAGTGTCTGAGGCTGAATTCAAACTCCTGTCTTCCTGACTCCAAGGCCAGTACTCTGTCCACTATATCCCCTAGCTGCCCTTTAATTTCCTATGTATCTTGGTTGTCAGGCTCTTATTTAAGAAAAAAACCAAAACTTATGCAAATATTTTTTCCTAGTTGATAGTTTTTCTTATCACATCTTCATTGATTTTGTCCCAGATGACATTCTGTAATTAAAATGATCTATTTAATCATTTTACATCTCCTCTCTTCCTTGTTTGATTAACAATTATCATGCTAATAGGAGACAAAGATGCAAAGAGCATTATGCTCTTATAGTGTTCTCCTACATACTGAAAAAACCAGGATTGGGGAACTGCCGCAAGATGTTAGATATACTAATTCAATTACCAACTGGGTCATTCTTTGTTGGGATTTTTATTGTTTCCCTGATGGCTATCATTGCTATTTTTACACAGGTCCCTCTTCTTGGGACTCTTGGTTTTTCTCCTTAGAGGCCTCCATCTGAACCTGGGAGCCAGAGTTTAATCTTTCTTGTGAGGTTTATTTCCATCAGTTTGCATCTCAATCTAGTGCCCAAGTAGAATTATCATCCTGAATCAGAACCTGGAAACCACTGCCCCTTGGATCCTGCCTTAGATGATTCATGGATTCACCCCAACTACCCCTTATACAGACCTGCTAGACGGGGACAGCTCTATGTCCCCCCCTTTTTCCTTTTTTCTTTTTAAATTTATTTTCATCTATTTGTACATGTATATTTCCAAGTTACAAAGTTTCCCTCCAACCCCCCCTTCCACCCCCCTCCCCTCAGTTGGGAATGGTCAGGTTAGCAATTTTACATACATATTTTGTTTAACATATTTACAAATTAGTAGTTTTTTGGCATGAGGACTTAGGGTTAAAGGAAAGAGATACGTAAGAGATAATTTTTATAAAGTATTCATCAGATTTGGTAGGGTTTTTTTTGTTCTGTGTATTTTGTTTTGTCTTTCTCCCTCTGGTTCTATGTTCCCTTTTCAATGTAGAAATAGCTTCAGAAGAAAAGAGACCTCTTGGGGCGGCTAGGCGGCTCAGTGTATAGAGCACCCTGGAGTCAGGAGTTTCTGAGTTCAAATCAGATCTCAGACACTTAATAATGACCTAGCTGTGTGACCTTGGGCAAGTCACTTAACCCCATTTGCCTTGCAAAAACCTAAAAAAAAGGAAAAAGAAAAGAGACCTCTTTCCCAGCTCCCATATGAATTTAGTCCTAAATTGTTTGAGTGAAGAATGAAGTAGGGGAAAGTGTTGGATAGAGAAATATCTTATAGTCATTAATCTGCACACTCTGTACTGATCACCCCCATTCTATTGTCTAAACTATGAGAGAGTTCAATGAACTTTTAATAATGTACCCTGCCCCTCCTAGGCAAAAGACAAGTCCCTGTCTATAGAGCAATGGATCCGTGCCTTAACTAGAAGGGATCAAGTCTTGGAGCTTTCACTCCCTCATCTGCGGATCTCTCATTGCCCCATCTTTGCTCCTTGAACTACTACCCCCCCCACCCCCAGCATAACTTCCCCTACTCCTATGTCCTCCTTAAAAGCTCAACTCATTCCTCAGTTGGACCATTCAGCTTCTTCTGGAGTGAGTCTGCTTTTGGGGAGGGTCAACCCCCAAACTCCCCTACGCCTTTGTTCTTCTCTCCTACTTACCTTGTCTACCTCTTATGCTGCTTGTCCTGCTGTGAAGTTTGCCCCCTTTGGGGGAGCGTGATTCCCCAAACTCTCCCATCCTTTTCTTATTTCTATTGAAACTCACTATCTTTATTCATAGCAGCTCTTTTTGTAGTGGCAAAGAGTTGCAAATTGAGATGCTGTCCATCCATTGAGGAATGGCGAAACAAGTTATGGTACATGAATACTGTGGAAGATTATTGTTCTATAAGAAACCATAAATGTCGAACTCTAGAGAAACATGGAATGACTTATGGGATCTAATGCTGAGTGAAGGGAGTAGAACCAAGAGAACAATGTACACATCAGCAACAATGTGAGATGAGCACCTTGGTGGAAGTAACTCATCTCAGCAGTTCAGAGCTGGGACAGCTGTATTTGACTGATTATGGACTATATTATCCCCAACCAGAGGAAGAAAAACAAAACAAAACACACAGAAAAAAATGACCCTTTTGAATCTGATGAACACTTAAAAAAATCTCATATCTTGTTCCCTTAATCCTAATTTCTCATCAAAAATTGCTAATTTGTAAACATGTTTAACCAAATATGTATGTAAAATGCTAGCCTGACTATTCCCTACTGAGGGGAGGGGGGTGGGAAGGGAAGGTGGAGGGAAATTTTGTAACTTGGAAATATGCATACACACATGGATGAAAATAAATAAATAAATTAAAAAGAAACTCACTATCGTGCTGCTTCTCCAAAGAACCCAACTTGTAAATTTTATGTAGTGATCTGTAAATTTCTGTAATAATTTGTAATCATCTGTACAGCCTTTGAATTAAAATATAAGCCTTTCTTACCTCCCTGAAAAAGGTAATGCTAGTCATAAATGGGAAATAGGAACAATAATGAGTTAGCATTTTTGTAGTGCTTTAAGGTTTGCAAAACATTCTATAACAAGTTTATGCCTGTTTACAGATGAGGCAACTGAGAGTGAGAGCAGTTAAGTGACTTATCCAGAGTCATACAGCTATGAAGTTTTGGAGGCAGAAATAAATTCAAGTCTTCTTGACTCCAATCCTTTACTATGCCACTTGGCTGCCAGCAAGTTGATTTCATACATTTTCCTTCTTTTAAAGGATGCGCCCTTTTATATAAAGTCAAGAGTCCATTTGGATTTTATTGTAGTATTCAGGGTGATACTGGCCTTCACATATGTTTTTGCAAAACTGATTCTTCAGATATTTGTGGAATGGGGAATTGGTGTACCAAGTAGGAGGTTGGAGACTAGATGACTTCTGGGACTGCACTAAAGTTTGAATTCATTTTTTTTTTTGAAAATGTTCTCCAGTGTAAGTTTCAAGAAAGGATTGTATGCTTTGACCTTGTCTTCCTTACAACTGAATCAGAAAAAACAAGTTATAACAATGGAACAGTTTTATAATGCAGATCATTTTATTAACCCAAAGATAAAGAATGAAAGATTGCCATTTTAATGGGAGTGAAACATTGGACAACTTCAGCCACTTAGGAGCCTGAGAACTAGGAAGAAGACTGGAGAGAATGAAGGAAGGAAGGAAGGAGTTTTTTTTTTTTTGCAAGACAATGGGGTTAAGTGGCTTGCCCAAGGCCACACAGCTAGGTAATTATTAAGTGTCTGAGGTCTGATTTGAACTTAGGTCCTCCTGACTCTAGAGCCGGTGCTCTATCCACTGCACCACCTAGCCACCCCCTGACTCTAAATCTAATGTTCTTTGCATCTATGAGTGCTGATTACTATGATTTGTCAGTTTCTTCACAAGAAAAAAAAATGGATGTTATTCCTATTGCTGGTGCTGCTGCTACTACTACCACCACTATTACCGTTATCACCACTATCAACACTATGGTGGTTGTTGCCACTGTTGCTGCTGCTACTACTACTACTACTACTACTACCACAAAGTTATTGCTGCTTCTTTTGCTACTACTACCGGTATTACCTCTCTATTCTATTTCTAAAAGCTGTCATTTAATACAAATGTGCCATAGTCACTTGAACACTTAACACAGTGGGTTACTTGTAGTAACTTGTAGTGGACTTTTCCCAGCACTGTTTCTATCTGTATTCCATTCAGTGAAAGATGAGAAGAATAAATTGAATAATAATGACTGAAATGTATACAGAAGTCTCCTTGTAGAAGAATTATATAATCATTGACATCATACTGTGCTTTAAAGTTTGCAAAGCACCTCATATCTGTTACCTAAGTTGGTCTTCCATGATTTTGGTGCTTAATTATTGCCATTTTTCAGAGGAGGAAACTGAGACTTGGGCTTGTGGTATGACTTGCCTATGATCATATATCTTGAAAGTATCAAAGATGGGATTTGAATTCAGGTCTTCCTAATTTCAACTCTAGTGCTCTCCATTAATTGCCCACACTATGTGCACTGTGCATACAGTGGCACTGTGCCACTTAGCACTTAGAGAAGGGAGTGAATGAGAGAGAGGCAAGAGTGTTTGTAGGACCTGGAAGTAATGGCAATTAATTGGACAAGAACATGAAAGGAAAAGAAAAAAGCAAGGATGATTCCATCATTGGGAATCTGGGTAACCAAAAGAATGGAAGGTTCCTCATCAGAAAGAGGGATGGGTTTGGAGACAATAATGAGAGAACACTAAAAAAAATAGGGTCATTGTGTTACTGTTGTGTTATGCTTAATATACATTTTAAAATGATATACAACAAAAGTGAGTTTCATATACAGTTCTCTTTGTATGTTGAAATGTTTGCTACTCTGTATTAAGTTTAAAAAGATGAAAAATGAAAATTGTTTAAAACGGAAACCTAAGATCTGTTTTGAACATGTTGAATTTGACTTGGTGTCCTGGTGGAAACATTGACCAAGGGGAGAGTAGAGTTCAGCTGGGAGAATGGGGCTAGAGACTTAGGGAAGTAAAACCAAAACAAAACACCACAACACACTTTGGAGCATAGACAAGAAGCTATTAATGAACAAAAATGCCTCTAGCATCATTCTAGCTATAAAGCATAGGCAGAGCAAACAAGAAGGTTTTGCTACTCTCACCTCCCAAATTCCTAGAGGGCAATAAGGATAGGAAGGGATCTCACCAGCCATGGAGTCAGGGTAATCTGAGTTCAAATCCTTCCTCTGACATATACAGATTATGTGACCCTAGGAAATCATTCAATTTCTTAATTCCAGAGGCAATTCTAATCAGTACATTGCTAAATTGGTAGAAAGAATTTTCTTTTTAGTAGATCTCCATATTGGGTAGCTAAGAGGCACATTGCATACAGTGCCTTTTCGGAAATGCCCACTCATTTTCTGCTCCACTGTTGCCAACTGTGCGTTGGTTCAATTTTCCCTCTAAGTTGGCAACAAATTGTTCCCGATCAGAGAGATACTCTAATCTCTTGACATTAATTTTTCTAGTATTCATTTTGCCTTCGGGTTGCCACTTTGGTTGAATGCGAATGTTTAGCTTAGGATGAGTCTATGATCAGGTCAGCACTCTGCACCACACTTTGCCTTTGTCACTCTCACATCTTCTCCTTACAATCACATGGTCTATTAGATGCCAGTGTTTGTTCTGAGGTGCATGCAGGAAATTATATTGCATTTAGTTAAAAAGAAGACATCATTTGTGATGAGCTCATTAGATGCACAACTCTTCAGTAGCAGGTGTTTCCAACTCCATTCTTCCCAAGGACACCCTGCCATGTCTGAGAATCATTGCCTACTCTAGCAATAAAGTCACCCAGAATTATGAGCTTAGCCTCTTTTGGTACATTGGTGATAAGGGTCTCCAGGTCTTATATAATTTATCTTTGACTCAGAGTTTGTCAGGGTGGGAACATCAGCATTGTTTCCTGCAAGTGGAAATCTCATTCTCATGAGCCTGTTCACTCTAGTCAGCATTCAAGAATGTTGACTAGATTAGTTTGAATTGCAAAACCCACCCCAGCTTCATGGCATTCCTCTTCACTGTGATTACTCCAGAAAAATGTGTATCCAGCTCCAACTTCAGTAAACTGACCTTCATTTGACAGTGTGTTTCTCTCAGGGCTGCTATTTGTATACCATACCTGCTGCATTCTCTTGCAACTAGAGCTGTTGGTCTTTCAGGTCTATTGGCTCTTATGTTGTCTGTGATCAGACATATGTTCCATGCACTAATGATGGGTGGAATCTTCTTTGAAGAAGTTTTTATAGAGTTTTTTTTTTGTGTCTAGACTGCACTGTGGGATCCCTGCCTGCCATGGTAATCAGGCAGGTTGGGTAAGCAGACAATTTTTAGGGCTTCTTTTCTAGCGCCTTCCTCACACCCTTCACTCAGGGGTTGCTGGATTCCATTTTCCCCACTCCACCTGTGTGACGACAGTTTCCATGTAGCCATACCTGTTGTTTTGTCCTTTGCCTGTCACCATAGGAGTTTTAGATAGGAATGATAAAGTGGTATGGATGATGTCTTTTGATGCATGCATAAATTGGATTTAAGTGAGATAGATTGCACAAATTCTTTAACCTCACTCTCTACCCCAAAGCCATCATTGTTCAGTGAGATAGCTAGCTGGTGATGGTTCTAGAGACAGTGGATGACCATGGTATTTCTGATACCTAACCAACCTCTGAGCATTTTATAGCACCTACTTCAATTGCCTACATGAATGAATTATTCTTGTCCACTCATTTTATAAGTAGAAGATTTCACACCCCACAATGATGACTTTGAGACCCCTCAGTTACCCTTAATCTGGTTTAGCCTGTGTGATTGTTGTTCATGGTACAACTTTACAGGTGAGAGTTAGGTGGACATCAAAGGTGGAAAGCAGCCCTGAAAAGGATTTGGTAACCCTCACACCAATGGTACTAGTCTTCTTTGAACACCCCCTACACTCCCTGCATGAAGCAGGTACTTTAAAAATGCTTGCTGACTCTTCAGGATGGTGAGACAAATTCCTGGAAGAGAACTAATTGGATCTTTGTTTCTGTGGTACATTTTGTCCAGAAAGGCACTTATACTGTCTTGGACATCTGATATCTGTGAATGCTTTCTTTTATTTATAGAAGGCCAATGCCATTAGATATCAAAGAAGCCAAAGTCATCCACTGCATCTTGAAACATCACCAACCTGTCTTGACTCTGTTTTGCCATTGGACAATGATGACTAATTGTGGCAACTGTGTTCCTTCTGGGGAACAGAGATTTGAGGTCAACATCTGAGCATGATACCTCTTCCATCCCACACCAGAATATTTATACTAGTAACTAGAACTTCATCTATAAGATAGATAATTATAATAATAATTCAAATGAATGAGCATTGGTTCTCAAGAAAACGTTAAATGATATTTGGTATTCTTCTGCTTTAATGGTCAATGAAATACATCTTAGTTTTTAGGAATACTACTGTCCAAAGTGGTTTTGAAAACGATGTTCAATTTCAGTGATGGCATTTACATTTACATAGTTCTAAGGTTTGCAAAGCACCCTACAAATATTATCTCACTTGATTTTTGAAAAAAACCTGTGAGGAATTATTTCCATTTGACAAATGAAAATTTGTAAAAACTTGTCTAGAATTGAATGGCTAGTAAATGTTTGAGGCGGGATTTGAATTCGTCTTCTGACTCCCAAGTTCCAAATTCACCGCATTGTTCCTGGGCTAGAAGAATCAGTTTATTTTTATTTTTATTTTTAATTTAATTTAATTTAATTTAATATTTAATATTTAATATTTTATTTTTTATTTTTATTTATGGCATAATTTTCATCAATATAAACATTATATGTTTCTGTTACACCTGTAACTTTCAAGTAACTTGAGTTACAAACGACTAGCATTTCTCTTTTTTTATTGATTTATGTTAAATGATGGGATTGAAGAATTAAGCAATGTTCTCTTTGAAATTAACACCTTTTAAGATTTTGTCTTCATACTTTGGATTTTTACCTGACAATATAATTTTAAAAATCACATGCTATTATCTTTGAATAATGTGTTATTCATTATTACAACTGCTGTTTTCATTTTCATACTATTTTCATGGTTAGTAATTTTCTAATCTTACTTTGAGCTACTTTTAGAATTAATTCTGACTAGCAATATTCAAGACTAAAGAAAAATAAAACCCCAAGTCAGTTTGGTATTTTCAAAGAAATAATAAGGGGGAAGTTCATGACATAGCTTAAATCCTACAGACTTGAAAATAGAAAATACGGAGGATGCCTGAAATAAAAATGTCATAACTTTGTCATACTACAGTAGGGTATTAGAAAAACAGTGTGGGATAGTGGATGGGGAACTGAGTCAGGAGCATACCACTTCAAATCCTGCCTCTGATAAGTGCTGATCATGTGACCCTGTGTAAATTATTTATAATCAATATCCTTAAAAGGGTTCTTTATATTGATATTTTGACCAAAAAAGGAAGGAGGAGGATAAAGACAAAATGAGATAGAGACACAGAGGCAGAAAAAGAGGGAGATATAGAAAGAGAAAGACAGAACTAGAAACAGAAGAGATGTTATTGGCAATTCAGCAAAACTACACTTGCCGCTTAATTGCTATTTACAAAGCACAAAAAGGATGAGAAAATCCAGTAATTACACAATTAATTTGGTTCTGTATAGCTAAACTGTGTAATTCAAGTTTAAAAAACATACCATGAAATATATAGATAAAGAGGAATTTTCATTGAAAAAGAATCAAATATATTCAAATATAGCAAAATGTATTTGAAGGGGACTGAATTTTAAAACTGAAGATTTGGACATTTGATACTTGTGTGTTCATCCCTTTATCTGTAGGAGGAGAAGACCAGTGGCCAAAAAAGCAAACTCACATTAGGGACTTTTGTGGGAACACGAGATTGAGGTCAGCATCTGGGCTTGGTACCTAATGCATCTTGCTCCACCTATATTTACATCAGCATTAGTGCTACACCTCTGATCCAATAGACTGACATTGAAATGGACAACCATTGGTTCTCAAGAAAAAGTGAGTGAGTTTGAGTCCTGGCTTTGTCATTTACTACTTGTGGCACCTAAAACAAATTTCTTGAGTCTCTTGGGCTCTAGTTTCCCTTCTTTAGAAAAAAATGGAGATAATTATACCTTTTTTTGCCTCAGAGGAGCATAGTGAGGCAAGTACTTGGTAAATTATTATCAAATTTGCTTATGTTTATTTGATACTTATCAGTTTTGTAGAGCCATAGTGATGGATCTTTAACTTAGTTGATGATGGACTCAGGATCTAAAGAGATCTTTATAAGTTAGAACACTGTGTTGAATTCAGCTGAAATTTGATAGGGACCAGTATTAAATCTTATACTGCTGTTCAAAAAATCAACTCTTTAAGTCTCAGATGGGAGGAACCAAGCAAAGTTTATGAAAAAGATATAAATGAATCAATAAAAGCAGTTGATGGTACATGGTGTGTTAAATCTAGTCTAAGGTAGATCTGAATTTGTATTTGACCTCAGATCATTATTAGCTATTTGATTCTGGTTAAGTCATTTAACCTCCGTTTGTCTCGTTTCCTCAAATGTAAAATGGGGATATAATAATAGCATTTACCTCACCGGGTTGTTAGGAGGGTCAGATGAAATGGCATAGGGCTATATTATTTAAATGTTTATCCCTTGTCTTCAATAAGAGGCAACAGTAAGATGTAGAAACTAAGAAAGTTTAATATAATCTGTGACAGGCTTGAAAGAAGCCTGGATTCTTTCATAAATGTCTGGCTGACCTTCCTGTATCAGAACATAGTGTAAATATTGTGTTCAGTTCTGAGTGCCCATTGTAGGAAGGATACTGATAAGCTAGAGGTCATTCGATGGAAGACAATGTAGTGAGAGATGTAAAATCCATGGCATAGGTGGTAAAGGTAGGCTTCCACCTCCACCCCAAGAAGTTCCAAACACTTCAAATGAATCAATCAAAAGTCTAAATACATTTTAATCATTTGGGGAAGGTTTTAGGGTTTGGACCATTGGATGAAAAAGTGATTGATGCCATAAATAAAAGAACTTGTAAATGATTAAGGACAAATCACATTTCTTGGGCATCAAGCCAGTTGGGAAAGTTTTTAGTTGAGTAGTGTGACAGTCTAGGGATGGAAGTCTTCTATTGTGAAGGATTCCTCTTAAGAGTTAGAATCATCAATGAGAGGAAATTGTTTTTGGTGGGAGGTGGTGAAAAAGATCTAACTTTCTTTTCTCCTTCCCTTAACCACATACTCCCTCAATGGCCATGTTATCAGAGAGGCCTGAGCAGCAGCAGGTAGGTCAATTCAGCTGTGATCTAAGAGAAAGGACCAAAGAAACATCTTGCTAGTAGCAAGAGTCACATGAAGAAAGGCAGCTCCAGGGAATGTGAGCCTGGTTGTGGAGAGGAGACCTGGCTATGGGTTTTATAAGGGCACTGACTTGTGAAAGCTAACTCCCACAAAAGGCGATAAAGCTTTCTAGTAACTAAGAATGTTGAACTCCTCTCCCCTTTAGCCATAGTCTTTCTTTACAAGTGGACATTACAAAATTTGTATAATAAATTTCTACTTACTCTCCTTAGTGACCTTGTGAGTAACCTCCCCCCCCCCATTTTTGGAGGGGAATATTTTATAGAATTTTAAACTATTTCTTCTTAGTAAATAATTTTTGCTCAGAAGCTAATTGACTCGTGCCTATTATTTGTGGAAGCACCTGGGTGGGGGCTTAAGAGCAAAAATATTTGAAACCCATCTCCCTTCTTGGTTACCCCTAAGATTCTGGGAGCAATAATTGTTCTCTGAGGGCACAGCTTACCAATACAAGTGTTAGGTTAATGGAATTGCCTCATAGGAGGTCTTATATGAAAGTGAGTCTACAAGGAATTTGGAACATTTATCCTGAAGAACAGAAGCTATAGGGAGCTCTTCAGAGCTTCTTTAAGTCATAGATATATTCTTCCCGGAAGGCAGAACTAGGATTTGTAAAGAGATCATTTTAGGTTTGATATAAAGGAAAATTTCCAAACAAATTTGAAATGGATTAGAGCTTCAGACCACTTGGCAGCAAATGCAAGACGCTCTATGGCTTGCTGTGGAGAAAATTCTTATTTGGATATGGGATGTATTAGATGGTCACCAAAGTCCTTTTCAACTCAGATATTCTGTGGTGTTATATAATTATGAGCTACATTTTTTTTTTGCTTTCAGTATGACTGATAGTCATCTGACTATACCTATCATATTCTTTTAAAATGAAAAATTTGAGAATAAAATCTGACAAAGATCACTTGGTACAGGTGCTACTATGAGCAGTGATAAGTCCTCATCACTGCTATTGTCTTCATTGCTTAGCCATTTTGTCTTCGTTATAGATCACTGTCTGAGAATTTTGTGAAAAATGTAGTTTGATTGCATTGTTCTACACACATTTTGTTAAATGGAAATTTCTTAATGTTTCATATATTTTTGCTTTTGAATTGAAAAATGTAAAGGGTTCCTTATGACCCTCCATTTTTGAGTGATAGCAGAATTTTGATATAAGATTGTCATAAAGGTTTGGGGAAGATGGGTTGGGAGATGGAAGTACATTTTATGTAAAATCATAACTCATGTGTTGTATGGCAGTATAGAATAGGGTACATTCATGTGTTCATGAAGTCATGCAATAAAACTCAATCAAAAGCATATTGCTGTCATTTTTTTTAACATGACTATTGTTTCAAATTTATCTGATCTCCAGTGATTTGTAGATGTTGGTCCATCTTAAATTTTTAGCTTCTCTGATAAATGTGTCAATCACATGAAAATTTTTGTCATGTTTACAGTAAGCTAATTTTTAACTTTCAGCAATAAAATTTTATTTGCCATAACATACTTATGAACTCTAATTCAGTATTAAAATAGTTGATGAGGACAAGACTTTGGCTGATCATTTAGTGTTAAATCTCTCATTTTTTATTATTGAAAGGCTAGGGATCCCATCACATGCTGTTTGTGGTTCCTATAATTTGGAGAGAATAAATAATGCCATATGTAGATCACAATTTTTGCTCCATGAGAAAGATTATGTCTAAATCTAAACTAAATGTGCAAAATTCAAATCTATTTATTTGTTTTACATAAGAATGACATACACAAACTACCAGAAATTTGTATGAATGTGATTAAATTGTGATTCAATTTTGTTTTATCCTTCATTTTCAAAGAAACCCATGACATTAGGAAGGTGAATGTCATGACAAGCACATGAAATGGATTTGAGTGAGGGATGCTGTGCTAGGTTCCCAGCCTCAATTTTTCTTCCAGAGCCATCTGGATCCAGGGCTTAGATATGGATCAAGATGACTGGAGATGGCCCTGAATGAAAGGAAATCAGGGTGAAGTGACTTGCCCAAGGTCATACAGCTAGGTAATTAAGTGTCTGAGGCTGGATTTGAACCCAGGTCCTCCTGACTCCAAGGCCAGTGCTCTATCAACTGCACCACCTTGCTGCCCCCATGATTCAATTACAACAGTGATGATGAACATAGGACACTAGTAAGGTGGTGTTCTTCCATTTGAAACAACCTTACCATAAGATCCTTATTTTTGCTGTCTCAAGGAGGCATAAATGAATTTATGCATTATCTTAACTTGTCCCCAAATCAAGTTGAACTTTTAGCTTTTAGGCAGGATATTATCCTCTATAAGAAGGTGCTAAATATTCTATGAAATATGACATTCTTTTGAGAATCATTAAGTATGAAAATTATTAGAATATATATGGGGACTTGAGAAGGGCACTGCTATTTTATTAGTAAATGATACATTAGAGATGTAAAAAAATCACCATTAGAATATTGGCTTCAAAAGAGTAATGTGATTACAGAAAACAAAAGTATCAAGTCAGTGACTATTTCTGAAAAACGTTTCTTCTGTAGTTTCACATTAACTGTGGTTTAACGGAAGAAAACTATTAAGCACAAGCTTCAAAATGATGTAGGTTTTTATTATCTCAATAAAATTTCAAGATGTGAATTTAGTTAGAGGTGTATTTTTTGGACACTCAAAGATGGGAAATGATGAGAAGATATTTATTTTGTCAGTTGAATTAAATTGAAGTTACTGCATGAAACTCATTTTACAAAGTGATCAACACTTTTTGGGAAATTACACATAAAATTTATCAAAAAATTGTATAATATTAATCTCTAACATTATGAGGTATATCACTCAAGATTTATTTATTATATTTCCTTTTGAATTTCTTGTTTTACTTGCCATTAGAGAGGAACTTCTCTTAAGATATCTGTCCAGTAGAAACAATATCAAGATGAATAGAATCTAATCAGTATGAATTTTTTTTTTATTGTTGGACTCTGAAAAGCAATTTGAAGTCATAACATCACAAAAGTGTTGATGTTGAATTGGGACACCAGAGACCATTTAGTCCAACTCTTTCATTTAACCAGTGAATGAACTGAATTGCCCAAAGGTTATGAGATTTGTCCAAATTCATATATCTCAGAATCAGAGGCAAAATATGGACCTTTATTCTTTGACTCTAAAGTCAGTTCCCTTTGCACTGTATCATGGGCTTGGAGATTGTTTAGTAGTTATAGTTTTGGTTAATTAATTGAGCACAATGTTGGTTAGTAAAAGTGAATTTAAAATGTGAAGCTGGAAAAATATTTAGTACTCATAAAAATAGTGGGTAATAGAATCTGAAGTCATGTTTTTGTATCAGAACAAAAATATGACACCTATTTTTATGGTTTTGGTTAATAAATAAATGTCCCCTAATTTCCATTAATAAATGAATTTCTTAAAAACTAAGCCATTTATTTTACATGATTCATATCTGTGTATATACATACATACACACATCCTTCTTTCCTCTCTCTCCCATGGAGAATAACTGAGGTTTAATTCACTTTTAAGTCTCAAAGGAATCCTGGAAAATTCATCTCCATATTTTTAAAAAGATAAAGTATTCCCATTTCTATATTATTAGAATGACTGAGAGCTGGCATAGGGTTGGGATCAGAGGAGTCAGAGCACTGGAACACTCTTGGAGTCAGGAGGACCTCTGTTCAAAACTGGCATCTAATGCCTATTTCCTTTGGGGTCTTGGATAAGTCATTTAAACTCTTAGTACAACAGGAAAATCTAAATCAGTAAAATTACCAAATCTACATTAGCGAATGGACTGTTCACAAAGTCACAGATTTAAGATGCAAAAAATTCTAGTGATTCACATGGAGGCTCAAAGAGCCTCCTCATTTAACTGGTGTTATTAAAAATGGGTTTATTGTGTACATTAATAGATCTGTACAAAGCATTTTGTTATAAAAATATTTACATTAACAGTTGACATTCCAATGAAAAAGGAATTTAAAAGGAAGACTACTTTCCAAAGGAAAGGAATTCAAAGGATCTTGCTTTCAGGAGGAGCTGTCTATCTATGATCAGGAGGAAGACTGTCTCTTAGTCAGGGTCTGCCTTTTTTCACCTACTGAATTTTCCAAACCCATGGATATCCTGGCTCTCCCCCAACTCTTGCCTTACAATTGTACTAAGTGATTTGATGGAATGCTACAGTCCTATACAAACTTTGTTTCCCTCCATTTAAAAGATCCTTTGAAAAAACCTTTTTTATGAGACTTCTATTCTAGACTAGAAGTACATTCCTTAGACAATATTGTTATTTACTGAGAACAAAGGATGAGAGAATTTGTGAGAATTTGTGAGAAAATGACAGTAAAGACTCACTATCTTTAGGTGAAACCCTACCAAGAAACTATTCTCCTCCTAGTTTGAGGTAATATAACAGCTTGGTAGGGGAGATGATGGTGTGAATTAGAAGACTTGTGGAAGTCATGTCAAGCATCAGAGAAAATAGCCAAACTCTAAGATATTATGGAATGGGAGTATCATAGTTCACCAAATTTTTTTTTTAAATTCTTCCCTACAGTTGGTTATTATGTTTGTCTTTTCTTCTCAAAGAAGACCATGCCATCAGGTGGGTGATCCCATGACACATACACATGAATTGAATTTGAGTGAGGGGGAGTTGTGCTAAGTCACCAGCCTCAATTTCTACTCTAGAGTCATCTGGGTCCAGATATGAATCAGGACACCTTTAGATGGCCCTGGATGTGAGGTAATCAGGGTTAAGTGACTTGCCCAAGATCATATAGCTCGTAATTTAAGAAATCAAATTTGAACTCAAATCCTCCTGACTTCAGGATCAGCTACTATGCCTTCATGTAATTAGTAGCCTAGTTGCAAACCACCCTGTTTAGTATCTCCTCTTTGTTTAACTTTTGATCTGATGCCTTTTTCCTATTGGATATTATGATAATGTTGAGGGAAAATACACTGACCAGTCTCTACTTTGGTTTCCTATTATAAATCTGAAAATTGTTTCCATTAAGGTGTCCTTCCACTTGGTCCTGAGCTACTCTTCTCTTGTTCAACCATATCCTTAATGTACTTGTCCTGGATCATGAATCCACCGTCATTCTTGTTGATTTATCCCAGTGGTAATATCTCTTTGTTGGGGTCAAACTTATTCATTGTCCTTTTGAAACATGCATTTAAATTATTTTTTATGATTGTTTCTTTCATGTGTATTCTTGTGCATATTGTTTTCTTGGCTTTGCATTCCTAATTTTATAACAATTTTTATGAGTTTCCCATCTTCTTTGCCTTCATGTTCATTTCTTATATTTCATTACATTCATATGCCACAATTTGTTTAGCTATTTCTTGATTTATGGGAGTCTGGGGAAGTATCCTCTTAAAAGGATGTTGATTAACTCCAACTTGAAATTCTTCTGTGGTCCCCAGGCAGTAGCTATAGCAACCTGCTTTTATCCCTCCCAGGAAATCTTATCATCTTTGTTCTGATCATGAGCATTATTTTTCTAAACTTTTGTCACATTTTAATGGATTTACCTTTCTTCACTTGTTTGAGATAGGTTTTTAACTTCTTAACAGTGAAAATGTTGTCTCCTGGCTCCATCATTATTTATTCTATCAGCAACCTTTCAAAGCTGTAACATATCCCCTACTGGACTGTTGCTCAAAAGGCTTGTTCTCATTCCTGACTAGTAAGGCTCTGTGATCATAGAGTGTGTTCTGATTAACTTGGGAGGCTGGTATTTGACCAACTTTAAGCTGTGTTCCTTGCCTACCATGGACATTCTTCCTTTTCCCTCAAGTGCAGAAAGAGTGGGGAGCCTAGCCCTAAGTAGCTTGGGAATGCCATGGTCAGTCCTGACCTGTAAGAGAAAGGACTAGATGGACAGAAAGAAAAGGGTCTTTTTTGGTAGTAATCTTGGGTTCTACCAACCC
Organism: Macrotis lagotis; assembly: GCF_037893015.1. NCBI lineage: Eukaryota > Metazoa > Chordata > Mammalia > Peramelemorphia > Peramelidae > Macrotis > Macrotis lagotis. Next base: position 33,144,452 of record NC_133664.1, on the reverse strand, counting down.
TGGGAATGGGTTTCCTACATAATTTGTTTAATCCTCTTATGAGAAGCAATATGACATTGTTGTTCTTGGAGTCGAAAAGACCTGAGTTTAAGTATTGCTTAAGAAGGCAAACTATCCTGCCTTCTAAACCAAAGTAATGGGGCTCAGGTCTGTTCTAATCTAATGATGCCAATTGTAGGGTGGCATACCTTTCAAGAGAATGCTGAGATAGCAGAGAAAGAGGGGCTCATACCAGCTTGGTTATGAATAAGATTTCTTATGGGTAATTAGGTAAATAGGTAATTACTCAGAAGTCAGTCATCTTGGGTGGCAGTAGAATAAAGTGAATCTCTGTACCAAACTTAGACCAGGTCAGCTGGAGCCTCAAGTTACTCTATAAGATAAATTCTGTTATGTATTAAATTCATAGAGGCCTTGAGTAATATGTTCAGGGTCAGAGAGCTAATGAATATGAGGTGAGATTTGAACGTAGGTCTTCTTGTCCCTAAACCTAGGTCTGTCTTTGCTAAGTAGTGCATAGAAGGGATTTCTGGGAAATATGCTTCTTAGGGAATGTTGTCATAAATTGATGGTGAAATGGCATTTAGAATCTCCCTAAATAGCACAGGGTCAGTTACCTTTTTTGTCACCATGATAGACTCATGTCTGATGAAGAGTATTTTTTAAAATGACCTATATCTATAGTAATTCTGCCTTTGGAGATATAGTTATGAAATGATTACTGATAATGCCTCTGGTTTGAGAGAATGGACTTCTAAGAAGGGACTAAGGGGGGTGAAGGTCATAGTCTCCTAAATGGTTCTCAAAGCTATTTTCTGTCATTATGATGTGAACAAAGGAAGATCAGGAATCATAAAGACAGAACCAACTACAGGGGTTTATGAAAAATGAAATTACATCTACCTTATGTACATTTAAATAGAATTTTTTCAATTTTTTCAGTTGAAGTAAGGCAAGGGGTAAGGGGTAAGGGGTAAGGACTTCCAGTTCTTTGAGTCCATTTGAATTAAGTGTTCCAGCTACCAGATTGAGCACCTATGATGAAAACAAAGAACTCACAGTCAAATCCCTCTCTGTTTTTCTTTTTAGAAGTCACCATTGATGGTTTCTCATGTAAACATGGGTTTAGAGAAGGTTAATTTTAGATGTGGCCACCACTGACTCTACCATACTCATACCACTTTCCTGTGTTTTGGGAGAAATCCCTTGCTACCTTCCTCTTCTCTCTGTTTTCTCTGTAGAGATCCTAAAAAAACCCAAACCAAACCAAAACAAAACTTGCACTGTCTGGGGGAAAACCTAATATTGTTAGCTTCTTTTTTTTCCTAAGTTGAGAAGAAATATGATGTTAGGAGCTTTTCAGAAAAATTGTATTGAAAAGTTTTTTGATAAAGACAAAACATTATGTGCATCCCATGTGTCTGATACTGGGATAAGTGCTGGGAATACAAACGGAAGTAAACAGAAATGACCCCTACCCTCAAGGTGCTTGCTTACATTCTAGTGAAGGAGGACAACATATTAAAGGGAAATGGAAAGCAGGAAGGAGGAGGGAGGAGTCTGGGTCATCATGAACTGGTTTAGAGTTGAAGAGAGCATGGTGAGTATCATGGGAACTTGCTCGTATGGTTCAGAGAGAAACTCACTAACCTAATGAAGAACCTTTAGGGGTGGAGGGCCTTTATGAAGACCCTGGGAGGGGAGATGGAGAAGGAAATAGAGGATCATTGGTTTACAGCTGGCTCAGTTATCTTCATTTATATATAAATAATTGAGGCCCAGAGAAGTTGAGTCTTATAGATTGTAAGTGCCAGAAATGGGATTCAAACTCTAGGCCTTTAACTCTAGAACCCAGTATTCTTATTTTTCTCTGTGCCATGAAATTCTATAGTTATTTAGAGATAAAAGTCTGGCATTTAGGTGAGAGTAAGGTTATGACTAGAGATAGAGATTTAAAAGTCTTTTGAATAGGCATCACAGGATCACTGGGTTTCAACTGGGACTGTAGGGGACTTCTGATCATCTGGTACAACCTCAGCTTCCTAATGAACAAGCTGAGGCCCACAGAGATGACAAAACATCTTTAAGGTCCCACAGGTAATAAGCATCAGAGGTGATATTTGAATATGTCTTCCTACAGTATGCCATCACTGCATTACACATTAGTTAAATAGAGAATAGATGAAATAAATATAGGAGAGATTATACAGAGAGAAAAGAAATGGGCTAAAAAACAGAACATGGGGGAGATACCCACATTTGAAAGAAACCACTGAAAGAAACCAAGTAGTGTTGATTGAGATAGGAAAGAACTAGGAGATTATAGGAGACCAAGAAGGAGAATTTCAACAGTGGTATCACAGTGTTGGGAAGTTGAAGAAAGGTCAAGGGGGATGACTTTTTGACTGGAAGGGGCCTCACATTATTTTAATCTATTCCTCTTATTTTTCAGAGGAAGAAATCAGGGTGCAAAGCGATGAGATTGATTTTCTCAAGGCTGAATAGGTAGTGAGCATCAGAAATGAGATTTGTACCCATGATCTATAACTTCTGAGTTACTGCCCCAGTATTGTACTACCCTGCCTATTTTAAAAATGGAAAAAAATCCCAGAACATCTTTCACTGGATTTGGTGCTAAGAAGGTCATATAGAGAATGATCTCAATAACATGGTGGTTATAGAAGCCAAAATTTAGGGGACTGATGGCTACAAGGATTTTGGATTATACTGAGATATATAAAAGACATCAAGATAGTCCAACTTGCTCATTTTGTAGATGAGGAACCAAATTTATCCACTGGTAGTATCAAAGGTGGGTTTTGAACTTCTGATTCAAAAGTCTAGAACTTTAGCCATCTATTTCTATGGAGAATAAAGGGTAGAACAGCAGAGTTAACTTTCCAATTGAAGATGACAGAAGAAACTAGAAGGGGAAGTCAGCCACACATGAATGATGGAGCTTACATATTCAAATATATCCACAAGTCAAATGAAATATATTCATTTCACAATTTGTTTAGCTTGACATTGTGTAATAAACTGATGCAGCATCAAACTTCCATCCTATGAACCTTGGATCTTGCCTCTTGATGGTTTGTAAGACAAATCTTAGAGCTTGTTTTGAAATGAGTTTGGAAAACAAAAATCCATCAAACTCATTTTGAAACACAGCTCCATAACTTGTCTACTCTATTCTTGATTTTGGTTTCCTTGAAAAGCTCAGATATAGAATCTGGTTTCATTTTAGGATGCACATTGATGTATTGGAGGACATCCAGGAGGACAACAAAGAGGGTGAAGGGTAGATACTGGATAAATGCAGAAAGTCAATAGATTCAAAAGAACTAGCCATGCTCATGTAAGATGTTCAGGGCTCAGAAACATAGGCTATAGCATAGTAGCCATCAGTTTTCTTTATCAGAATAGAGGACCCCAGCTGTCTGGTGCTCCATGATGTGCAGTAGTGGTACCACATATCAAAGAAGGCATAGACAGGCTAAAACATCTAGGATGATAGGAGGACTGGAGAATTTACCACTGGTAGAGTCATTGAAAAAAATAATAGGTGTTTTTTTAACCTATGAAACATTTAGAACCTGACAGTTGTCTTTAAGTATATGAAGATTTATGATGTCTAAAGACTGGGGTTTGAGTATTGCCTCAGATTTTTGCCAACAGCATACCTTGGGCAAGTCACTTAACTTGCCTGAGTCTCAGTTTTGGGACTTGATGAAAAGAAATATTCCAAACTATTAGTTATTCAAAAATGAAATAAGAAGGTATGTGGTGGATTTCATCTAAGCAAAGACTTATGGTAAGTTGTAAAGGGGAATTTTTATTTGGCTAAGAGTTGGATTTAGTACCATTAAGATCCCCTTCAATTATGAGATTCTTTAATATAGGATTATAGATTTAGAGGTGAAAGAAATCTCAGAGACCTAGACCAACTCTCTTAATGTACAGATGAGAGAAGATTCAGAGAAGTTGTGACTGGCTCCTACATCACACAGTTAGTAGATGAAATATGATTTGAGCTTAGGTTTTCCTGTACCAGGTATAGCATTCTATTCACTATACCAAACTATCATTACAATTATCTTTAGTATTACATAGAAGGGCGACAAAGGATTCATATTGCTTAATTCAGATTGGTGACAGCAAAATATGCAGATTTGGTTTCATCTACTATGATATTACCTCTCACTACATGGATTTGGCCACAGACTGAATCTACGTAATTACAACATCATAGTTTCATCAGCATCCATTGAGCTGCTCTCATCCATCAAAATCATGGACCTGTGCCTTTTAAAACAAGCTTGCAATGGATTAATTGCAGACAGTGCTTTGTATTTTTAATAGTATATACAAACACATGGAGACTTGCACTAAGGTTTTATATTTTCAAGAGAACATCTGTCAGATTTACATTTTTGTTTCTCATGTAATAATTTAAAACTATTGATATTGCAGATCTTGGGTATGTTTCCCTGAAGGCTAATATAATGAACTTGTCTCAATTTAGTTATTCAGCAGATCTGAGATTTTGCTCACAGAGGTTATGTTTTGCTAAAAGAAAAAAAAATGAACTCTGTTCAGTCTGATATGAGGTATTTATCAAACTGTACTGCTTGAATAACCTTCCTGCTGATCAGCCCATCTAGCTCTCATGTAGCTGTTTCACCTTTGACATCCACATGTTGAACTGAACTCATAGTAGCACTATCCATTGGAGAGGCATTGGAAAACACTTGTCATGGACCAGGGCAGCTGAGACGTGGTAGGGGCCATGCATAGAGATCTCTTGTTACTCACTCTCAGGTTGTATGATTAGCATGAGTAGGAATCAAGGAAAGTTAAATCTAGATGACACTTTCAAGGTCATCTAGTTCAAACCTCACATTTTGCAGATGGGAAAACTGAGGCCTAGAAACATTGTGAAGTCATGAGCCATGATTCACTATTGCATGGAAAGAAATGACATTTTGGAGACCCTAAGACTTTCCTAATGAGTATTGGATATGTTTTCAACTAATGCAAAATCTCTACTTCCTGTACACCTAATTAAACTCTAATGTTATCCTGGGTTTTTATAAAGCATAGTTGATCATCAGGTCTTGGGAATGAGTGGATAATATGAAATTTGTGTTTTTTACTCTCTAGAAGGTGTTTGAATTTTCTGATGATTTATATCCTCATTAAGTAGTGCTAGAATGAATTGATGACTCCTTAGATCCTCACTTAAGAAGATGGACTGGCAACCCCTAAGAAATGAAGCAGTGGTGGGTATCTGCCAAAGAGTCATGCTTATTGCTAACAATGCTATTTGATTCTTGATTGGACCTCTGATTCCATCAATTTAGATCCTCCCTTTAAATGACAGACCATAATCTATTCTCACCTCATCTTGCGTGATTTTTGCTTATGTCTTCCATAATCTTTTTAGAGCATCTCCTGGTATTCTGGAACTCCGACTCTAAATATTGTTATATGTCAATGAAGCTAATGGAATATCTAGAATGGTTATTGGTCTTATTGCATAACATTGGGGTGACAAATGATCTGTAAGTCAGATCCAGTCCAAGAAATTTTTTGGTTTAGACCTTGGAAAACATCTTAAAAACAAAATGCAACTAAAAAATTATTTAAGGCAATGGGGTTAAGAGTGACTTGCCCAAGATCACACAGCTAGACAATGATTATTAAGTGTCTGAGGTCCAATTTGAACTCAGGACCTCCTGACTCCATGGCTGATGCTCTATCCACTGCACCCCAAATTCGATTTAAATAGAAATTTCTGTCATTATTTATTGTTTTTAAAAGAAGAAATTTGTCACCTTCACAAATATGAATCTAAAATTTTAGTTTTCACATAACATAGAGTTTAAGTAGCTTTAATGATCCAGTCCATCAGACATTAACTCCATTATTGCCAGTCCTCCACATATCAAGGTCTCTCCCCTTTTGTCTCACATTTCATTTTTTTTCCTGCTCATGTCCGAGAATGAGATGGACCTTCTTCTTGCTAACCCTAATTTTTCTACTTGAACTCATTGTTTCAAATTTTCTTCAGGACTCCGAATTTCACTAATAGGGAATGAATGGATAATATGAAATTTGTATTTTTTTACTCTCTAGAAAGTGTTTGAATTTTACTTAATGAGGATATAAATCATCAGAAAATTCTTTCCCTTTTCCTCTTCCTTTCTCCATTCTTCTCTTCATGTCTCTTATTTTTCCTCCCTCCTCCTTTTCTTCCTCTTCCTCCTCCTCCTTCTTTTCCTCCTCTCTGTCATCATTGCCACTCTTCTCCATTATCTCTTCTCCAGTTTTCTGAATGAACTATATTCTCATTAATTGGGATTATGACCTATTGTCACACACACACACACACACACACACACACACACAGACATATTGTTTGTGACAAACTGGGCCTTCTTCTCCTGTGGGATTCTTATCGTATTCTTCCCCAAATTGCCTCCATGGAGGCACTATCCCCTATGTTGGAGGCCTTCTAGTCTAGTTCTTTTAAAACACCATGAACAATAACCCAATTCTTTTCTGTTTTTCCATATATTATCAATATTTAAAAGGCCTACTTCCTTTTCCCATCACATTTGTTCCTAATGGTATCTTTTGTTTCTTTTTAGGTTTTTGCAAGGCAAATAGGGTTAAGTGGCTTGCCCAAGGCCACACAGCTGGGTAATTATTAAGTGTCTGAGACTGGATTTGAACCCAGGTACTCCTGACTCCAGGGCCGGTGCTTTATCCACTGCACCACCTAGCCGCCCCCCAATGGTATCTTTTATTCCACTTTTATCCAAGTCATTGTTAATATTTTGTCATCTTCTCATATTCATCATTTATTTCTGTGATGAATGTTGAGATACCAGCAATTAGAATTCTCATCCAATCTAACCCCAAAAGTTTTATGTTGTTCTGGGAACTGTTCTTGGTGCTGAAGATTAAAAAAAAACCCAACCAAACAAAATGAAATAGATCTCAAGTAGCTTTCATTGAACGATTCAGCATATAAACAGATAAGTGTAAACAAGATACCTATGATAATGGGAGGGAGGGAAGAAGGGAATAGGGTGGGGGAAGACATTCAGATAGAGACAAACAGAGACAGAGACAGAGAAAGACAGATGGAGAGAAAGACAGAGACAGATGGAGGGAGGGAGGGAGAGAGAGAGAGAGAGAGAGACAGACAGACAGACAGACAGACAGACAGACACTTCCCATCAGGGGAAATCATTCTTTGGAGTTCAGACTGTTCCATGATTTGTTGCTATATAGTACTTAGAAGAAAAAATCAAGTGTTAAGGAGCCGTGTGTGTGTGTGTGTGTGTGTGTGTGTGTGTGTAGGAACTACATGGGATCATTAAATTATTACAAGATTTCCCAAATGCAATCTAACTTGTCTTCTTTAGGAAAAAGCTCTTCAATGCCATTTTAACTTGTTCATTGAAGCCCAAGTCAATAATGAGAACAGATCATTACAAAAATGCTAAATCGACTTTGTTTTCCTTCTCTTGTTTTCTTTCCAGCTTCATCTAAAAATACTCTTGGGATGATCTAGCTTTGTTGTTATTTCATGATAAGCTTTATGTTAACCCATTTTCTCCTCATCCACTTTTGCAATTTTTGTGAAGTGATCCGGTTCTTAATTTTCTTCCTTCCTCCTCTGTAACAATCTGAAATAAGTTTGAATGATATTTCCCTTGGCTGCCATCTCTTTCCACTTAGCAAGAAGGTCAAATTTTCTGACTGATGGACAAGTGCTTCTGGGCTGTTTTGGTCTCTGTTGTGATGATCATTTTATACTATTTAACTTTCTGTAGGAAATACTGACATAGTTGGTAGTTTTATTTTTATACATTTTCCATGTTTTTTGGAGTTGAGAGCTTCTTTAAATAGCTTGGGTTGGAATTGTAATATCAAGGGATATTATCATCTTTTCTTGGCCCCATCTTCTACTTACTTTTATTCTCACATTTGTTCAGACCAGTCAATAGTCTGACCACATAAGGTGATTCTTTTATTATAGTCACTGTTTATCCTTTCTAGTCCCTTTTAAATTTTATCAGAATGCCAGACTTTAAAGAGTTGAGGAATGACTAATAACAGAGGAAGTATAGACAATAAACACAGAGAGTACCCCTTTGGATTTTTGGCTGAGGAAAGGAGATGAACAGGGTGATATCTTGAGGAGATCATTGGCTCTAGTGAAGGATTTAAAAAATATTGGAAAGATTGGAAGGTTTGTAGGCAAGGAACTAAAGGTGATGAACATGTTTCAATCTTCTGGAGAACATAGGGGATCCTGGGATCAAGGGTACATCTAAAAGAGTTGGCCTTGAGAAGGAACGGGGTCACCTCATTGTCAGAGTGAGGAGAGAATAGATGATATCAGACAGTTTTGAGATGAAGAGAATGGGAGGAGTTCACCTAGAAGGGCTTCAGTTTTTTCCAGTAAAAAAGTGAGTTCCTCAGGTGAAGTGTGGAAAGGTAGAGGTATGGGCGGCTTCAGAATCCTCTGCCTACTCTCTGAACTTTCTCCATCATGTCACAGTAGCTTCCTCACCTGGGGAGTTCATCATTTGACCACCTCTTTGGTCCCAAACTTCCATTTTAAGAAAAATACCTGGGTCAGTCATATTTTTATTCCTCTTGGATATCCACTCCTGATTCTTTATACTTTCTCCACCATGTCCTTTATTCCCAATAAAAATACCTTCTCCCTGTACATCCCTACCTTTTATGTTTTTTTTTCCCACATTAGAATGTAAGCTCCTTTAAGGCAAGGATTCTCTTTGTTTCTACTTATATTTGTATAATCAATGCTAAACATACTTCATGGTAATAAATACTTCTTGAGTGAATAACTGGAGAAATTTCTGTGGGGAGTAAGATGGAAGATCAGTTAGAGAGGAATAGTAGCAGTGAGTTAGAATTTATAATTTACTGCTTCTTTCTTCAACTTTATTCAGAAACATGTAATGATGAATAGGAATAACAGGATTTAGAGTAGTTTGGGATTTTGCTGGTCATCTACTTTAATCCTCTGTAGTTTAAAGATGAGAAAAAGGGAACCTAGAAAAGGGATAATTTATTCCCCATAAATAACATTTCTTTTTTTTTTCCATTTGGTTTTTGCAATGCAATAGGGTTAAGTGACTTGCCCAAGGTCACACAGGCAGTTAAGTGTCTGAGGTTGGATTTGAACTCAGGTCCTCCTGACTCCAGGGCTGGTGCTCTGTTCACTGAACCATTTCAATTCTTGTCTTCATGTCTTTGCATGTTATTTCCTCCATCCCTTCAGACCTGAAAAAACCCCATATTTCCATCTTCTTCCTCCATCATAGATTTCCTAGCTTCTATCAAAGCCCAGGCCAGTTACTAGGTGCTAGATTAGAGCAACTTTCCCCTCAACACCTTGATATTGCTTTGTATATACATCTTATTTATTTACTTGTGTTCATGTTGTATCCTTCCAGTAGAATGTCAGCTCCTTGAGGGAAGGGACTGTTTAGACTGAAAATTAGATAATATTTGTAAAGTGTCTAGCACCTAGTAGGTGATTAATGATTGTTCCTTCCACCATTTTTATTGATTTTTTATTTTTACAAGTTCCTGTTATGAAAGTTTTTCAACATTCATCCATATACATATGTATTTTTTAAATTACAAAATTTCCTTCCATCCTCCCTTCCCACTCCCCTCCTCTCAGCGACAGTCAGTTAGCACAGTACATACATATTTGTGATAAACATGTTTACAGATTAGTCATTTTTCATTGTGAGGAATTAGGATTGAGGGAAAGAGATACAAAAGAAATATTTTTTATAGTGTTCATCAGATTCTGAAGGTTTTTTAATTTTTGTTTTGTTTTTCTTTCTCTGGATGGGGATAACATTGTCCATAGCTGGTATAATACCATTGTCCTAGCTCTCTGAACTGCAGAATGGAGCTGCTTCCATCAAGGTTATTCATCTCATAATGTTATTGATATGTACATTGTTCTCTTGGTTCTACTCCTTTTGCTCAGCATCAGATCCCATAAGTCATTCCATGTTTCTCTAGAGTCCGACCATTTATGGTTTCTTATAGAATAATAATATTCTATAGTATTCATGTACCAAAACTTGTTTACCTACCCCAACTTTCTATTTCCAGCTCCTAATACAGTCCCTTTCACAATATAGGTGCATAATAAATGCACCTTTTTGCATGGAATTATCCAAGGTAATTATCATAATTAGCAGGAGAGCAGGGATTGGTACCCAGGTTCTCTGACTCAATATCTCTATTTCTAAAATTCTGCACTGTCCCATATTTGTATTGTCTAATACACAGGGTTATTATGAGGAAAATGTCTTATGAAAGTTAAAAGTATTATAAAACATGAGCTTTTATTATAATTCTGTTTCTTCATAGATGGGAAGCCAGAGTATTGTTTTGGTGCCCACAAAATGAAGACTTAAAGGAAGGGTTTCAGCACATTGGGTAAATCCTTTGTGAAGGCTCTATGGGAACATACTGAAAAGAATTGGACAGGATGAAGATGAGTATCGATCTGGGTTTATGACATATGGAAATACAAAGAATGCTTATTTTTGAAATCATGGATCCATGGAATCATATATGTATTATTGACATTTTTGTATTAGTATTATTACTTATTAGCAGTTAAAATTAACAGCTATTTTGAGGGTGACTGACAGGTACAAGCTGCTTCTTGCCCATTTTCCCCTTAAATCCTTATAATTTACAAATCAAAGATCTGTGAGAAAATAATAATAAAACGAAAAGCCTTGCAAATTTTCCCAGCTACCTTGCCAAGGTTGAAGATGATTTAACTACAGAAACATTTATCTGAGCACCTACAGTAAGTTAGATTTGATGCTCTAATTCTTCTAGCTAGGTCTTAATTAGCTCCATTTCATCTCCATTTCCATCTGTTAGTTAGTCAGAAACAATGTACTGTGATTTGATGATATGAAATAGAAATAGTCAATGATTGAAGCCAAATTGAGAGTTGAAACTATGAAAATGAACCTGCAATTTTAATAAATGCTCTGTAGGTTCATAGTGTAAAATTTCAAGTCCCTATCTTCCAAACAGTTTCATCCAAGCATGACCTTTGAGTATTCCAGAGAGAATAATTGAATAACTTGATTGAGACATTAAAATAATTCTTGGGTGGCAGTTACAAGAAAGAAGGAGGGATGAATATTGGTAACAATCTTAGAAAATTGTTAATAGGCTTCACAAAGATTCAGTGTCTGTGAGCCAAGGTAAAGGCTGAGAAGTGTAAATGTTGCTATTATTGTATTTATTCCTAATGCAAATGAGAACAATAATCCACATTACTCCACAATAAATGGAGGATTTCTACCATGACCTGCTAAGTTGGCATTTCATTCTTCAGCTGTAATCTCTCCTCGTATTTTCCTTTTTTATTATACTCCCTGTAATCATTCATAGTATAATACTTTTCCCACTCATGTTCTTTTTTAAAATAGGAAAATAGTAGGGTTTTCAAGTGTAAGACTCTTCCTGTGGACAAAGGGAAGTGTTGTAGACCTCATGGAAAAAGAGATGAGGTCTACAGCACTTCCCTTTGCCCACGGGAAGGTTTGGATACTTGCTGAGAATCCATGGGTTTGAGTTTGTTTTCATTTTTTTTTTTAGCCTAGGAAGGGATGAAACCACATGTGTCTTCTATTGATTGGGGAAAATTTTGAACTGACCTGAGAGACATTTTGGTGTGGAGTGACTGTAGTAGTGCTGTCTTCTACCCTGGGCACCCAAGGAGAAGGATGGAATAATAGTGATTGAGATTGCACTCTAGTCAGAAAGGTTTGTCCCTGTGACTAAGCCATAGATCATGAGGAAATTTGAGAAAAGTGACTGAAATGTTCCTCTTGGAGAGCTCTCTTTTCAATTTCTTCTCTCCCCATGTTTCATCATAGTCAGCCACTTTTATGTGATTTACATTTCCTTAAGTTTGTATTTTATCTTGATTTTGTTTTTCCTCCTCCTAAAAAAAAACCCCATACTCAACCATGAAAGTTCTCTACTGTGTAGAGTACAAAGAGAATTGATGGGATAGAGTAGGGGCTAAGGTGGAATTCACACAGGATTACTATAGAGAAGAGAATCCATTACTTGTCAAGAGTAAATAAATAACTTAATCAATAAACCCGGCAACTACTGTGTGGTAGACACATAAGCATAGTGAGAAAAGAATCAGATCCAAGGAAAAAAAAGAAAATATTAGAGAGAAAAAAATGACAAAATACCTAAGACAACTTTTAAAAATTGAAGATAATCAGCTTTGGCCTTCATTTAAACTCTACAGTTCCTTCTCTGGATATGGATGGTACCCTCCATCACAAATCTTAAAATTGTCTTTGATTATTGTACTGCTGAAATGAAAGTCATCATGGTGGAACATCATCTCAGATTGTTGTTTATGTGTATAATATTATTCTTCAGTCCTTACCCTTAAGAAGCTCACAGTCTGATGGGAGAAGCAATATATACAATCATAAATTCAAACAGGCTATATAAAGGAATAAATAGAAAATTCCAGAGGAAAGACACTAGAATTAAGAGGATTTGGAAAAGGCGTACATTACAAGATGGGATTTTAGTTGGGACAAAGCCAGTAGACAAAGGATAAAAAGCCCTCTATGAAGAATAGGCAGAGAAAATGCTTGGAGCCAAGAGAGGGGGTACTTTATTTATGGAATAGCCAGAATGCCAGTGGCATTGGAATAAAGAGAATGTGGCAAAGAGTAAGGCATCAAAAATTACTGGGGGCTTGGGATCTGTTATTTTTATTTATTATTTCATTTATTAATTTGACAATTCTAACAGGCCTGACTTTAAATGGAAACTGGGAATTTTTTTCTTTTGCCCTTGACTAGCAAAAAAAGTTGTTTTAACACAATTGTGGTTATGTCCAGGTCCTATTTGAATGAGAGAATAAAGGAGAGAGGGAAAGAAAGTCATAGGATTACTAAGGCAAGATCTCTTTGAAAGGGTCAGGGGAAACAGAGGAATGGTCACCATAATGGGAGGCACTGGCCAAAGCCAAGGATCCTAGGTAGAGATAGTCCTAGTTTAGGAGAATTTATCTCCACTTTTTTCTAGAAGGGTCTTTAGAAAGAAAAAAGACTCAGCCAGCTAACTTCACTCTCCACAGCAACAATTGCTGGTTACCATAGGGATCATAACAATTTTATATAACTTCAAAATAAATTACTTTTAAGCTAGGATTTTTCAATTGGTAAGTCATATGATCCTTTTAGGTGACACTTTCCCCCTTTTAGGAGGAAAATTCTTCTGGGGACTCCAGAGACCTTGGGCAAAAACAGAAATAGTAGAGCATAAAATAGAATAAAAATATGCAGAACATCAAAGGAACAGTTGATTCCATTCCTTGTTTAGTGATTTTGAACTTGTGTGATCAAATGAGAGATGAGTTGTAAACGTACTTAATAAAGTGACTGGCATACAGTAGGTGCATAAAAATGCTTTTCTTCTTCTTTCGATTTCCTCCGTCAAGATAAGTCCCAACTATTCTATATCTTGGACTTAGAAGATAGTTTACTTGAATTGTTATGGCTGAAAAACAAACCAAGCAGCCAAGCATTTGTTACCTGATGCCAGTGGTATTGGGGTATTGGTCAGGCAGGCACACCTGGTTCTGGGGAATTGGTCGTAACTGTGATTAGCTTGTTGGTCCAGTCAGGGTGATATGATTCATTTTTTCCCTACAGTCAAAGAGAAAACCCACTTCTCAGGAATGCAGATCTAATAAAAAGGCAAGAGGTGTTCCTGTTTTGTTTTTTTAATGTTAGTTTTCCCCCCATTCTTGTCCCCACCCTACACTGAGACCTCACTTTGACTCTCAATCTTCTACCTTCCCGCTAAAAGGTGAATCTTTGGCCTTGTTTCCTGGAAACCAGAATTCCATATTGCTTTCTATCCTATCCTTTCTGTGGCCCTAGTAAGGTAATATCTCTTCCCCTCCTCCATTTTCAGGACCCCCTTTATATATATGGTCTCCCTGAAATGTAAGCTTCTTGAGGACAGGAATTGTTTTATCTATAGTGCTTGGGAAAGTGGATGCTACATACAAAACAAACGCAGAATCCACGCTCTGCCTATGTCTGCCTCTCTGTATATTAGTATATAAAAGATGAGGACTACTGAATACATTGAAAATAAATCTCAAAAGCATTACTAAGGGTATCTTTAGTGGTTAATACGCAGTTGATGGGGGGGGGGGAGTTGCAATCAGTCAATAGATCAGCCCAGTAGTTAATAAGCATTTATTAAGCACAATTGTGTACTATAGGATGGCTAGGCGGTACGGGGTAGAGCGCCAGGTCTGGAGTCAGGAAGACCTTAGTTTCAAATCTGACTTCTGACTCTAGCTGTGTTAACCCTGTTTGCCTCAGTTTCCTTACCTTTAAAATGAGAGAAACGAAATGACAAACCACTCTGATATCTTTGCTCAACCCCAAAGAGTGTCATGAAGACTCAGACATGACTGAAACAACTGAACAACAGCAGCATCACGTGTGACCCTGGGTAAACTGCTTCGTCTTTCCAGCCTCAGTTTTCTCTCTTGTCCAATATGTTGGATTAATGAGTTGTGAAGTTTCTTCTGGCTCTGAATGTTCTCATTGTTGGTTGTTGTCTTTTTGTTCTCTGAGGACCAAAAGCAATCACCAAGTTACAGTCAAGTTATAGTGGACCATCTGTGACTGATCAGACCAATATGAGCCCCAAATCTTCTGCCACAGGCAGGGCACAAAAAGGCTGTGGGAACATTTGAGGTGGGTTCTCTAAATCTGTGTTTCTTTGGAACTACTCAATTCTGCTTTGCTCATAGAACACAGCACCATCTCTGATATAAGGGCATGCCTTGCTAATAAGGGCAGTCCTCTGCCGGTGTCTCCCATGTCAGGGTATCAATTCTAAAGTTCTTAAGAGAGAGTCTCTTTGTATGACTTTTTCTGATTGCCTCACATGAATTTTCCACAAAATAGTCTTTTAGGCAAGAATATTTTTGACTCCAAACAATCCATCGGAATTGTGTTCTCTGCAGTTAATGTGATAATAAGTGAGAAGAGCAGAGTTTATTATGTTTATATTTTGGGGAGGTGGGCTAGGTAGGAAGCAAAGTAATGGGAAGGGATCCTTCGATAGTCCAGATAAGACCATTAATGCTTTGCCAAACAGAGCATAACATTTTAAAATCAATGACATTAAAAATATCCTATTTAGAAAAATCCAAGGGAGGCAGCAAGAATGTCGTGTGCTTATCCTGTATTATCCCTAAGGTTCATGTTGCATAACAGGCAGCATCAATATTATCATAATAACTCATATTTAGGTAGGCCCTGAAGTATTGCTAAGCACTAGAAGGAACCCTGGCCTTGGACTCAGAAGACCTGGGTTGGATTCTTGGCTCTGCCATTTAATATTCATTGACTTTGGACAAGTTCCTTAAGCTCTCTGGGCTCAGTTTCTTTCATCCGTAAAATATGACTTCAATTTAATAGAACAAACATTTTCTACCTCACTAGATGCTTGGAGGCTCAAGTGAAATCAGGTTAAGTAAATACAAATGAGCATCATTGCTAATGAAAGTGTAGGTAGTAAGAAGAGTTATAATATTCTATGCAATGTCACAAATACTATGCTGGTTAATTATATTTAAAAGTGTTTCATACACCTGGTTCATCTCTGATTGGACAATTGAATAATAGCACTTGAATAATTTTAAGTATTCTTTATAAAAAATTAAAAAGAATATTCTTATGTGTCTTATCTCAGCTGATCGTCATAATATTTCTTCCAGGTAAGTTCTATAGGTATTATTATGTTTACTTTGTTGTTGTTCAATCATTTCACTGTGTCTTTCTCTTCCTGACTCCAAATGGGATTTTCTTGGTAAAGATACTAGAGTGGTTTGCCATTTCCTTCTCTAGTTCATTTTATAGATGAGCAACTGAGGAAAACAGGATTGACTTTCCCAGGGTCACACAACTAGAAAGGGTCTGAGGCTGGATTAGAATTCAGGAAGTCTTTCTGACTCTAGGCTTGACTGTATCCACTCTACCACTGATGCTGCCTCTATATCCATTTTATAGTTGAGAAAACTGAGGCTCAATAAGATAATGGGATTTACTTAAGATCTCATAGCATTTGAGTA
Source organism: Macrotis lagotis (assembly GCF_037893015.1). NCBI lineage: Eukaryota > Metazoa > Chordata > Mammalia > Peramelemorphia > Peramelidae > Macrotis > Macrotis lagotis. The sequence goes on along the minus strand of NC_133664.1, from coordinate 33,128,209 downwards.
TGATCTGAATAGAAGGGTTTGTGACATTCCATTTTCTGTGCCACAATATCTTTTCAAGACAAAAATAGAGGTTGACTAAAAGAGAAAAGGAAGGACAGTTTGTCTGTGTGACATTGGATAATTCATATAGCTTCTCTGGGTCTCAGCTCTCTCATTTGTAAAATGGATTAGATAAGCTCTGCCCCCCTTCCCCTCATCACTTCTAGCTTTAAATCTCCAATCCTCTTTCTTTTTTGACTTGTTTCTTAATTCTTTTCTTCTCCATTTCCAAAGATGCCAATATTTTCCCTTCCATGGGGGCTTATCTGATCTTGCAAATATTTTTCCATGATAGTTCCAACCTGAATATCTTAGAGAAAAGAAGTAAGTAATAGCAGTAATAATAGCAGTAATAGAATTAATAGCAGTAATGCCATCAGATCTTTTTTGCATTTTGATTCTAATAGTCTAAAATATGACAAGGGCATAAATATTTTAATAGTCTGTTGGTCCAAATATCGGCTGTCTCCCATTATAGATTTTAGCTCTAAAATGAAATCTTTTTGAGAATATTGCCATAAACTCAAAAAAATACACAAAACTGTGGGAAAATAATTACTGTGAAAGATGAAAAGTCATTTATTTCAATTCAAACACATTCTATTCCTTGCTTCACTGTGCTCTTTGTTGTTTTCATTGTCATTCTCTTGCTAAATTTCAGATGATAGATTATGCTCAATTTTTTACCAATCAGAATTGCATATTCTCATCAATGTTGTTATAATTGTTCACAGTTATTGAACATTTTAAGGCTTACAAAGTGCCTTCCTCATAGCAAACCTGTGGGGTAGGGGACCTGATTCATTCCCATGTTACAAATGAGAGACTCAAGGCTTAGAGGGCTAAATGATATGATCTGATAGTAACAGCTTGCAGAATGGGTAAAAAGCAATGCTCTTTGGGTCAGAAGAGCCATGCTTATTGGGTCTTTTTTGTTACAGTTCTTGTCTCATTTTGGAGAAGAAAATTTTTCCCAACTAAATTTTATTATCTTCAATGCTCTCTATTGGAGGCACATTTCAGGCAAAAACAAACAGGTAAACTAACCAATTGTCAAATAGTTCAACAGTCTCAGAGGTCTTTTGTTATTCTTAATGCTCTCAAGAATATAAATCTAATTTCAGAAAACTCCACTGGATGTTGCCTGTAACTCTCTAGTCACTCAGCTAATTCAGCCATGCACCCTGCTGTTGGTTCTTTCAGAGTTTAGCTTTAGATTGGTTCTGGGATTTAACTGTATCACACCTCTATTGCACTGAAAATAAAAAGACGAGTCTTGGGAGGACATTGATGATAATGCTATTTGCAATTTTTATGTCAAATGGTTTTGAGAGCTAAAAATATTCTTTATAAGAAGAAAAAATCTAATCCAGGTGATGTTAATGAGATAAATTTAAAATATTTTTTCAGAGAATAAGTGATTTGCTGTGGGTTTCACTGCAGGTGA